>NW_025927611.1:1297500-1625833 GCF_022837055.1 Prionailurus viverrinus | reverse complement strand
GTAGGCTTCATGACCAGTGAGGAGTCCAACACGGGGTTTTGAACTCAAAAACCATGAGATCAAGAGCTCCTGAGCTGAGATCAAGAGTCGGACATGTAACTGACTGAGCCACCCAGGTGCCCCTGTACCTTTTTATTTAACTGAGCTGATCACAGTCATAAAAATAATTTTCTAAGACATCAGTGGGGTGCACTGACTTTGGGACATTGGTATAATCTATATATTGGACTCAAAGTGTTCTGCAGAATTACAACCCTAAGAAATATTGTCCTCTGATCTCTGATTAGGATTTCCTTCATACAATTGATTTGCTTTTTATTTTTTGCAGAATTAGTTCTAAAAACATCTTATCTTTATTCCCAGTATTTTTTTTTTTACTCTTTAGTGGAAAACTGAGCTGAGAGGCTCCATGAGATTCTGAAAGGCATTTGTGCTTTGGAGAAAGAAACTTGGCTTTTATGATGAAAGTTGCATTGGATGTTTGCACAGAGGTCTTTGGGTAGACATCAATTTTTATTTCTTTGGAGTAAATGACCAAGAGCAGGAAATCTGGGTCGTAGTATCAATAAATGTTTATGAGAAACTCTCAGATGGACTTTCAAAATGGCAGCCCCATTTGGCATTCCCACCAGTATGATTTCCAGTGGGTCCATATTCTTGGCCACACTTGCTATGGCCATTCTTTTCCATCTTATATAATAACTATGCAGTTGAATCTGATCATGCTGTTAATTTGTGTTTCCCTAAGGACTAATGGTGTTGGACACATCTCCATGTGCTTATTGGTCCATCCGTGTCCATTCTTTGCCAAGTGTCTGTTCCAATCATTTGTCCATTTTTGTTTTGTTAAACTGGGCATTTTATTTTCTTCTTGTTGAATTGTGAGAGTTCTTTATATATTCGGAACACAAGTTTTTCATCAGATCTGCATTTTGCCAGTCCTATCTTCCGTTCTGTGGCTTCTGTTCATTCTCTTAGCTTGTTATTTTAAAAGCAGTTTTCAATTTTAATAAGGGCCAATTTACTTTTTTAAAATTTTTTTAAATTTTTAAAAATTTTTTGTAAATGTTTATTTGTTTTTTTTTTTTTTTTTTGAGAGATATTTCATGCACTCAAGCAGGGGAAGGGCAGAGAAGAGAGAGAGAATCCCAAGCAGGCTCCATGCTCAGCACGGAGCCCGATGCTGGGCTTGATCCCCCCAATTGTGAGATCGTGACCTGAGCTGAAACCAAGAGTTGGGTGCTTAACCAACTGGCCATGCAGGCACCTCTTTTGTTCTTTTATAGATTGTAATTTTTGTAATATATCTAAATCGCATTTTTCTATTCAAAGGTCACAAAGACTTCCTGCTATGATTTCTTCTTGTGGTTTTTTTTTTTTTTTTCAGTTTCAGGTTTTACATTTAGGCTTATGGTCCATATTGAGATGATTTTTTATATAGTGTGAGGTATGGGTTGAGATTTATTTTTCCTGCATTTAGATATTTAATCGTTCTAGTGACATTTATGGAAAGACAGTTCTTCCTTGACTAGATAACCTTGGACATTTGTTGAGAATCAACTGACCGACATATGTATTGGTCTGTTTCTTGGATTGTCTCCTGCTTCACCGATTCATATGCCCACCCTTATGACCTTACTACACTGGCTTGATTAGTCTTTCTTTGTACCAAATTTTGGAATGATTTAGTAGGAATCCTCAAACTAGTTCCTTCTTTTTAACAATTATTTGTTCGTTCTCCCATGTAAATTTTAGAACATGTTGCTCCCTTTGTGCAAAAGACCCTTTAGGGATTTTGGTTGAGTTTGCATTAAATCTATAGATCAGCTTGTTGAAAATTGACATCTTAACAATTCTGCGTCTTCCAGTCTATGGACATTGTACATCTCTTGGACATTCAGTTCTCTTATCAGATGTTTTGTGGCTTTGGGACACAAAATTTTAACATTGGAAACCGTGTTTTGTGATGCTGTAGTGAATGCTAGTTTAAAAAAATGGATTTCCTAGGTGTTCGTTGCTAAGATATAGAGATAAAATTCTATACTTGTGACCTTGCTAAACTGAATTAGTGCACAGTAACTCTTAAGGGATTATCAACACAGGCAATCATTGTATCTGAGAATAAAGAGAGTGTTCATTCTTTCATGATCATTTTTAGGATTATCTGACACTTATTATTGCATTTCTTATGACAAGGTAGGTTTTATTATTACTGTTTTCTAACATGAGGTAGAAGATCCTTTTTTCTAATATAAGAGAAAAAGTATAAGATTTTTTAGAGGTTCTATAAGATTTCCTGTAAAAATAGAAAGGCAATTGCACATGAAATTGTGATTTGGTTGTATTTTGTTTGCTTCTTTGAATGTTTATTTTTGAGAGAGAGAGAGACAGCAGGGGAGGGGCAGAGAGCTAGAGAAAGAGAGAAAGGGCAGGAGAGAGTCAGAGAGAGAGAGAGAGAGAGAGAGAGAATCCCAAACAGGCTATTGCAGAACCTGATGTAGGGCGATGAACCGCGAGATCATGACCGGAGTCGAAATCAAAAGTCAGACGCTTAACTGATGGAGCCATCCAGGCGTCCCATGAATGTCATCCTTCAAACAGCCCAGTGGTCAGCTTCCCCTTGCCTGATGCCTTTTGCGTGTGTTTGCAGGGTGATCGATGGCCAGGACCTCATGCCTTTGCTTCAGGGAGATGTCGAGCGCTCAGAGCATGAGTTCTTGTTCCACTACTGTGGTGCCTTTCTCCACGCGGCACGCTGGCACCCAAAGGACAGTGAGTACACGAGCCCCTGCTTGCTATGGACGCCAAGATTATAGCCACTCAAGTCCATTCTCAACACTTTGTTGAGACAAGTCCATTTATTCTAGGGTGGCCACTGAAAACACCTTCTTTGAAATCATTCTAAGAATCACTGTCTTTAGAAAGGTAGGGGGTCATCTATAAGAAATAATACGTTTTGAGATGCGAAACGTGTGACAGATTCCAAGGATATATAAAATTATACCAAGGGAGTCTGATTTCTTAGTGTTGTTCTAAGGATGGAATGACATTTAGCCTTAACCTGCGGGCAAGGAGGAAGAACAGGGAAAATGCCTGAGAAGGTAGAACACAAGATGGGTTGGCACATGGGTTGGATATCGCTGACGTGTCTTTTCTCGTCCAGGTGAGGCAGTGTGGAAGGTTCATTACGTGACACCTGTGTTCCAGCCGCCAGGAGCTCAAGGCTGCTATGAGACCCAATATTGCCGATGTTCGGGAAAACTGGTCACCTACCATGACCCTCCTCTGCTCTTTGACCTCACAAGGGACCCCTCTGAGTCCACACCTCTGACGCCAGACACGGAGCCCTCTTACAATGTGGTGATCCAGACGGTGGCCAACGCTGTGAAGGAACACAAGAAAAGCATCATTCCTGTCCGGCACCAGATTTCCGAATTGAATCAGGGCAACATATGGCTAAAGCCTTGCTGTGGGGTGTTCCCATTTTGTCTGTGCGACACAGAAGGGAACACATCTGCCGTGGGCGCATGAGGAAAAGATTGAGCACAGGCAGACAAAGTCAACCGATCATGGCACCTGCAAAATTTCAAGGAAGGAATTGGAGAGCCCATGGGTTCATCTTCTGTTCCAGGTTACTAAATGCCCATTGGTGGTGATGCTATCTGTCAACTTCTTCTCTGTTCTTGGGGATAAATGTGTATCTAGGTCCTGTGTGCACCGTTGATGGGGAAACAAAAAAAAAATCAACCATTAAAGAATAATCATTGAAATTATGATTGAATTTGTACTGAGTCACTGAAATAATTGAGTAGTTGAAAAATAATATGGATTAAATAATAATGCATTGAAAGGAACTAGCCTAAAGTACCGATAGGCTGCTGAGCCAACGGATTTATCTTCATCCACAGAAACTGAATGGGGAGTAGTCCATCCAACGCTTGGGAGGGGCAGGTGCGTGGATTTCCCCCTGAGGAGGTGCCAGAGATTTGATGGAGTCTAACTTCCCCTCCATGATTTGGGTAGGAGTCCTTGCCCGAGTTTGCTTGGGCTGCCTTGATAGATCGCCACAATCAAGACATCTGCACGGCTGTGCTCCCTCTGAAGCTATGGGTGGAATCCTTCACTGCTTGGATCTGTCCCAGCTTCTGGTGGTGGCCACAATCCTCAAGGTCCCTCGGCTTATAGACACATCGCTCTGGTTCCCATCAACGTCTTCCTGCGGTCTTCTTCCCTTTCTGTGTGCCTGTCCCCAAGCCCCCCTCTCTTTAAAAGGACACCTGTCATTGGATTCGTAAGATGTCACCTTAACATCTGCATAGATCCTATTTCCAAAGAAGGGAACATTCACAGGTACCAGGGGTTATGACGTTCACATAAACAATAATAAACCAATAAATAACCAACCGGGGCTCGGAAATTGTTGAGTCACATGCTCAGGAGAACACACCCCAAGTCCCCATACACAACTATCAAACACAAACAACCGTGTTAATATCGGGTATTGTTTGTCTCCTGGGTGATCTCAGGCAGCCTTCTTGGACTTTATTAGTTCACGAAAGGATTAGTTACACAGGCTGCATCATCTGTCTAACACTGCTTGTCCTAAGACTTCCAACACATCCTGATTTTATGACACATCGTACGAGAAGATTCATTTTCAATTTAGGATGTCACAGAGGAGAATCGGAGCACTTTAGCCTGAGAAGGATCTTCTGAGACCTTCTCACCAAGCCCCCTTATTTTATGGGTGAAGGAGACAGAGTGGGGGGTGGTTAAAAGGATTGACCAAGAAAGGCCACATCCCACACTGACCAGGGTGACCCACTCCAGACTGCAGGTTGGTGACACATGATTCAGGAGTGCTCTTAGGTCCCAGCTCTGTTCCTTCTATGTCCCCAAGTCACACATTGAAGTGAAGGCTGCAGGAAAAAGCAAGCCATGTATAGTCAAGGACACCTTCCCATCCTGCATTGGATTCCTTGGATTTCTTGACATCTGTAGAGTCGAGACAAATGGTGTACAGAATTCAATAGCAGTTGACCTTGTCCCCAGCCGTGTGTCTTTGGCCCACTTATGGCTTCAGTGTCTCTGTGTATAAAATGTCAATAGTAAGGATGCCTGGGTGGCTCAGTTGGGTTAAGTGTCCGACTTTGGCTCAGGTCATGATCTCATGGCTTGTGGGTTTGAGCCCGGCATTGGGCTCTGTGCTGGTGACAGTTCAGAGTCTGGAGCCTGCTTTGGATTCTGTGTCTCCCTCTCTCTCTTCCCCTGCCCCATTCACTCTCTGTCTTTTTCTCTCTTGAAAATTAATAAACCGGGGCTCCTGAGTGGCTCAGTTGGTTGAGCGTCCGACTTCGGCTCAGGGCATGATCTCGCGGTCTGTGAGTTCGAGCCCCGCGTCGGGCTCTGTGCTGACAGCTCAGAGCCTGGAGCCTGTTTCAGATTCTGTGTCTCCCTCTCTCTCTGCCCCTCCCCTGTTCATGCTCTGTCTCTAAAATAAATACACGTTAAAAAAAAATTAAAAAAAAAGAAAATAAGTAAACTTAAGAAAAAAAAGAATGTTAATTAAAAGATGCAGGTAACAACCACACTCACATCACAGGACTTGCGTGGAGATTCCCGGAGATAATTCCTACAAAGGACTTAGCACCCGGTCCCACACAGACTGCTAGGTAAATAGTTGCTTTTCGATGAGCTGTTTTGAAGATACCTTAAAATATGTGGGTTAGAATGTAACGCATGTCATAGATCAAAATGGTGCATGTCTTGGCCAGTTGTCAAAAGGGCCATTGGTTAACCATTGTCCCAGATAGAGTTATAAATCATAAAATTGTCTCCACATATATACTGATTTAAAAGTCTTTTTTCCTAAGTTGGTATTGTGGAAGCTACACCTTCTTTTCAATATTTCCAGGAACCTAAAAATGCTATAAAAATTATTTTATACATAAAAAAAAATTCTTTTTTCCCCCATTCTCAATACCTAATAATTTAAGCTTTCTTGAGTGTTAGATGCTTTTAATCATTAGATTAATTTAACCACAAGGGGGCACACTAATATAG
The DNA here is from genome assembly GCF_022837055.1 of Prionailurus viverrinus. Classification (NCBI taxonomy): domain Eukaryota; kingdom Metazoa; phylum Chordata; class Mammalia; order Carnivora; family Felidae; genus Prionailurus; species Prionailurus viverrinus. Next base: position 1,619,770 of record NW_025927611.1, on the reverse strand, counting down.
CTGTGTGCATTCCCTGACTCAAAATTCCTAAGAAACAACTTTTTAAATGTATACACATCTTTCATTTAAAAAAAAACCCAAAAAGCATAAGTTTCAACTCCATTCCCAAAAAAGGAATTTGCAAGGCATGGACCCCGTTTTCAACGTTTCCTCTCTGATTGGATCAAGAAATTCACCCCCACCTGCTTTGTTCATGTTAAGAGGTAATTATGTTACAAGATAAGAAAAGGGGTGGTGTGTGTGGTTACGACCACACATTTTCTGGTAAGAATAGCAGAAAGCAAAAAATTAAAGAAACACAGTCAGACCTAGAGACAATACTCAGCATGCATACTTCACCATCTGGAATTTTCTAAGCAATCACACGTTGATTACAACTACTATTTGTGATGTGTTTTTGTTCATCCATCCTGAGTATGGTGATGCATTCATCAGACACCTGGAAGAATCCAGACAAATGTGGACCAAAGATGCATCGTTTCTCTTGTCTTGAGACCCTCCTGTTCCAGGGATGGGGCGAAAATGGTAATTTGAGGTGGGATATGCATGCAAGTGATTCCGATGTTTTGTTGCCCTCACCATCTACTCTTCCAGTCTTGCACATAGCGTGTCTAAGGAAACGGTGGACCTACCTCCAATGGCATTTTAGACTCAAAATCTCTCGTGGAATGTGACTCTGGATGCCCTGGGGTTTCAGGAGGAAATCCCAACTTGGATGGATTGATAGACAGTGAAGACCTGTAGGGCTAGCATTATGTGGTGTCTGGGGCTCCACCCCAGCCTCTGGCCAGAGTGAGTGTCCAGAACATGGTGGGAGGTAGACTCAGCCCAAGTATCCCGGAAGGACAATGTCTATGGGACATCTGGATTCCTCGGGGACAAGGATTTGGTGTGAGGGACAGTTGTTCAGCCATCACACCCCCAACGTGGAGCCCAACCTGGGGTTTGAACTCATGACTCAAGACCCTGAGCTGGGATCCAGAGTCGGATGCTTCACCGACTGAGCCACCCAGGTTCCCCCCTTTCCCACTGCAGTTAGATAAAAGGCAAGCAAAGCTTCCGCCAGGAAAATGCAAATATCCCCTCATGTGTCTCTCCCCTGTGTCCTTTCTTAACTGTAAAGAAATCTTTGTTTCCTTTTAGCAGAATTTTACTCAGCGATCCAGATGCCCTGTCACCCTGAGGGACCGGTCCCACAACCCAGCTTCAAGAAACACGTATAATTGACATATTTGCAAAGACAGGCTTTGTGCATCTAACCCTACCTGTGTAGGTTCTCAGTCTGAGTGAGTAATAATGCCATAACCACAATCAGCCTGGGGGGCCTCCTCCTTTGGGGTCAGGATGTGCTATGTCATTTGAAGGGCACACTGCAGAATTAAAACCCTGGGCTCCTTCTTTGGAAATCGTTAAGGATGTGGGGACAGGGAGGGCAGGGCATTCAGCCAGGTGGGCCATTCCTTGGGGGAGGGACTAGCGTGTGACAATATGGGTCAGGCATCATGGGTCAGGTCTGGCCCTGATTGCTGGTGATTTCCCTGAGAGTCTCTTCTGGGACAAGCTTCAGCGCTTATCAAAGGCATCTCTGAAATTTTAGGTAGTATTGGATGAGTGTAAACCTGTCCCTACTCTCTGGATGTTTAAGATAAGAGTTATCCTTAGGTTGACGTTGAAGGATGGGGAGGACCTGGCTTTGAAAGGACCCAGGCGTGGAAGAAAAACATAGGACTAGGGGTGGCGGTCAAAGCTGGGTGGCTAAAACAGAGCCACAGGACACAGGGACAGGAGAAGAGAGGGTGGTTGCCCCAGGTTGTGTGGGTGGTGATGGCCTGCCCCACAACACGGGCATTAGAAATGGCAAAGGACGCCTGGATTCTGGACACACATCGCCAGTAGAAGCAATTGGACGTGCTGCTAATTGGTTGTGGGGAAGGGGTGCAAAGGAAGAGGAAAAATGTTCACGACAGATGGCTTCTTGCTGTTTCGTGTCAGCCGTTGCAGGGACACGGGTGCCATTTTTAAAGATGGCAGTTGGAAGGGGGAGATCCCACAAGTGGAAAGCCCGAATTCGAGATATGGCTGACAAGTATCCAAGTGGAAATACCAAGGAGGCAGGAGATGGTGAGGACTGGGTGAGAGGGTACCATTGGTCTGGAGACGGCAAGGGGGCGTTTGGGGACACCGGCTCCAGCCACGCGGGTGGTTTCCTTGATCTCATCAATGTACATCCCCTGATGCTTCGAATGGGTTCTTGCCTTCAAAGAGCCATGACTTCAACCAATTTGTTCTTTCTTTCTTGTCTGATGCCCCAAGAATGCCAACAGATACTCCTTTTAGGAGTGGAAAAGTTAAATGTCGTGTTGTCTGTGCCAATAAGTTATTACCTACGAGGAGATATTGCACAGACAAGGAAAATCGAGAACCACCCACATTGCTTTTGATGTATTTATTTTCTCTCATGAGTTAAAATCTGCTTTCAGGCAGAATTGTGAATGTTCCTTACATTACTCGGCAAGCGCATCATGAGGGAACAATACAGGTGGGGGTGTCTGTCAGGGATGTAGACCGTCCCTGTCTTCATCTTACAATCTACTGTAGGGACAAAGAGGGAACTGGTCTTGGGGCACGTGGGTTCGCAGCAACACGGACGAGCGGTCTGTATCATTCGGGCCATATTTTCCAAATACGGAGAAAAGGACTGGTGTTGGTTCCCATGAGGCTCGGCTAACAGGGTTCTGAGGGATGGCATCCTACAGTTCTGGTTCTGTCTGTAACTGTTTTCCTGACCTGAGGCAACCGTAGGGAAATGTCTGGTGGGAAGTTCTCTGCGGATCAGGCGCTGATCTCCTGTGACGGAAGAAATCACCCACGCTTCTCCACAGTCTGTTCTGTGCCATTTCCCAACTGGGCTATTTCTTCAAAGTAAGCATCCATGCTTGACCAGAAATTGAGTAGAAGTCTACCAGGAACGGAGGGGGTTATAAAAGTTATCTGTTGATTTTTTATAATTTTTTTTAAGTTTATGTATTTATTTTGAGAGAGAGAGAGAGAGAGATAGAGAGTTTGAGTGTGTTAGGAACAGAGAGATAGGACAGAGAGAATCCTAAGCAGGCTCCACACTGCCAGTGCAGAGCCCTGACGTGGGACTCAAAATCACAAATTGTGAGATCGTGACCTGAGCCGAAATCAAGAAAGGGACACTCGGGGCGCCCGGGTGGCTCAGTTGGTTAAGTGTCCGACTTTGGCTCAGGTCATGATATCATAGTTTGTGGGTTCGAGCCCCATGTCCGGCTCTGTGCTGACAGCTCGGAGCCTGGAGCCTGCTTGGGATTCTGTGTGTGTCTGTCTCTGCCCCTCCCTTGTTTGTGCCCTCTCTCTCTCTCTCTCTCTGTCTCTCTCTCTCTCTCTCTCTCTCAAAAATAAACATAAAAAAAACAGAACGGGACACTCAACCGACTGGGCCCCCCAGGAGCCCCCAAAAGTTACCTGTTGATTTTTTGACCTCCAGTCTTCATGTAATGTCTTACCATGTCATTCAAAATCACACTTGCCCCCCACCCCCCCACCCCCACCCCCAGATCGAAGGCCAGTCTTTCCATTATCATGAGGACAGTGATCTGAATCTGTAAGTTTACAAAACCGTGCCGGCTTGGGAAAGACTCTTGCACAGAACAAATCGTCCTGACTCCCTCTGAACTCCCTTTTCCCTGTGCATCTATTTTCCCTTGTTTCCGGTAGAGGAAGACGTTCCAACCTGCCTGTTCAATTCTGCAGACAAAGCATCTCTGGCAGGTGTAGCCTCTCCTCCGTTCCTGTCTGTGCGCAACCTTACGGTTTTTCCCCGGAGCCGGAGATGGCAAGAAAGGCAGGATGTGGCAGAGACAGGAACAGTCATGGGGAACAATTTTCTTATGCCAGGAAACCAAGACTCAGCCTGACACCCACACACCTTTGAGAGGCAGTATTGTGATGTAGATGAAGACACGCGGGTTCACACAGCCACACTTGCAAAGGTGTCCAGGCTTTCTTTATCCAGGAGTGATTGCTGCATAAAAAGGGGAAGGGACGTTGCCAAAAAGTTAGAGGCCAAGAGTTCTGGGGAAGGGTCTATAGGATCCTCTGGGGGCAGATCTAACAAGTGACCACAGACCAGGTGGCTGAAATACCACAGGAATCACTCGTCTACCAGCTGTAGACACGAGGGTCTGAGATCCAGGCGGGGCAGGGCTGTGCTCCCTCCTGAGACTCTGGGGAAAGGTCCTTCCTGCCTCTTCCAGCTTCTGGGGCTCCAGGTGTCCCTGGGCCTGTGGCCGCGTCCTCCTGTCTCTGCCTCTGTCTTCACGTGGCTTCTCGTCTGTGTCTGTGTCTCTCCTCTTCTGTCTCTTCCAATGACACTATCTTTTTTTGTCCAAATATGGTCACTTTGGAAGGTTCTGGGGTTAAGACTTGGACATATATTTTGGGAGTCACCATTTAACCCACAAGAGTTTCCGTATTAGGTAACTGCCCAGCGGCCAGTGGATTATCCTGGGTTTCTGTGTGTTTCTGGAGGCTGAAAAGGAAGCCATCACCAAGTGTTATTCCTGACCTGCCCCTTGGGATTTCGGCAAAATTTAAAAAATTCTCTACATTTGCTTTAATGAACCTTTATAATACACAGCGGGGAATCGACAGTTACTGGTTTGCTTTGAGTCTTGGATGCATTTGAGGAAAAGTCAAAAGTTGTTAAAGCCTCCTGCCAGCTCACCAGACACCTTTTATGCTGCAGAAGCAGCAAAAGAAATATAATTTCCGAAGGAGCAAGGTTTCCACGTACACGTCGACGTCAGTGGAAAAAGTGGCTGGTTTGGAAACAGCCAGCAGAATGCAGGCACGGTAATTCTCAAGATTTCGTTTCATTAAAACCAAAGCTTGCTGGTATGGAGATCAAGGAAAGTGCTTTTGTTGACTTATTTGTTTTGTAGAGGAAAGAATTCTAAGATTTGGAGAAAATCGATTGACATCGGCAGTAGAGGACGCGTATCCGCTAGCAGGGGAAAGTTCTTCGGAGCGCCTTGTCTTTCTTAGGTGTTACGTTAACCCGAGCGGTGCCGTGTGCGAGCATGCGGGCCCATGTTTCGCACAGGCTTCGGGTTCCTTGTAAGAATGTAACAGACACCATCCAATGCCAGCCAGGATCGCCCCGGGAATACGCAGTTGAGGGGTGCCTGGGTGGCTCAGTCGGTTCAGCGTCCGACTTCGGCTCAGGTCATGGTCTCACGGTCCGTGAGTTCGAGCCCTGCGTCGGGCTCTATGCGGACAGCTCAGAGCCTGGAGTCTGCTTCACATTCTGCGTCTCCCTCTGTCCCTGCCCCACCTACTCTCTCTCTCTCTAAAACATAGATAGGGGCACCTGGGTGGCTCAGTCGGTTAAGTGGCCGACTTTGGCTCAGGTCATGATCTCACGGTCAGTGAGTTCAAGCCCCGCGTCGGGCTCTGTGCTGACAGCTCAGAGCCTGGAGCCTGTTTCAGATTCTGTGTCTCCCTCTCTCTGACCCTCCCCTGTTCATGCTCTGTCTCTCTCTGTCTCAAAAATAAATAAACGTTAAAAAAATTAAAAAAAAATAAAAATAAAACATAGATAAATATTAAAAAAAAATGATCAAAGCCATGTGGAAATTCCACTCCCCTGAAAAAAAAAATCTTCCACTTCAGATAGTATAAACCCAACTCGTGCTTTTGAAACAGCAGGATCAACCCCGAGTCCAAACGCTTTAGCTTTCTAAACATGACTCGTGGAGTTGAAATATTAACGGAAATTGTTAAAATGTTGGAAAAATTCTGAACAGATGGATATACCATAAACCATAAGGCGTCAGTGACCCTTAGCAAAAGCAGAGAGAGTAATTTTAGAAATTGATGTTGAAACTATAATTGGGTCATACACACACGCGCACAAAAATCTACGGCAAATCTTATTTGTACGAGACAAATGTTAAGTTCATCACGGCCCCTCTCTCGTTAATGCGTATCCCAGATCTTGTCACCATGCATGAAATCTAGAGCTGGTTGTTGTTTTTGCGGGGTTACATGGAATCATTTATTAAATCCAAATGGAATCACAGCTTAGCCGGCCGCACCACCAAAGGGCTCTGATCACTTCCTGAAGACAAAGGAATGTGGACTCTTTGCAAACCCCTCCTACACAGCACATGCTGCTGACATGGGGTGGCTGCTTGGTTTCACATCATGATGTGTGTGCATGGTCACGGGGGAAAGGGATGACTCCGTAGAAATGCCTAGGTCGGTGATGGGTGCATAGATATAGATGATTGATAGATAGACAGATGATAGATGGGTTGATATATTAATAGATGGATTAATAGATAGATGAAACATACTAAACAGATAATATATGGGTTAATATATTAATAGATGGATTAATAGATAGATGAAACATACATAGGTAGCTGGATGAATAGATGGGTGGATGGATAGATAGATGATGGGTAGGTATATAGGTAGATGATGGGTGACAGATAGATGTACACATGGATAGATAATAGGTAGATAGATAATAGATGATTAGATGGGTGGATGGATAGATGGATGAATAAATAGATACATACATACATACGATGGGTGGATACATAGACAAATATATACATAGAAGTATCATTGATAGATGATAGATTGATCGATGGATGTTACATACATACATACATATGTATGGATGGATATGATAAATAAGATAGATGGCTAGATAGATACATAGATACATGCTACATATGATTGATAGACAATAGATGACGGATAAGTCATATCCACGCATATGAAGGTATCTTCCTGGTTCATCATTCAATTTTGTTACTTAGTTGAGTGAGGAACTATACAGACGTGTGAAATCGTGAGCAAATGTCCGAGACCCATTTTTTCTGGAGACCTGTTCTGTCCTACGGCATGGAAAAGTCTGTCATGCAAGGCCCCCCTCTTGACCTCATTAATAGCCCAGAAAACAGCACGCGTTGACTTGTAGAGCTTTCACTGACAGTTTTCGGATACGATTCAGACTGTCATTTGCTAGCTTTCGGGAGGGAACTCGAGACTTTGTTGCGATGTTGCATTTCTTTCAGGCAGGGTGAGGTGGGGGAGGAAATATTTTATCGCCGTTAAGTAACGTGGAGAGCTCCAAGCATCAGCTAACCTTTGTATCTAACACGCATCAGTGCTAAGGTGACCTTGTCCTCTTTGTGCAAACGTATCGAAATGAAAACGAAGGAGCATCAAACGCGTGTCCAGCTGAGTGCAAGCTCCAGCTTCATCAGGGGGACTCCCGTTCACGAGCAGGTGGTCTGCACCCCCCCACCCCGCCCCCATGCCTCCCATCTTGTCTACCGGCACATGAGGGAGGAGGAAGCCCCAGAATTCTCCTGGGCCCTAAACGAGGACAGACACGCCTATCACTGCCACATCGCAGGAGGAATTTCCCCGATGAGTCAGAACCGGAGGAAAGTCATCCCGGACTTTCCATGTGCTCTCCTGGGGAAGAGAGAAAATGTGCTGAGTTATCTGCATCGGGGGATTTATTTTGTCTCTCATTGGCTTTCTCCGGGGCCTGGGGTCTGTTGGCTTTTTAAACGTAGCTGCCCCAGCGGTGGGTTCCCCCAAGGTGGGACCTCCCTCCCTGTCTCGCCTTCTCTCCTGTCTCCGTCTCTGTCTCTTCTCCGCCAATTACTCCTGCGGACGCTTTGTGTCTGCAGCTCGGCGGGGTGGTCACACCTGGCCTGGGGTGGGACCCCCACCCATTTGGGGCCAGGTGCACAGCAGAGCGGGGCGGTATTCTCTGCACCCTGTGGAAGCCCTGCGGAGGGTGCAGGAGGAAGGGAGCTGTGCCTGGCTGCGTGCCGTCTGCCCTGTGTGTCCACACAGCCGCGTTTTACATCCTCTTTTCCCACCCAGGAGCCCCGGTCCCCGTGCACGGAGGTGCCCAGACCTCCAGGACCCCCGAACCCGGCTGCAAGAGGGGCTGCCAACTCCTGTCCCGCAGGATCAGCATCCTGGATCCCGGCTTGCGGATTTTCCCTCCTGGATTCCAACTGACTCTGGGCCAGGCTGCCTTCTGCTCCGAACTCGGGGATGGTGTGGGCGGGATGAGCTCCGAGGGGGAGTTTTCCAAGGGCAAAGAATGTGTTGATCCGAGGATTTTCATTTTGTGGACAGCCAGCCTTTGAAAATGAGGCTGGAAAGGCGACGAGCCCGTTTGTCCCTGCGATGTTTAGACCTGCTGGTTCCCCTTTGCAAGGATGGGTGCTGACACAGTGCAGAACCTTCCGGGGGACCCAGCGTGGAGGCCAGCGGACATGCTTTAGAGGACTTTGCGTAATTTCAGGGGACCAGGGACGCCTGCCTTGTCCGTCCCTTCCTGTCCCTTCTGGCGGGTTCACGGTCCGCCAGCATGTAAACCTCTCAGCCAGGGGTGACGGAGGGCCCTTTTGGGGTTTACTGCCGAGTTTTCTTCTCACTAGTCTGGAAAGAACAAAGATGCTGGGCTGCTTGGTTTTCTCAGTCCAGGTTGAGAGGCTGCCGGTTCAGGGCAGGGCACCCCCAAATGTGCGATTTTCGAATTAAAATGGGTTAAGAAACAGCCAGAGCGAGAAGGACAGGAGGGAGGGTGCCCATACCGTGCACAGACACAGCCACACACACCGTGAACAGATAGATGCACACACAACCACACAGATGCTGACCCTCAACGTTCATTCCGGAACGGACTTCCCTCCCCTGTTTTTCCTGCTGACCTGCTGTCCCTGTGATTAGAGACCAGCCAGGGGCCCACAGGGAAGGGGACAGTGCCCGGGGCTGGGCTGCGGCCTGGACGCGGGGGCGGGGCTCTGGGCACACACCTCCCCTCCCCCACCCACTGCATTTCACTGTCGCTGTGCACCTGTCGCCCCATCGCAAACGCTGGCCTCCCCCCTCTCCCCCCGCCAGCTGAGCATCCGTGTTTATCGCGAAAGCACAGGGCCTGGTGCAGAGTTGGGATTTACTTTTCTTACATCCTCCAAAGTGGAATCCCAACTTTTTCTATTTTTACAGTTTGGCGAAGGGCTGGTGTCCTCTGTGGGGGAGGGGGGCAGACCGGTGTTTCCTGGGGCATGTTGTTGGGTCAGAGACGACTCAAATTGGGAAGGTTGTTGACGTTGGGTGTGGTCCGCAGGCACCACTGGACGGACCCAGCTCCCAGGCCTCGATGAAGGTGTTTGGCATGAAAATGCATAACTAGGTCAGCACCACATGAAATGTATATAAGTAAACATCTCAGATACATGTGTGGATATAATGGATATATGCATATATCATATACATGCATATGATATATGTAAGGAGAACATATATGATATAAAACAGTGGTACTCCTGGTAAGAAAACACAACGGGGATTATTTTTGCCATCAGGTGGACTCCACTCGGATTGAATATTTAAAATTATCGTTGTACACAGTGCTGTCTTCCTAAAAAAAAAACAACAAAACGGTCTATACCTTGCAGAATGAGAAAAAGAAATTTCAGTGGGTGTTTCATGCTCGGTGCAGAATGCAGGGGAATCAAGCATTCTGTACACAGGAACCAGCCATCTGGAGAAAGACGGGGAGGGGGGGGTCCAGGGAAGGTAACGGGGTATCAGGACCTCCTCTTTCAAGGTGCAGAAACCCCAACGAATGCATACGCTGATTTTGCACAGGATTTCAGAAATGGTCATTCGGAATGGCAATCGAAAAAGGGCCAAGCGGTATTTCCGTGAGTTTTCATTTGACGTCGTGGATGAGGCGGGGAGGAGAGGACTTTTCACTTGTGTTTTTTATGCTTCTGAACACTGTTGCTTTTTGTTGCTACCTCTCATGTATCCGCCCTCACCACTGACCCAGTAAACCCAGCAGAATGTAAAATTGTTTGTCTGTGCTGCCTCATTTACTTTGCTTCACATTAGAAATGCAATTTCTCGGGGCACCTTGGTGGCTCTGTTGGTTGCGCGTCTGACTTCGGCTCAGGTCATGATCTCATGGTTCACGAGTTCGAGCCCCGCGTCGGGCTCTGTGCTGACGGCTGAGCCTGGAGCCTGTTTTGAATTCTGTGTCTCCCTCTCTCTCTGCCCCTCCCCTGCTCGTACTCTGTCTCTCTCTCTCTCTCTCAAAAATAAATAAACAGTTAAAAAATTAAAATTTACAAATTTAAAAAAAGAAATGTGATTTTTCCCCCTATTGGGGGAGGTGTGGGTGGGTCAAGGCATTTGTTTTGTTCCATTTTGTTTGTTTCTAGGATGCCCAGCATCTGCCTGGTGATGCATCAGGTCCCTTAGGCTGCTGATGTGGAGGCCGCCATGGGGACCAAGCAGAGGAAGGTCCAGTTGTCAGGGTGCACAGCTTGTGAATCGGATAATCCCAGGGTGGCACAGGTAGGACTTTCCTGGGGTGGCCCTCACAAATGACCACACTTTTGGGGACTTACAACAACAGGTGTGTGCTCTCCCAGGTCTGTCCCCTACATCTCCCTCCACCCCCACCATGGGGGCTTCTGCTAACCTTCAATGTTCCCTCCAAAGGGGACCACAATGTGCCATCCTAAACTATAGATTTTTGGTGATATGGACGATTTTGAGCTACAGGTGTTTGCAAGCCAGCAGACGCAGGAAAAGTTCTTTACGTTTCCCTGACTGCCTAAAAACAGAGTGTGTGAATTTCCCCTTTTCCTAAAAGAAATCCACATTTGCAGAAACACCTCTTACCAGAAAGACAGTGACTTCTGGAGACATTTCTTACTATCCGAGAGACTTTTCTGTGCACATAAGAAGACAATGCCATTTACAACACAATTTACCTTTCCCTTTCTCCAAACTTACTTCCTCCTATGGGAAGCACAAACCCCTCTTCCTCTGTTTACTCTAAGGTGCTACACAAACTCTAATCATCCGGCTGCCTCCTTGAGCTACAGCTTTCTTTGTGAGCTCCCATGGTTACAAATGTACGTAATTAAAGCTAGTTATTTTCTTGTGAACTTGTCGTCCGTTTAATTTGCAGCCCTCCGGTACAGAATTAGCAGGGTAGAGGAAAATGACTTTCCCTCCCCTACTGTTGGCTTGTAGAACCATCACCCCAATCTCTGCCTCTGTCTTGACATGGGTTTGTTTTTTTTTTTTTAGATCTGTGTCTCTTCTTCTTCAAAGGACACCTGTCACTGCCATCAGGACATGACATCATCCTAACCTGCAATGGCAATAGTCCTATTTTCAAATAAAGTCACATTCTGAAGTTCCAGATGGATGTGCATTTTGGGAGAGGGGGACACTCTTCAAGTCTCTACAAGACTCAGTCTCTTGAGTCACAGAGTTACAAATTGGGGAGAATTGTGGAAATGCTGGGCCCTGGGATTTAAGGTGCACGGACAGGGTAAGGGGAAAGGGGTCCTGATAAAGGTGGATCTGAGCCGGGAGGCCAGGCATCGGAGAGTGATCTTTCCAGATGTGGGTGTATTTTTCTCTGCTCTGTCGGGGGCGTATGACTTCCTCGACTAGATTGAATCAGCACTGTCACTCTCCAGCACGGGATGCTACGTCCCCAGTGTGAGGACGGCATCGGGCAGTCAAGGATTCTCAGAAGAACGGACTTTGTCGCTCAGGCTGTGTTACAGGCACATTCTCGCCAACACGTGGTGTCATTGCCTTGTCCGTGGTCCCTCCCTAACAGCTGTGAGGTCACCCCTCACTGCTCATCCCTCGGTTAAGCATCTGACTCGTGATTTCAGCTCAGGTCATGATCTCATGGTTGGTGAGTTCGAGCCCCATGTTGGTCTCTGCACTGATTGTGTTAAGTCTGCTTGGGATTGTCTCTCCCTCTCTCTGCCCCTCCCCTGCTCACTCTCTCTCTGTCTCTTAATAAATAAACAAACTAAAAAAAACCATATTTCATACAGTCTGTCTATACTCAATGGCGTTGGTATCTCTGTTAACGTCCATGACCAGTGGCTGTGGTCCTCATGTGGCCTGCAAAGACTATGTCAGAAATCACTATTTATTTTTGAGAGAGGAGAGTACAGAGTGCGAGTTGGGGAGCGTCAGAGAGAGAGAGAGGGAGACACAGAATCCCAAGCAGGCTCCAGGCTCCGAGCTGTCAGCACAGAGCCCGACGCGGGACTCGAACCCACGAACCGTGGGATCAGGACCTGAGCCGAAGTCGGTCGCTTCACCGACTGAGCCACCCAGGCGCCCCGAGATTAAATTTTTAAAAACTCTATGCAAGCACGCACACCCTGACACACACAGACAAAGAAACCAGTGGGAAGCCTGACGTGTGCACCTTCTGTGGAAACGCACGATCACATCTTTGACAAGTTTGCGGAAATCAGGGATATCTTCACTCATCCTATATGAGGCTGTTGGTTCTTGAAAGAGGTTTTTTACAGGTGCACGAGTATTGTGCAGCCAGCCTTGACTCACTTAGTTGCATGTCAAGCCCAAAGCATCGGGAAGCTCGGGCTTTGATAAGAGCGGACAGCTGGGGTCGGGAAACGTCTCGCTCGTCGGATTCACAGCCGTGTGTCTGCGGACGGAAGGCTCGCCGTGGAAAGCTGGCACCGTCCGTGGGGCTGAGGCTGAGATCCACTGCCTCCAAGAATCTGTCAGGGGTCCGTCCAGACCTGCTTTTCCCAACGCCCGTGAAAAAGAAGGCAGTTTTGGGGATTCATAGTAGCACCATCTGGGATCTCTGGTCTACCGCGGAAAGCAAGTTTCTCATGTGCAGACCCTTGGGCGAAGGAAACCATCCAGGAATACAAGCAAGGGCAGAGGGTACGTTGCAGGCGTCATAGTATTTATCGTGATGTTGTGCAGTGAATCCAAATAAATCGATATAGGGGCGCCTGGGTGGCTCAGTCGGTTAAGCATCTGACTTCCGCTCAGGTCATGATCTCGCGGTTCATGGGTTCGAGCCCCGCGCTGGGCTCTGTGCTGACAGCTCGGAGCCTGCTTGGGATTCTGTCTCTCTCCCTCTTTCTCTCTCTATCTGCCTCTCCTCTGTTCAGTCTCTCTCTCTCTCTCTCTCAAACTAATAAATAAACGTTTACAAAAATAAAGCGATGTAAATGCCTATCAAGGGGAGATTGGGCAAGTCAATGAGAATAAATATATTCGATGTACGAGCCAAGTGAGTTTGCTTCTGTCTGTCTTACAGGCAAGAGATTAATAGACAGGTTGGCTCCAGCCTCCCGGGGGATGAGTCAGGCTGCCGTGCTTTCAGCCAGGAGACAAGATTCAACGGATCTCAGCAACGCGCCCCTCCTTACCCAAGCGGAGGACACCGAAGGCCTGCAGACAATCAGCGGCTCCTTCAAATAGGCGCACCACGAGTGGGCACGCGGCGTAGGGGTGGTGGGAGCACAGGGGTCCCAGCAGGCTTCCTCAGGGTGAGCACCTGCCTGGGGTGTGCAGGATGGGGGCAGGTGGCCGTGAGCTGGAGGGGAGAGGGGAGGGGAGGGAGTCGCAGAGCAGCTCAGGGACGGCAAATAGGGAGCAGGGGACACTTAATGCAGGATGTGGACGTGATGCTGGGGAATGCCGGAGACCACCTGAGCGAGCGGTTTATTCAGAGCTTGGGAAGGAGTCGGCCGCTGAGCACAGATGTGTCAGTGGAGGCTCTGAGGCAGGCACAGGTGGGGCCCACCTGCCTTGCGGACAAAAATGGGGAAGGGCAGGTGTGCACGTGGCTGGGGGCTGGGGGCTCCGGGAAGGAGCTGGTGGCGGCTGACCAGAAGCAGGGCGTCCTATGGGATCGGTCAGGGGGAGCCTGACCGAAGCCTTGTTGGGCGGGTCCTAAGGTGGGAAGAAAACCAGGGGCCAGAGTGAGGGATCTTGGCGGGTGGTGATCAGGTCCCAGACATTTGGGGCCATTGCCGTCAGGGGTTTTCAGGCCAGCTTGCTTCAGCTCCCGGGTCAGGCTTCTGTTTGCACAGCTGGTCTGGCCACGGCCGGTTCTGTATTCGGTCTCTCCGCAGGGAGGATCTGGGAGCATTTGTCGGGAATGGCGGCCACTTAAGCGTCCGAGCCCAAGGAGTTCTCCTTCTATTCTGTTATCTTGCTGTTTCGGTTACCTGTGGAGTCCGCCTGTCTACTGTATCCAGAAAATCAGCTGGGTCTGTAATGAGTGTTCTGGCTGCAGGGAGTGGTTGTGTGTTCAAACCCACCAGCATGCAGTTCCCCGGGGGTTTGTCTGAGTCTATGCGGGGGTGGAAGCTGGCTCTCCATGACTTCAGGCATATTGTCACCCAGAATGATGCAGGAAAGACAGAAACTCACTGCCCGGGTGCCGGGTCCTGTGGGGTTATCGTCTACACGCCCCTTGCGACTAGAGGGGCATCTCAAGAAACTCTGCGTGCAGGAATCTCCCCAAAGGCTGAAATTCCCTTAGCCCGTATCATTTTTAATGCAAACCATCTGCTTGAATAGAAAAAAAAAAAGAAAAAAAAAAGAAATCCATGACCTCATTTTGCTGTACAACAGACGATTCTTTGGTTTTTCACCAAGAGGCAGAGCACTAATTAATTTTAAAAATGCTGACCTCTTTTGAATTATTTTAGTCCTTTAGATGAAAACCATGTGTCCCGGTGGTGTGGGTTTTTTACCCCTTCTATAGGCTTGAAAGCCTGGGTGTTTTTGGAAGCTTGCTGTAGTTCATTGTGAACTGGCGTTTTGCTCAGGATGGACAGAACAAAGACGTGCATTGTGAGCATGACAGACAGAGAGAGAGAGACGGAGAGAGAGAGGGAGGTGCATTTTAAGGAGCATCAGACATAAATGGAATTAGAAAATTCATTTAGCGCTGGCCAGCACGTGCAAATTGTGTGACCCGATTCAGCTAGAGCTCAGACCCCGGAAAAGGGGGAAAGGAAAATAGGAATGGAGAGGGGTGGGAATATTACGGCAGGGCTCACGGGGGCTGAATTCACTGCTGCGCTCGTGTGCGTGTACGTGCCTTCGTCAACGACCAATCATGTACTGGTCCTCGAAGAGAATATTGATTCAGAATACAATTAGGTTTGAATCCAAGGTGGCTTATTTCAGGGAGGATTCACGACTTACTGAGTCATCCTGAGGCTTGACAGTCGAATGCTTTTTTGGGGGGGAGGGGGAAGCAGAGAGATTTCAGAATAGGATAGGCAGAATAAAAACAGAGTTCCAAGACTGGATCGATGCCCTCCTCCCTGCCTGGGCTCCTTTGGGTCAATGACATCCCATAGCCACTGTACCTTTTTGACAAGTGATGAGGTGACAAGAAAATCCGCATGTATAGAATTTGTAAGCAAGGAAGATCCATGAGCATGAAACGAGTAAGTAGGACAAAGCAGTCTTGATAACATGGGGGAAATTATGGTTCCATGTGCTCTGTCCTGTCGAATGCTCGTCAGTCACAAAATCGGGTCTGAAGAATTAGAAACTCACCCAGTTCTGGTCCGCGCCAGATAAAGGCCAGACACCGTGAGCTCAGCCATGCTGTGACTCCCCAGCGTTTCTTTGCAGGACAAGGAATTTTGACACATCGTGAAGTAATGTGCGGTTTCCCCAGAATCGGTTTTCCAATAAATGGGGCGAAAATATGGACACAGGAATTTGTGAAAGATGCTTACGGTGTCAACATCAAAGCCAGAAGGAGTTGGAGCTCTAAACATCCACTGACGTGACATCCCACAGGGAGACGTGGGTCCTTCAAAAGTGAATCAGGAAGATAAATGACTTACAAGGAAATTTAACGGAGATTAGGAAAAAGCCACGCTCAGCAGAGATTGCAAAACGTGCTGATGCTATTGCAAAGAAAGGCTGTCACATTTAATTGTTAGAAATCTCAAGGGTGCTATCAAAGAGCAAAAGAACAAGAAACAAAACTTTTAGGGATGATGAATCACTTTGGCAAATTTCACTGACTGAGTTAACCAGATAATTACCAAAAAAGTTACCTCGTTTTGGGGGGTGTGGGTGAAGCAGATAATCCTTCGGTATGATTGTTTCACCATGGAGAACACAATAAACCCATATATATCATGTATACGTAGAGCCCACCTCCCCTGGGGACTGGAACTGGATGTATACTCTTATATATACGGTAGAGCCCACCTCCCCTGGGGACCGGAGCTAGACGTATACTACCATATATACGGCAGAGCCCACCTCCCCTGGGGACTGGAACTGGACGTATACTACCGTATATACGGTAGAGCCCACCTCTCCTGGGGACGGGAGATGAACGTATACTATCATATATACGGTAGAACCCACCTCCCCTGGGGACTGGAACTGGACTTATACTACCATATATACGGCAGAGTCCACCTTCCCTGGGGGACTGGAGCTGGACTTATACTATCATATATACGGTACAGTCCCCTGCCCCTAGAGGACCGGAGGTGGACTTATACTACCATATATACGGCAGAGCCCACCTCCCTAGGGACTGGAACTAGAAGTATACTATCATATATACGGTAGAACCCACCTCCCCTGGGGACTGGAACTGGACGTATACTATCATATATACGGTAGAGTCCACCTCCCCTGGGGACTGAACTGGACGTATACTATCATATATACGGTAGAGCTCACTTTCCCTGTGGGGGGGGGGCAGGAGCTAGACTTATACTATCATAGATACGGTAGAGCCCACCTCCCCTGGGGACTGAACTGGACGTATACTATCATATATACGGTAGAGTCCACCTTCCCTGGGGGACTGGAGCTGGACTTATACTATCATATATACGGTACAGTCCCCTTCCCCTAGAGGACCGGAGGTGGACTTATACTACCATGTATACGGCAGAGCCCACCTCCCTAGGGACTGGAACTAGAAGTATACTATCATATATACGGTAGAACCCACCTCCCCTGGGGACTGGAACTGGACGTATACTATCATATATACGGTAGAGCCCACCTCCCCTGGGGACGGGAGATGGACGTATACTATCATGTATACGGTAGAACTCACCTCCCCTGGGGACTGGAACTGGACTTATACTACCATATATACGGCAGGTGGGTAGAGCCCACCTCCCCTGGGGCACTGGGGCCAGCTCAGGTGCTGTCCTACCCGGGGTAGTAATCGACCCCTGTGCTACTGACACCCTGATGCCACCCAAGGGCCTTTGCCCCAGACGTGTCACCGCCTGTGGGTGTGGTCAAGGACGTCCCAACATCCCGCGGATGCACTCACAGGCTCAACCGCCCCCGCCCCCCCCCCCCTGCAGTGAAAGACACCCCCAGGGAGAGCTGGGCACCCAGCGCGGATCCCACAATTCCAAATGCATGCCTCCTGCTTTGGGGCATTTCCTTGGAAGTTGTTTTGAGATGCATTTTCCTGCAGACGGCCCCTGTTCCTTGGAGGGGACATGCTCCGGGACTCGGGGTGATGACTGGGTTGCCCCTTTTACCGTGGTGTTCCTCAGGGTTCTCCAGAGAGAGCCAGCAGGATGCGTGTGCATGTGCAGGTGTATTTTAAGGAGTGGACTCGAGGCATTGCAGGGGCCGGCGAGGCTGAAATCCGTGGGGCAAGCCAGCGGGCTGGAGGCACGGGCCGGCATCGACGTGGCCATCTGGAGTCCCAATTCCACAGGGCAGCGGGCTGGAAAGTCTGGCACCACCGCCCCCTTTTGTTGGGAGAGTCCACTTTGGTTTTTGTTCGTTTGTGTCATGCCTTCGACTGATTGGACCAGGCCCACCCACCTCGTATGGAAAAAGTGTACTTTGTTAAAAATGAGCTGATGGTGGGTGTTCATCCCTTTGGCAAAGCACCTTCCCAGCAACACCTCGCCTAGCGTTTGACCAAACAGCTGGGCACCTCAGTGGTCCAAGTCCAGGTACAATTAACCCGCACATGCATGGAGCTTGAGGGCTGGAACGGAGTGGGGGAAGGGAAGGCCCGTCCTTGGAGCCATCACCGCTTTGCTGAAAAGAGCACATTGATGGAGAGTCACAGTTAACTGCACGTGTGAACTTGGCTGGGCCGTGGGGGTAACAGATGTGTGGGGAAACATGATCCTGTGTGTGTCGGTGAGGGTGTTTCAAGAATAGATGAGCACTGAATGCATGCACGGAGTAGAGCAGATGGCCTTCCCCAGTGTGGGTGGGCCCTGTGCCATCAGTTGAAGGCCCGACTACATCAAAAAGGCAGACGTGTGGGGCAGAAGAGAGAATTTCACCTGCTTAGTGCTGTCGAAGCAGGTCAGGTGCACTCTCCTGCTTTTGGCGTGTCTGGAACGCGGGCTCTTTCCAGCTCTCGAGCCTGCTGGCATTTGGGTGAGAACTCACACCATCGGGTAGGTTGGGGCCCCAGTTTGCCAAATTAGCCTACAGATCTTGGGTCGTGTGAGCCTCCATCATGCATCAGTCAATTTCTTATAATACATCTCTCTGTTATATGTGTGTGTGTTTATGTATATGTATATAAATGTATATGTGTAACTGTATATAGTTTGCGTATTAGTTATAAACATTAAGTACAACTAACAGGGGGTATATGTGTGTGTTTATATATACATACATAACTTGTATGTGTAACTATGCTATGTATATAGTCATAAACAGTAAATATAACTAATAAGGTGTATATCAGTGTGTTTTTATATATGTGTACGTGCATAAACTTATATGTGTGACTATACATATATATATACATATAAATATAGTTGTAAACATTAAATACAACTAACAGGCTGTATATGTGTGTGTTTATATATATATACGTACATATATAAGCTTATATGTGTAACTATTCTATGTATATATATAGTCATAAGCAGTAAATATAAGTAATAGGATGTATATGTGTGTGTTTATATATATACATACATAACTTATATGTGTAACTATGACTATATGTATATAGTCATAAACAGTAAATATAACTAATAGGGCGTATATCAGTGTGTTTTTATATATGTGTATATGCATAAACTTTATATGTGTGACTCTACTATGTATATATATAGTTATAAACATGAAACATAACAGGGTGTATATGTGTGGGCTTAATATATGTACATATATAAACTTATATGTGTCACTATACTATGTATATTAGTTATAAACATTCAGTATAACTAATAGAGTATCTATGTGTGTGCATTTATATATGTACGTACATACAAAGTTATGTGGAAAACTATCGTATCTATATTATTAGTTATAGACACTAAATATCTCTACATAGAATTAAACCCCACAGGATGTATGCAATGTGTATATTGCTTGTAGACAAGTGCAATATATCTGTTTCTCTATCTCTCTACCTAAAAAGAATGAAAAATCACTTCCAATGAAAAGTTAGGTTGCATTAATCCTTGTGCTGACCCCTTTACAAAAAAAATCTATGTAAAAATGATAAATTGTTACTTCCAGGGGAAGGTTACATGGCATTAATCCTGGTGCTGAGCCCTTTACAAAACAAATTCTGTCTAAAACTGATGAGTTATTACTGGTAAGGGAAGGTGACCGCGTGTTAATCCCCGTGCACACCCCTTTGCAAAGAACCCTACTGGGAAGGTGAAGTAACATTAGTTAACTTTTTCCCGCCTGCTGGGGAGAAACCATATCCACGTTTCAGCTCACATAGGCCACACGACACTAGCAAGGAGGGGGGGTCCCCTCTTATCACCCCCTTTCTGCAAGAGAAAAAGCCTGAGGCGCCCATCCTGAACTGGAGCCACAGAGGGGAATCCGTCAACTCTCAGGTGCTTGGGCACCAGGACGCTGGATACAGGGTGAACCCTTCTGTTCCCTTTTTCCACAAATACTGGCCTGTTTTATTATTCACAGTGGCTCTGCTTTTATGACGGGGAATGAGAGCCAGAGGGAGGGTCACGTCTTTTGGTCTTTTTGTGACGAGTAAAATGTCGCTCTGGAAGGATTTCTCTGTATCAACAATCCTGAGCCAACCTGTCCCCAAGACAGCCGTCTTCCCTAGGAATGTAGGTGATCACCCTGGGATGGGGGAGAAAGTGCAGGAAGGCACCGAATGTGGGGGCTGCATTCCGGCACCAGGGAGAAAAGCATCAGCCTTAATTCTACAGCCGACATCCTACAGCCGGGGAGAAGGAAGCCAGTTATTTGCACACGCAGGACCGAAATGAGTTGCATTTAAAAGTTCATCTTGGGGCGCCTGGGTGGCTCAGTCACTTAAGCATCCGACTTCAGCTCAGGTTATGATCTTGCGGTTCATGGGTTCAAGCCCCACATCGGGCTCTGTGCTGACAGCTCAGAGCCTGGAGCCTGCTTCGGATTCTGTGTCTCCCTCTCTCTCTACCCATCTCTCAAAAATAAACAAGCATTAAAAATTTTTAAAAAGCCTATATTTCAGCGTAGAATACACGTTTGCTAGGTGCAGAGAATAAGGAAACTGCATTTTCACTTCCAAGATCAGCTACACTTCCCAGCAAAAATACAAGTATCCAAAACAAAAACAAAAACAAAAACAAAAACAAATTCAAGTATCCAAACAGAAGGCGTTCCTTCTGCCTTTTTAAACAATCAAGAGTCAGAGGCTTAATGGACTGAGCCACCCAGGCGCCCCTATGTTCTCCCTCTTTTTAATGCGCTCTGAGCTCCTGATGGCTTTGGGCAGCAGGATATCTGCATGCGAGTAAAGGTGTTAGAAAAGTCGTGTAGACGATGCAAAGCCAAATAAGGAGATGAGCTCCATGCGTAGGGGCCCTGTTGTTTATTAAGAACGTAAATTGATAAGCATCACAGATTTAGGATTGACTGGGGACGTGCACAGTGTCAGACCAATGTGCTTTAGGAAAATCGAGGGTCTCCTGGGTGGCTCGGTTGGCTAAGACTTTGGCTCAGGTCATGATCTCACGGGTCGTGACTTCGAGCCCCACGTCGGGCTCTGTGCTGACAGCTCGGAGCCTGGAGCTGCTTCGGATTCTGTGTCTCCCTCTCTCTCTGCCCCTCCAGTCCCCACCCCGTTCTCTCTCTCTCAAAAATAATCATTAAAAAATTTTTTTTTAATTACCAGCATCCACGTCAGGAAATAACACGGAGGGGACCCAGGACCCAGTCTCTGAGGGTCCCATGTGGCCATGGGCAGCCGGGCGGGTGGCTGAGGGCTTTGCAAACGACCATGAGGCACAGGCTTCTCTGTGTCGGGCTCCTGGCGGGCACTGTAATGCCTGTGAAATCTGTCCTTCCTGGAGCCTGTGTTTCTAGCGTGTTTCTCTCCATTACCGTGGAATATGGATTCATTTTATGGTTGTTGAGCAATTGGGTCCCTTCCCATTTGGAGGAAGTCATAAACTTTGGGTATTTGACTCCTTTTTTTTTTTTTTTTGGGTGGAGGTATGTACCATATCCTCGGATGCACACGCTTTTGTGTGTATATTTGTACGTTTATACAATTGCATATACACACATACGCGTGTACCTGCACATATAAATGCGCGTGGACATATAGGGGTGTAGACAGATAGCATGTGTGTGTGATATCACGCAGCCATGCGGCCATACGGATCGCATAATTCAGAAAAGCCATGTTTTTTTTTTTTTTTTCTGGTGCTGTTTTAACTGATTATACTGTTGAGCTAATAATAACTATTCCACTGAAATTATTGACATGCGGGTTATTGGATCCAGACTCTGTGTGTTTTCAATTTCCCTTTGGACAAAAGCTCATCTTCTGTTTGGAGGTCTGCTCACCTGTATACAGACAGTGCCCAATGCATGCGCGTGTTCCAATAAAACCTTATAGGCACAGAGATTGGAGTTTCCTGTAATCGTGATAGGTGCACGATACGGTTTTCCTTTTGATTTTCTTCCCCCCACTCCCAACTATTAAAAAATAGGAAAACTGTTCTCCAAGGGCCGTGCAAAGAAAGGCAGCAGAAGGGGTGGGGGAGGGGAGCATAATTTGCTGACTTGATTTGTAGAGTGTTGGATTTGTGAATGAGAAGTGAATTTCCAGGACAGGTAAGGAACACATGGAAAAAATATTATAAAAGCAATATGTTTAGGCAGAATATCTCACCTGCACGCTGGCTGTGGTGGGCATTTCTATTAGGGTATCATGTTCTTTCTCTAGTATATTAGGGCCCCTCCCCACCGAGCTACCGAAAAGTGTAAAATGAAATGAAAGGAAAAAAAAATACAGTAAAAGTAAATTAAATTGAAATAAAACAAAATAAAACGACATAAAAACAAAAATGAAATAAAATGGATGACTTTTTCTTTTTTCAAAAAAGTTACCAAGAAAACAAACAAAATAAAATAAAATTACTGCTTTTTCTTTTCTGCAAATAGTTAACAAAAATAAATAAAATTATAAAATGATAGAATATTATAAATTAGAAAATAAACAGCTTTTTCTTTTTTTCAAAAAAGTCACCAGAAATAAATAAAATAAACCATTTCTTCTTTTTTTTTCATTTCTTTTTTCAAAGAAGTTATCAACAATAAACAAAGTCAAATAAACTAATTTTTCTTTTTTCAAAAAGCTTACCAAAAACAAGTAAAATAAAATAATAAAATAAAATAAACAGCTTCTTTTCTCAAAAAAGTAAACAAAAGTAAACAAAATAAATTAAATCACTTTTTCTTTTTTCAAAAACCTTACCAAATAAAATAAAATAATAAAATAATAAAACCAAATCAAATAAACGGCTTTTTCTTTCTTTCAAAAAAGTCGCCAAAAATAAATAAAATAAAATAATAAAATGAAAGACAGCTTTTTCTTTTCTCAAGAAAGCAAACAAAAATAAACAAAATAAAATAAATCATTTTTTCTTTTTTCAAAAAACTTACCAAATAAAATGAAATAAAATAAAATAATAAAATAATAAAACCAAATAAAATAAAATGAAATACAATAAAATAAAATACAATAAAATGAAATAAAGCTAACTTTTCTTTTTTCAGGTCTGACATTTCCTCTCTGTGAACACAGGACAATGAGAAAGGAGGCGGTGCTCCCTGTAAGGGAGTCGCTATCTGTGAACGCACGACCGTCTGCAGGACGCGAATGAAGGTTTAACATAAAGCTGCCAGGGTAGCATGAAACTGAGTCAAATCTGCACCAACTATGGCGGACCCAGAAATTCTCTTCTGGGAAGGACATTTCTCGACTCTTTTCCTCTAGGACGAACGAGTCACGTGATGCGATTTGTGCAAAGAATGTAATGAGGTAAAGGATTTTTGAAAAAGCAGCTTCTGTTCAAGGCGTGCGTTTGCGGGGACACGGAAGGTGTTGGCCACAAGTGCGTTGGCCACGTATCTACCCAGGAAAAATACAACACGGTGCGTTTTCTGATCCTCTTGTCCCATTCTTAAGTTCTTCCTGTTTTTAATGTTTTTCTGAGACTCTTATCTAGCAAGCACACTAAGAACAAACCCGACATAAACGTGAACTTCACATCCAATTTTCTACAGGCAACCTGTCACACTTTAGCTTGAGGAAAGGGTGAGTGGGTCAGACCAGTGCAGCGGAACGGGGCAACAGGCAAGCTTGAGCAGGGATAATAAACATGCAAACGGACCTCCGTTCATGGAAAGGGCTCCTTCATCACATCCGGATGGATTTTCACAACCTGCCTTGTCAGAGAAAATTGTTCCGAACTGAAGGCAGCTGAGGAGTTCTGGGCCCTGCCCTATCTGCCCAAAAAGCAGGGCATAAGTTGTTCCTTGGGAAGGTGACTGTTATCACTGCACGTGGCAAGAGTCTACCTAAAGAAAACTTAGCAAAAAAACTTGTAAAAAAAAGAAAAACCTTATCAACCCTCCCCCCGTCTTCCATTAATTTCCCCCATCAATCCTAGTCACTTTCCCACAATTTGCCACCTCTCAAAGCCTAACCCTCTTTCCTTAAAATGGTGTAGATGCCCCTGAATGTAGCCACTTACTTGAGTTTTTACTTCTTTTCTGCAAATGTTGGTGCCCATAAAATATTAATAAAATTCTATGCTTTTTACCCCCTCCCTTCAAACTGTCCTCTAAGAGTTTAATTCACACCTGCCGGGAACCACATCTAAGAGGGTAGAGGAAGTATTTGATCTGAACACCAGTCAATGTTTAAATGCTGGGGATCTTGGAATTGAGACATTTACTTCCCAAAAGCTTGTCGGCAATGACTGACCATCCCTCATGTACCCCGACATTGTTCTTTGATTCATAGCAACAATACCACTAGAAGTCACCTCATTGACCCCTTTAGTCCGGCTGACCTTCAGATTTCAACCTGACCATGCCACCCTCCTCATCATGTCTCCCGGCTCTCGAACATCATTACCTCTTAGTGTAAAAGCAGGAGCAAATGCAGGATTTATAACCTTAGTCGGTTTTGGTTCATTTTCCCAACACATTGGCATTGTTTCTATAAAAGTAACCAAACTCCTAGCCTTGCGTCTAGAGCCCCGGGAAGTTCTTCAGACCGTCCATCCTACCGCTGCGCTCTGGCTGACTTTATCCCTGTGACAGGGGGGTTTGTTTCTGGTCCTTAACCCTGGGGACTCAATGTCCATGCAGAGATAAAACACAGGTGGCTGCCCCCAGGCCCCCTAAAGTTTCTGAGACAGTCAGCATCCCTTTCCACACCCCACTGAGTCCGCTTTATCCCTAAAGCTACCAGATCTTCGTAAATTTAATTATATCTGGTTTTTTAAATACAATTTATTTAAAAAATTTTTTTAAATGTTTGCTTATTTTTGAGAGACAGCGAGCAAACAGGGGAGGGACAGAGAGAGAGGGAGACAGAGAATCCGAAGCAGGCTCCAGGCTCCGAGCTGTCCACACAGAGCAGGACGTGGGGCTGGAACCCACAGACTGTGAGATCGTGACCTGAGCCGAAGTCAGAGGCTTCACCGACTGAGCCCCCCCAGGCGCCCCGAGCACGCAATTTATTTTGAAGCAGTCTTAGATTTGCAGAAAAGTTACAAAGACGGACTTTCACCAGCGCTGGCCTCCTTGAGCCTAGAGGAGGAAGAGGGAAACACACACACACAGGGGATCCGGCCTGCGTCTTGCACCCACAGGGAGAGCCCGGATCTCATCTCAAAAAAGTCGTGGTTCCCACGTGGGTGTGACGCGTCTGGACAGAGCAGGGCAGGTGCACAGAGATGCACAGGGTGGAGGACGGGGTTGTGGCTTCCGAGGTTGGCCAAGGGTCGTGGGAGAAGCCAGTGGAATAGGTCCGCCCTCTGGCAGGTGCCTCTGGGCGCCGGCTGTGTGCCCGCTCTGTGCCCATCAGACTCTCCCCACGAGAGGGCCTCACTGCCGTGATCGCTTTGCAGGACTTTCTGCTGGGGCTCAGCTAAGGCCCCCTTGGTCCCCGATGCCTCCTTCTGCCCCCGTGTCTGCTGAGTGGCTCCCGGCTCAAAACAGTCATTAAATCAATTGTCATCCCAGTCTGGATGCCAGGGATAGTTTCCACAATAATTCTGGAGGTGGAAGAATTGCAGATAGTGGGGGGGCGCTCCGTAGTGGGGGAACCTTAGCACAGCTTGGTTCCTTTATGTTATAGAGTAACGCCTTGCTGTTTAAAAAAAAAATTAAGGTCGCTTGGAGGTGGAGGGAGGGGGAGTTGGGACTTTGGGGTGTAGTGGGCACAGAGTTTCAGTTTTGCAAGATGAAATGTTTCTGGAAACGGATGGCACAGCAGAGTGAATAAACTTCTTACCACTGGCCCGCACACGGAAAGTGGTGCCGTATGGATTTTACCACTATGTTATTATTGTATCTTATTTTATTTTATTTTATTTTATTTTATTTTATTATTATTTTATTTTAACCTCCATTTACTTTATTATTTTATTTTAACCTCACTTTATTTTATTGTTTTATTTTAACCTCGCTTTATTTTATTATTTTATGTTATTTTAACCTCCCTTTATTTTATTATTTTATTTTAACCTCGCTTTTTTTTATTATTTTATTTTATTTTAACCTTGCTTTATTTGTTATTTTATTGTATTTTATTTTATCTTGTTTAAATTAAATTAAATTCAGTATTACTTCATTTTACGTTACTTCATTGTATTTTATTATTTTATCTTCCCTTTATTTTAACTTCCCTTTATTTTATTAATTTATTTTATTTATTTATTAATTTTTATTATTATTATTATAATTATATATAATATATATATTATATATAATATATAAATATAATTATATATAATTATAATTATTATTAATTATTATTAATTTATTTATTAATTTTATTAATTTAACTTCCCTTTATTTTATTATGTTACTGCATTTTATTTTATCTTGTGTAATTTAAATTAAATTTAATTTAATTAAGAATTCCTTATTTTACTTTGTTTTAGTTTATTTTATTATTTTTTTAACTTTATTTTATTATTTTACTCTATTTTATTTTATCTTGTTTAAATTAAATTAAATTTAATGTAATTTAATATTACTTCATATTACTTTATTTTACTTTGGTTGTTTTAATTTAACTTCACTTTATTTTTATTTTTTTTATTTTTTTTATTTTTTTTTTTTTCAACGTTTTTTATTTATTTTTGGGACAGAGAGAGACAGAGCATGAACGGGGGAGGGGCAGAGAGAGAGGGAGACACAGCATCGGAAACAGGCTCCAGGCTCCGAGCCATCAGCCCAGAGCCTGACACGGGGCTCGAACTCACGGACCGCGAGATCGTGACCTGGCTGAAGTCGGACGCTTAACCAACTGCGCCACCCAGGCGCCCCAACCTCACTTTATTTTATTATTTTATTGTATTTTATTTTATCTTGTTCACGTTAAATTAAATTTAGTATTACTTCATTTTATTTTATTTGACTTCATTTTATTTCATTATTTTATTTTATTTACTTTATTGTATTTATTTACTTTATTAAATTTTAATTTAATTTGACTTCATTTTTTTATTTTATTACTTTATTTTATTTTATGTTATTTATTTTAATTTTTTTTTCCAATGTTTATTCTTGAGAGACAGAGCGTGAGCAGGGGAGGGGCAGACAGAGAGGGAGACACAGAATCTGAAGCAGGCTCCAGGCCCTTAGCTGACAGCACAGAGACTCACATGGGGCTTGAACCCATAAACCTTGAGATCATGACCTGAGCTGAAGACAGATGCTCAACTGACTGAGCCAGCCAGGCATCCCTATTTAATTTAATTTAATTTAAATTTAAATTAATTTAACTTCATTTAATTTTATTTTACTTCATTTTGTTTTATTTTATTTATTTTGTTCTACAGACTTTTTAAAAAATTTTTTTTCCTTTACATTTATTTTTGAGAGACAGAGTGAGACGGAGCATGAGCAGGGGAGAGTCAGAGAGAGAGGGAGACACAGAATCCGAAACAGGCTCCAGACCCTGAGCCATCAGCACAGAGCCCGATGCGGGGCTCAAACTTACAGACTTCGAGATCATGACCTGAGCCGAAGTTGGATGCTTGACCGACTGAGCCACCCAGACGCCCCTATTTTGTTCTACAGTCTTAAAAAAGTTATTTGGCCGCTTGGTTCCTTAAGTGAAAAACTAAAGCAAAAGGAAAAAAGCCCGTGTGTACAATAAAACCCTGTTTATGTGCTGACGTGTCCAGGCGATCCTTTGCACGTTTGCATGTCTGTCCCTGAATACAAGTGCGTGTGCATGCACATGTGCCCCGAGATGCCATCACGGGGACCTTGATGGCTTCACCATGGAAAACCCGAGGAAAAAGTTGGCGGGGAACCTACTCAGGAGATATTTTCCAGGCTTTATTGACTGTAGAGATCTCGTCCTGCAGCAGGTAGGCGGACCCGGGCCATACGGGAGTTCTGGAAAGTTCCATGCGTGGAAACAAACAAGCAAACAGACAAAAAAGTAGGTGTTTACACATGTGCACGACCATGCCGGCTGGGATCTCTTAGCGGAGTTCAAGGCTTCGCGTGTACACGTTCGTGCCCCTCGGTGTTGGGCTTTCCAACGCTGCAGGTGTCAGCATCAGGGAAGACACAGTAGGAAACTCTCGTCGAGGAACCCTGCTTGTCCTTGTCCCTCAGACCCTGGGAAGGTGGCCAGTCTGCGAGTTCCCTCGCCACGTCCACTCTTGGGGCTGAGAGCTAGGCAGCCAGCGGTCAGCCGGCTGCAATTTCTTCTGTAACTGTGCTTAGGAACGTCTCCCCCACCCTTACGGTGTCTCTCCTCCCTTCTTCCTTCCCTCCCTTCCTCCCTTCCTTCCTTCCTTCCTTCCTTCCTTCCTTCCCTCCCTCCTTCTGTCTTTCCTTCGTTCATTCCTTCCTTCCCTGCTTCCTTGCTCCCTTCCTTCTTCCTTCCTTCTTCCTCCCTCCCTTCCCCCTCCCTCCTTCTGTCCTTCCTTCCTACCTCCCTGCCTCCGTTCCTTCCTTCCTTCCCTCCCTCCCTTCCTTCCTTCCTCCTTCCTTCTTCCTTCCTCCCTCCCTTCCCCCCTCCCTCTTTCTGTCCTTCCTTCCTTCTTTCCTTCCTTCCTTCCCTCCCTCCCTCCCTTCTCCCCACCTCTCTCTCTCCTTCCTTCCCTCCCTCCTTCCTTCCCTCCCTCCTTCATTCCTTCCTTCCTTTCTTCCTTCCTTCCTCCCTTCCTCCCTTCTTTCCTTCCTACCTTTCTCCTTCCTTCTTCCTTACTTCCTTCCCTTATTCCTTCTTTTCTTCTTCCTTCCTCCCCTCCTTCTTTCCCTCCCTCCCTCCTTCCTTCCCTATTTCCTTCCTCCCTCCCTCCCTTCCTTCCTCCTTCCTTCTTCCTTCCCTCCCTCCCTCCCTTGCTTCCTTCCCTCCTTCCCTCCCTCCCTCCCTCCCTCCTTCCTTCCTCCCTTCCTTCCTTCCATGCCTTTACTGAACACATTTCATTTTTAGACCATTTCAAGTTTCATTAGGTCCTTGGTGTGATTCCCTTTCCAACTATGGAACCATCTGCCCCACACCCTGGAGCAGATCTGCTCTGTGCCTGTGCTGGAGGAGAGTTGTGTGGACTGCATTTGCGGGACAGAAATTACCGTGTGCCTATGATGTGACCCTGCCACCTCCCTGCCTCCCGCAAACCATCCCGTGCACTCGGGAGGGAGGCTGACTCCTGTGGCTGCAGCAGTGGAATCAGGGCCGGACTCAGGGGAAGGGAAGCAGCAGGGTTAGACGAGGAGGCCCGGGGGGTTGGGGGGGGGGTGAGGCCGGGAGGTTTGATGCTTCATCCCTGATGGAGGGTGAATTCTTCAGCTCTGAGTCAAGTGGAGAAGGAAGCCAAGGAGGGGGCCCAGGAGCCAGTAAATTAATGGGGGAGGGTCCCCTGGGAGTCTTTCAGAAAGCACCTGACTTACAATAGCTTGACTTACGATAGTTCGAGTACATGATGGTGCAGCATCGTACGTGACACCAAGACCGAGAAAATGTTCCCAAACCTTTTCTCGTTTGCGTGTGCGTAGTGCAGGCAGATTGACCCCCCTCCCCGTATTCTTTGCCTCCGATAAAACGTCGGGAAGGCGATGCTGTGCACACACAGGTGGTTCGAGGTGAATCTTTGCTCCAACGCCAGGAAGTGTGATTCACTTTTGGGAAACGTTGGGTAACTGGGTAGTCACCACCTTTTAAGGAAGCCGTAGGAGCTGGAGGGAGGTTTGACCCAGCGGAATCCCTCATCTGTGCTGTCCTCGAGTGACAGAAGTCACCTTGGGTCACGGTCTAATGGAACTCCGAAATCCAGTTTGGGAAGTTGGGTGACCTTTCAAGCCCCAGGCTCAGGCACAGCACGTTAAATGGCTCATGACCCACAGTGACTCACGCGTGAAGGGCCAGGAGCTTCAGACATGGGTCACTTCACGGCAGTCCTCCCCAGAATCGAGCCTCCCTGCCCTAAAGAAATAAGTCACGGTGATGCCTCCATCGCTGGCGTGACCTGATCTCCATTAACGAACAAAAGGAATGAGAAATATTCCAAGGGATTCCATAATTCCATTCTTTCCTTGAAAAAGAAAATTCCAGGCTGGGATAGGAAATATCCACATCTGCATTTACCCGTCTTGCCTCAATAATGACTTGTGAATGGAAGCATTCCCAGGTCTTGGCGATGATGCCTACTGTCAGAGTTCAAGGCAAGAGTGTTTCCTGAAGCAGGACGTAACAGGAACAGAGCCCATCTCTATAAGCATGAGGTGCACGCCCTTGGAGGCGTGGGCTTGACCTCAGCTGGGCAGGGTGCACCCTGCTTTGGTCAGGGTTATGGTTGAACCACCAACCCGTCCTTGACGAGCTTCTTCCTCTTTGGTCCCTTTCACTAGACCCTTTGGATGACACGTTCTCTCTTCCTGGACGTGCTCATACCTGCTTTCAAGTCTGTGCTCTGGGGGTCAATGTGTGTCCTTGAGCAGAACACTTGGCTGGTTAAGATGCTCAAAATTTCCTGGCGGGATGGGCTCTTTGCAAAAGATTGAGTACAGAGTAGGTGTGGCTTGTCCTGGGTGTCCTGTATCCCCAGCTCCTGCAAGCTTGGAGGGCCCAAAACACACCTTTGGGGTGTCTCCTTATCCACCTGTAATGCTCCCTGTGTCTACATGGCCCAGATGGACTGCCATGTTCTCGACGTGTTTCCTTTCCATCCTCGGGTCAAACAGCACGTGGCCCACTGATTCCTTTCTTGAGGTCCTTGGCCTTTGGGGACCCGTGACAAGTCAACCCTGCCGTGATGATGCTGGTGATCCCATTCCCGATGCCTTGTGAGGTGCAGTGAGGCGGGAACTTCTGCCCTCCATGGTTGGGTAGGACTGAAGTTGGGTGAAGACATTACGTTCACTTCTCTCTCTCTTTATAGAAACAAGAGCTGTATTGCCTGCAATGGAATCATGTCACGTGGACTAGACAGACGCAGGCCAGGACTGAGCGTGTGGGCAAGACAGTTCTCCCATTTCGGCAGGAAGGACTTGGGGTTGGCAGAGAGGACGTGAGGTCTTGGTCAGGAAGCACAGGCAGGTCTTGGCGAATGGTCAGGAAGCACAGGCGGGATGGTGCAGGAAATTTGGGGGACCCAGTGAGGCT
This sequence comes from Prionailurus viverrinus, assembly GCF_022837055.1. NCBI lineage: Eukaryota > Metazoa > Chordata > Mammalia > Carnivora > Felidae > Prionailurus > Prionailurus viverrinus. The sequence continues at coordinate 1,588,752 of NW_025927611.1, read as the reverse complement.
CTTTGGTGGTGGGGTCACTGGAAATGGTCATAAAGTTGTCTCCATGAGTACATGGAACACGGTTTTGGGGTAAGAGTCCAGGTAGGAGAAGAAGTCCCTGGGGGAACTGTCCAGATGGTCAGTAGGGTTTATCAAGAACTGTAGAGATCCCGCCTGTGACGAAATGCAGCCTATCATTCCATGTTGTTCCTTCGGCTGAACGTTTGGACACAGAACATGGACGGAAGTTACCATTGGAGGAAATCCCCATAAATACGCATCTGCTTAGCATTTTGGCTCCTTTATGGAGAAGGGGAGCGTTCTTAGCCGAGCGGGTATCCTTAAGGGCTTTCTGTCCATCTCATCTCGCCCACCGGAGAAGGGGAGAATTACTGTGATGGTTCCTGCATGCAGGCAGCCGGTGGGGAAAGGGACTCACAGAGAGGGGCCCCGTGCATGCCCATTCCTGCAGGGCAGCTCACAAGGAGCACAGGCTTGATGTGACTGCACCTTCACCAGCACAAGGAGCCCCTTGCTGGCCCCGTAGAGAGAGGCAAACCAGAGGTGGCCCCTGGAGACCTAAATCGCCACCCTCATTGCCTGTGGAAGCAAGCCTTCCCCTCCTGGCCTGCAGGATCCATGAAGAATGTTTAGAGTCGGAGTTTCCTGTGCACGGCCTTAAAATCCCACATGTGGGCCTGGCCCCCTGAGAGCCAGGAATCTCATAGCTCAGGGGGCCCAGGGGGCCGGGCATGCCGATCCCACGCTGGGCGGGTCGGGTGATGACAGCTGCTTTGTGCATGCCCGGGGGGAGTTGCAGGCGCTTGACGAGGACTGATCTGTAGAGAAGGCCATGCTGAGGGGAGCACAGACAGCGGGGACCCACAGAGGCAGTGGGCACGGGATTTACACCTGCTGCAGGGGCTTTGGTGAGAGCGCAGGCCCCTTCCATGCTGTGCACCAGATGCCCTGAAGGAGGAAGGAGGAAGAAGCCAGGACGTGCCCAGGGTTTTTGCGACACCAGATCTGTTGTGATGCTTTGGCTGCAAGCGGCCAGAAGGCGGCTGGAAAGATGGTCCTGGAGTAAAGAGGCCACGGGCGTAAACGTGGTTCCTGACGTGCCAAGAGACTGATTCAGAGAATGAAATGTTCAATTAAGACACGGCTACCAGACCATGAGAAGATGTGGAGGAAACTTCAATGCAGATTCTTTAAGGGGTAGAAGCTGGTCTGAAGAGGTTTCATCTCCGTGATTCCAGCTGTAGGACATTCTGGAAAAGGCAAAACTATGCAGACAGTAGAAAGATTGGTGGTGGCCTGGGGTTGGGGAGGAGGCAGGGCTGCAGAGGAGGGGCACACGGGGTCTTTCAGGCTGTGAATCTATTGTGTATGGGACCGTAATGGTGCTTAGAGGTCACTGTACCTTTGCCCAAACCCGTAGGATGTGCACCACCGAGAATAAAGCCCCACGTAAATTAAACTCTCGGCTCTGGGTGGTCCGTCCACATTCATCACTTGTACCAAAGCACCGTCCGGGGGGGGGATGCCGGTCATGGGGGAGGCTGTGCATGAGCAGGGACAGGCAGGGGGTGTGTGGGAACCTCTACACCACCCCTTGGTGTCGCCGTGAACCTAAAAGTGCCCTAAAAACATCTTACAAAAAAAAGAAAGGAAGGAAGGAAGGAAGGAAGCAATACAACTATTGACACACGATGTGCGATTCGTGATCTCCAAACCCTCATGTGCCGTGAGAAGCCACAGGCCACACATCGTAGATGCCATTTATGTGAAATGCTCAGAAAAGGCACGTCCATAGAGATACACATTGCCTGGGACCAGAGCAGGGGGCATGGGGTTAACTGTGAATAACTCTCAGGCATTTATGGGCAGGATGGAAATGTCGTAAGATTGGTTACCGATGGGATCGCAGAGCTCGGTAACCTTACTAAAAATCGTGAGCTCGTACGCGTAACGTCTTGTGGGGGACATTGAAGGCGGGGGCAGGATGGCCAGTGTCCCGCTGGGATTGATGAAACGATTAAGCGTCCTGTAGGAATGACGAGGTTCTGAATGTGGCATGCTGAACTCTTTTACAGAGCCTGGGTTCTGGCGTTTCAGGACTGAACTCTGGATCTGACTTCTTATTTGCAGCTCAATTAAGGAGCTCCTCTCCAAGATAGCCTGAGCCTGGATTCAAATCTATGAAGCTGTCGGTTCAGAACTTTCAGACACGGGTTTGCAACACAGCTTTGCACTGAGTGTGGTTTACCTGTTGGGAGCAGATTCCTCACGGGGGACCAGGTGTAAGAATACTTACATCTCAGGGGCAAGGATGACCATTGCATGTGCGAAACGTGTTGCCAAACTCTAGCAGACTCATAAAAACCCTGCACTTATTGTGGTTAATATTATTATTATTTTTTTGTAATTGAGCATAGATACGTTCTGCCCTGGTTCTCTGTTGTCTGAGGAGCATGGTGTTTACAGATGAACTTTAAATATAAAGACATATGGATTCTTTTTAAGCACTTAATCTTTTGTTTCAACCATAGAGAATTTGCTCCAAAATTTCAAGATGACAGTTTGATGTAGTTGAGGGAGATGGGTTTTGGAAAGTATACAATCATACAGAGTTTCAAAACTGGTTATAAAGAGGAAGTTTGGGGAAGCGAATGGTTAAATAACTTGGTGAAGGAGTGATGATGTATTTTTGCTTCTCTCACTTTGGGGAATAAACTCTCTAAGTGGAAAAAATCGGCAATACAGTTGGAGTCCATTGAATGCCAAACAATGTATAAGCAATATCTACCTATCTACCTATCGATCTATCTATCCATCCATCATATCTATCATCTATCTATCTATCCATCTGTCTATATAATCTTTATATATATAATCTTTATATATTTAGATATGTAAATATATATTTAGGTAAATAATATGTATTTATTTATGTAAATATGTATTCATATATTATTTATCTAAATATATATATTTAGATATACATAATCTTTGGGTTATTCTATACAATGATGCGCATCTCAGCTTTCAAAATTACTTTAGCTGTTTCAAAAAGGTACACAGAGAAGGTTGTCTCAGATGAAAAATGGATTGATAGATACATCATAGAGAGATAGATAGATGATAAAGAGAAGATACATAGATGATGGGTGGATGATGGATACATAGATAAGCAGATAGGTATGTAGAGAGATGATAGGTGGGTGGGTGGATGGATGGATGGATGGATGAATAGATATAGGGATGGATGGATGGATGAATAGATATAGGGATGGATGGATGGATGGATGGATGGATGGATAGATGATGGATGGATGGATGAATGGAGAGAGAGATCAATAGATCAGCTGATCAATTGACTGATAGATAGATGGATAATGTGTTGAATGATATCCCAAATTAAAAACTTAAAATTGTTCCTCATTTGGACATATGAACTTTTCTGCATCCTGCTAGCCATTGTTGAGGTACGTCTTCTTGTGCATCCAATCGATTAAGGAAAAGTAGTCTGTAGGATTCACTGCATGGAGACAGAGGAGAGAGGCCTTTGGCTGATGCCATGATGTACATTTACAGTCCTTGCTCACCCTCAAGCGCCTTCCACATGGAACGGCAGCCTGGAACGAATGTTCCACTCATCTCACTCAACACGCCCTGCCAAAGGCAAGTAAGAGCATGACGGCTTTGTCTGAAGCAGAGCAAACACGGTTGGTACCCAAAGCCTTTGTATTTTCCTATGAAAACTCGCTCAAGATTGAATTCTCCTGGCATGGATTGATATGGCGGTTTGCTTCTAGGCTATCTCTTTCCCCACTACACTCACTCCATCCCACTCCCAGCCTTATCTCCAGGAACTCTTGCCTCCACGCCAATCACATGCTGCCCTTCACACCTCCCTGGTGGAGATTCTGCTTTTCAACAAGGATGAGGTGACCACCATTGCTTCTGTTTGAACTTGAGCCAATGTGTTTCTATTGCCAGGGTGATTTGCATTTATGTTCAATTGCTGCTTAGCCCCGTGGGAGGCCACAGTTCCTGACCGAGCAGGACAGGCACATTGGAGAGCGCAAACAAAACCCTTACCTCAGTCTGACGCTGCCCTAATGACAGCTCCTTGTCACGGAAGACAGAACTACATAGTCATGTAAAGGTTGTATCAGAAAACAGGATTCAGTCTCTGTCTCTACCAATGCTAGGTTCATGACCTAGGAAAAGTCATTTTAGCTCTTTGAGCACCAATATCTTCACAGGTCGTGATGGAGACACCTGTCTCCTGACCAGCTATGTCCACCTAGAAGGGTTAGGTGGCCAAGTCCCCCCGATGTCAACGTCGAAGCCAGCAAAGAATCATTTCCTCCATGTCACCCTGTGCCCCTGGAGCATCTCCAGGGGTTCTACTCACTGGAGTCCCTTCCAGCCCCACCTGATACGGCATCTCCTTCTTCGTCTTTGGCAGCCACCTCACCAGAGAGGAAAAGAAGCTCATGGCTGTCTCACACCAGCACTTGTGGCCTTTGTCCTCTTGGCTCACAACAGATGGGTCAGAATTAGCATCGTGGCCCCCACTCTGCTACAAGGGGGCTCATGCTGTGATCTGGGAAGTGCCAAGCAGGAAATGGTTGGTTCTCAGCAAACATGGCTTCCACGGAACTGTTAGAAGTATCTTCGTGGTTATCCTTTTCACACTTGCTGCCCAGGGAAAGAAAGGAAAACAGGGAAGACGAAAGACTCAACATAAGATGCCAGTCACTGGCAACAGTTGGTCAATGCATTGGTTTTTCCCTTCTGCATTTAGATAATTATTAGTGGCTATTTGAGTAGACTCCCTCAGGTCCACACTACAGACCTCATGCTTATTTTGGGGTTCACATCGATTCTAAATAAAGATTTTAAATACATATATGGGGGAACGAGCCATAACCACTTCCCGGTGGTTATTTTTACAGGGGCCTTGGTCTTGCAGCGGATCAAAAAAAAAAAAAAGTCAGCACAAAAACTTATATTCAGGTCAATTGAAACCAGATGGCCAAACCTGATGCCATTTTGTTTTGTTTCCAGATGATAAGAGCCCATGATTCGAAATTCCTCCCCTTTGTGCGTTAACAAAGAGAGTTTGGGTTATAAGGTAGCTATGGGTGCCTACCCCTTCATTTTTAATCTCCCTGATCCAGCAGATGCAAAGAAACCTCCATTTCCACATAGCCACTCACATGCATACAACACATGTTTCTCCCCCGAGAGCTCTGAACTCAGAATGAGTCTTCCATTGGATCAATTGTTTGTGGGGACTTTATTTATTGGTGTTTGATGGCTCGGGGGAGCGTTTCAGAACAAAGTAACCAAACTGGCCAGAAATGTTTTTTCTCCCCACCAATACTTTTTAAACAAAAGAGTCTGTTCACTTTCTGAAAATAAGCAAGGATGTGGCTTCAAAGCTGCAGGGTTGTCCCTTGGCTGCGAACAGATGCCCAAGAAATTCTACTGTTTATCCACTCAGATGGTAAAGGACACATCTCTGATTTCCTCACCTGGGTGCCTTCTTGCTGTCCTGGGAGCCTGAGACATCTGTCTTCCTGAAGATCAGCTCCTCCTAGGCCACATCGTCATGAAACAGGACCCTTGTCTTCGTGGGTGTAACCCGTCTTTTCCGTATTCAGCCCAACAATGCAGTCAGTGACTCAGCCTCACAAGCAAAATCACATCACACCCAAAGACGAGCCACTATACATTTTGAAGAATTGTTTAAGAATTGCTCCTGGGTATTATTGGGAGCTAAAGCTTTTGAACAAACTCAAGAGATGCATCAGATTTCTGTAAATATTGGCTTTTGGTTCATTTTTTTTTAAAGGGAAGAGGTTAATGAGGTACCTTTACAAATGGTGTCCATAATCTAACACGGCTATTTAGAGTGCATTAGGTTGTGGTTAGGGGGAAAAGTTGGCTTTCTCATAGTTTATTAAATAAAAAACCCACAAATAAGTAAATACATATTCTCAAAGAGAGTTCTCTTTGGCGGAGAAATTTCCATGTGGTTGCTATTTGCCAACTGAAAAGCCCAGTAGGCTGGAAGAATTTACTGGAAAGGGTATTGGAGGACAGATACTGTGCTGTGCTCTTTTTTAGGATTCTTTTGGGGAATTAATTCTTCAAACTCAGAGTTATTGCCAAGGTACTTCGCAGTAAGCAAGAAATTGTTGTTTCTGTAAAGGCAGTAGAGTTTGCTTTGGACGGTGTCAGCCACATTGTGGACTTAGGTCCGTGAGGAAGAGCCGTCCCAATTGGGTATGGAAAATATGGGGTCAGCCCTCCGTATTTAGGCCACCTGACAGCAGGACCCTCTCTCTTCTGCCTGCGGTGCCTTCCTTCTGTCCTTCCTCCTTCCCTAGTTTCCATGAAAATGGTCAATGGACAAAGTATGGGGTCTTGTCATGAGGCCATCTTTAGGGGTCACTGCAGGCATCTCATTGTGGTCCATATCCTTCTGCTGCACATGAAGGGTCTCTGTGATGGGTTCCTGTCACAGGCCATGCACAACCACGTCACAGGCTCCCAAGTAAATGTCAGCGTGGAGACCATACATGTGTATACACCCCACAGGCACGTGGCGGTCTGTCTGAAGTTTCTAAACAGAGGACCCAACTGGCAAAATCCTAACATAGTGCTTGCCACAGCAGTCCAGTTTTCCCCATCTTCCTAAATTTTGAGGACTCACAAATGGCAGTCTGCCCGGTTCTGCTTTTCCCATGGTTTGTAACGCCTGTGGTGTTCCCGGAAGCTCTCTGGGCAACATGGCGGCCGTTGGTTGTTTCTCTGTATTCATTTATGAAGCTCCTGGAGAGAGTTCTTCTTTCCAGTGCTCCTGATGAGACATGCATGCTCCCGCTGTCTGATCCTATCTCTGCAAACTCTGCTCCCCAAACACCACCCCTTCCTGGGTTGGCACAACTCAACCAGCTGCCACACATTACACCCTAGAAACTGACTTTGTGCAACACGTCAGCCTCAGACAACAGCATTGTTGGTATCAGTCCAGTGCATGAACAGCCTTGTGGTTATTTCTTTTATCTTTTTTTAGAAAAACATTTTTTTAATATTTATTTTTGAGAGGGAAAGAGAGTCAGAGACAGAGCCTGAACAGGAGAGACACAGAATCGGAAGCAGGCTCCAGGCTCTGAGCTGTCAGCACAGAGCCTGATGCGGGGCTTGAAACCACAAACCATGAGATCATGGCCTGAACCAAAGTCGGACGCTTAACCGACTGAGCCACCTGGGTGCCCCGCCTTGTGGTCATTTCAATGTCATCTCTCCCTGGTTTCTGTGCAGTTGTCCCAACTGAAGCTAAATTAAGATGTCACTGTGTTAATCCCATTATGGTTTCCTGGTGACAAATCATGGTTTTTTTCCTCCCAATGTCGACCCTGACGCAGTACAGGGGAAAGGTACGTCAGTTTCCCAGCTGTCCTCAGTGTTTATTGAGCCTTAAGAGTGGGCATGAAAACAGCCTCTTTCAGAGAAAGGGAATGTGTCTTTGCGAAAAATCACGGTAGTTTATTCATCATGGATTTTTTTTAGCATGTGTTTTATTATAATATTGCATTGAGTTGAATTTTTTGTTGCCCCTTGAAATTTTGTGTCTGAAATATTGAGCCCACTTGCCTTACCATAGCCTTGCCCTGGGCAGCACAGCTGGCTTAAAAGTATATATATGTATGAACATATATGTGCATGTATAATTTAATACATCTAGAATATTATATTAACCACAACTTGCTGATTGTATCAAAATATATTACATATGTGTAGACATATTTTTATATATATATAATTTTTAAACAACTATATAGTATATGGATGTACATACGTATATACATGTATAATTGTGCATGCATCAAATTCTATATGCATACAATATAATATCCACGTCTAGACATGGATATGATTTTAACCAGCCATGTATACACACATATGCATATATGTACATAAAGTGTTGTACATATAAACACACATTTTATTTATTTATTTATTTAATTTATTTATTTTGAGAGAGAGCTTGAACAGGGGAGAGGCAGACAGAGAGGGGGACACAGGATCTGAAGCATGAACAACGAAATCCAGTAGCCAGAGTACATAATAGTTTACACACACACACACACACACACACACACACACACACACACACAGAGTGCTCAGAGACCATAAGCCTTTTCCCGTAAAGCATACAGCTTGTGCCCTGAGCCCTGCTTTGTAAGTTAAGACACTAACCTGTTTAAAGAGAGGTCTGACCTCTGCCCTCAGCTCTGCGGAGGTGACCTCTAAGTCCCTGGGATGTCCTGCCTAAAGGAGTATCTTTTTTTTTTTGGCTGGAGATCTTGGACCACTGGATCTTCTAATGTGATTTTGGGCGGTGAGCCGGCTGGCAGTTTTGGGATGGGGGCTGTCCACACTAGAGGCGATGATGTGATGCCAGTTGGGGGCTTTGGGTCTTGCAATGGCAGCTCAGAGCTCAGGAGGGGCTGGAGACTGATGTCCACCACTTGCATCATTGACCATGGAGTCCCCCAGTAGAGACAGAGGCTGGCGTTGGCCAGGGTTGTTCCGTGCATATGGTGACACACCACTGTGTGGGGAGCTCCTACCGTCATCGGCTCCATGGGGCCGGGTCCACAGGACCTCTGCCTTCAGTACTTTCCCAGACTCTGCCCTATGTACCTCTTCCCGGGACTGATTTCAATCTGCTTCCTTTGCCCTGCGTCCGCCATACATCAAAACCTCCACCATGACACCTCTCGAGGAGTCCTGGAGTCCTTCTAGCGAGTTGCCAATACTGAGGGTGACCTCTGGGACCCCGACCCCTGCAGCTGGTGTCAGAAGTGAGGGGCGTCCAGTAGAAACTTCCTCTAATGGGAAGTTGGCTTTACCTTGCACCTACCTTGTGTCAGAATCAATGAAATGTAGCTCCTTTCGGTGTTGGGTTTCATCACAGAGAAATCTGTTCTATTTCTGTCCACGTGTGTATGAGAGAGAGAGAGAGAGAGAGAGAGAGAGAGAGAGAGAGAGATGGTTTGGAGCTGTCTAATGAGGTTCTAATAATGACGTTTCAGTTTTAGTGGAATTTCAAAGTACAAGCAGAAATTTTGAAGTGCATGGCCATGCATAACTAGTCTTCGCTTTTCGTATTTTTCCGGTGATTTATCTTCTTTGCTTACTTGTATCCACACATCTGTTTGCATTTAAATCTAGTGGGAGGAACCTTGGGAGGCTCCGATTCATTGTTTGTGGAGGGATTGGGAAATGCACGAATGCCTCCCACTCCCCTACACACACTCATCCTGGTTAACGATAAGGAACATCTGTATTTGCCACACTGGAGACGTCCAGTGTTGAGCACATTTCCTTGGAAATAGACCTGACTGCCAGCCTGCCTGTGACTCAGAATCCATTTCCATATAGTCTGATGCAAATGGTTTACAAGGTGCCTGGGGGAGGCTCAGTCAGTTGAGCATCCGACTTCCGCTCAGGCCATGACCTCACCGTTTGCAGGTTCGGGCCCCACATCAGGCTCTGTGTTGGCAGCTCAGAGCCTGGATCTTGCTTGGGATTCTGTGTCTCCTTCTCTGCCTGCCCCTCCCTGACTTGTGCTCTCTCTCTGTCTGCCTCTCTGTCTCCCAAGAATAAATAAACGTGAAAAAATACATTAAAAAATGCAAATGGTTTGCAACCATTTGGACCACTTAGGGACAAAGAGCGCTGGTTTTTAGGGAAACCCAATAATGTCGGACCCTCCCAGACTGGACCTGCCGTCTGTCTAGGCTGCTGTCTGGTTGGCAGTGGGTGTAATTGGTACTGGTTTATAAAGATACTGCGGTGGCTCTGGCTTTGCAAGAAAAATAATAGAACAAGACGGACAGAATGTTGGCAGACGCAGGGTTTTGGTGGGGGATGGGGTGATCATCATGAACCTGTGAGCCCGTGGGGCCTGTGGGGGTCTGACCACTGCCACGAGGGAGGGTCCCGTGGCCTGAGATTCCAGCCTGTGATTTCAAGCAGTGGCTTCTGTCAGACAGACCTGTGCACGCCTACCATGCGGCTTGGAGGTGTGGCAGGTTGGCAAAATGGATCCTTCTTTACTTTGCAAAGCGACTCCCATGTTTAGGAACCCAGGCAACTATTTCAGAAGTGTGTGGTGAGTGGGTCACAGGTTCTGTGTGTGGTTGCATTGGAATGTTTTAGAAGAGCTAACGTTGGCTGGGCATCATCTTTAGGCTGTGCAAATACGATTGGTTTTGCCCGAGACTTGGGAGTCTGACAGGCTGGAACCAGCTTGCTCTGCAGGAACCAGCTGGAGGAAGCCATACGAATCCCAAGCCCGTGGAGCGCGACGATCTTGGGAGATACCCAAACCATTATGATGTGAGCGTTTCTGTGTGTTCAAAACCATCTTACAAGATAAAAATAACAGCCTCCTCTTTGCCTTCACAATGATGGTGGACACATTTCCAAGGAAGAGTATATCTTTTACTTTATTTTCTTTGTTGGCTTCTGAGTTTTCTCTGCAGAAAAGACATCTTTTGAGATGCTAAACTGATAAAAATATACTGGGCTCGAAAAGGAGCCCTTGGGGACATTTGCAGCTGTATTACTAAATGATGAATTTACTGGAATTTCTGCAATTTCTCCAATCTCAAGTACAGTAGCCAAACACAGAGGTTCTTGAACAATCAACCATTGCACAGATGCTGAGCAAATTAGCCCTTCCAGAAGACTGCTTTTTCTTCAGTCGCCGGAGGAGATTCCCATTGACCAAAGCAAGTGCCCGTTTACATCACCGATGCAGAGCCTTGAGAGGCAGACCAGACCATGCAACTTTCCATGAGGAGATCTGAAGGACGATTTTCGGTTTCACTATGCATATCCAAACCTCATATTGGTTTGGACTAGATTCTATCAACCGCGAATACGATTGCATTTTATTGCAACTTGAGGAAAGGAGAGGAATCATAAAATCCGTCTTCCAAAACAATAGCACGGTTTGAAAGAAAACCCAAGCGCGACCGATTTCATTAGTCTCCCCGGGGTTTTGGACGACGTCCGGAGCATTTCAATCCTTATCAGTTTATGAGAGCGGCTGGCAAATTCTGGCCTGTGGGTCACGTCATACTTGCCGCCCACCTTTCTTGAACCACCATTAGCCAAGAGTGGTTTCCACATTTTTAAATATTTAAGAAACTTCAAAGGATGGGTAATATCTTGAGACACGACATTTTATGGGCACAGGGCCATGCTAATTTGTTTATGCACCATCTGCAACTGCTTGCTCATGGCCATGGCGTAGCTGAGCAGCGGCCAACCCGCAATGCTGAAAATATTTACTATCTGGCCCCGGAAAGTTCACTGATCCCCAGAGTAGAAAGATAGCTAAGCAAACCCTGGCTTTGGAGTTCTCGGGGTCTGGGGAAACCAAGAGACGTAGGTAGGATGTCATCCATGCATTTGGGTGTTCTTGCAAACAACATGAGGAGACAGGACAGGAAACTGTTCACTCACACATGAGAAATTGGAGAGCCAGCAAGGAAAACCATAAGGAAGACACGGAAGGGGAAGCAGGATCTTCAGGGATTAGTAGGAACGAGACAAGTCTTGGAAAAGAAGGTGTGTCAGTGATGCAGGGAATCTTTATCCAAGGTGATTGAGGTAGGGCTGTGCAAAGAAATGGGGCTTTGGATTGGACTCAACATCCTAACTCTACCTTTCTGTCCATGATTCCTGACTTCATGGGCAGTGATGGGAGGACAGGGAACAGGTGTGTCTTACTCTGGACAGAAGCTACCCTGTGCATTCTGAGTTTCCACCTTTAGGGGAAATTTCACATCCCACAAAATGTGTCAGAAGCCAGTCAACTTCCTGAAACGGTATTTCAAGCCTTCAGTCTCTTGGGCATTAGATCTTAAGCAAGCTAACTTCTGTACCGAGAGCAATAGGGAATTTGGTTAAGATTGCAGAAAAAAATTGTTACATTGTCATACTTATGAAGCCACAGTTTTGGTAGGGTTTTAATGCTTTCTGGGTATGCTTTTTTTTGTCCTCTTGCAGTTTGAAATGGTCTTCTGTGTTTGAAAGCCAATATTTGTTATCTAAGGTCTAGAGTGATTCCATGAAAGAGGTTTTTCAGTTAAGGTATTGGTTATGAATGCATATCTATGGGCCACCAGCCTCCAGGGCAGAATACTTTCAAATGTTGTAAAATCTTTTTTGAATGCTTATTTAATTATTCTCTGTGTGTGTGTGTGTGTGTGTGAGAGAGAGAGAGAGAGAGAGAGAGACAGAGCATGGTCAGGGAAGGGGTAGAGAGAGAGGGAGACACAGAATCCCAAGCAGGCTCCACAATGTCAGCACACAGCCCAATGCGGGGCTTGAACCCATGCACCATGAGATCACGACCTGAGTTGAAACCAAGAGTCAGATGTTCAACCGACTGAACCACCCAGGAGCCCCATATTTGGTGTGAGTTAACATATGTTGTGTCATATAAATAAAATATCCTGAAATGTGGCAAAAGAGTTTGTCAATGGGAAGGAAGGAAGGAAGGAAGGAAGGAAGGAAGGAAGGAAGGATATGTGGATGGATGGATGGATGGATGGATGGATGGACAGAGAGGTAGGTGGATGGGTGGGTGGATGGGTGGATGGATGGAGGGATGCAGGGATAAACAGTGTGTGGTCAATTCACAGAATGCAGTTACACTGGAATAGACGCAGCCTTGAAAATGATGGACATTCTGCACCTGCTACGATGTAGATTGACCTTGAGGACATGATGCTCAGTAACATAAACCAGACACAGAAGGACAAATCCCATGCGATTCCATGTATATGGGGTCCCTAGAGGAGTCACATTATAGAGATGATAGGATAAGGTGCAGCCAGGGGCTGGGGATGAGAATGGGAGTCAGGGTTTCACGGGGACAGAGCTTCAGTTTGGGAGATGGAAAGTTCCGGAGACGGATGGTGGGGATGGTTACACAGCAGCGTGAATGTGCTCAGTGCCACTGAGCTCTGCACATAAGGCTAGAATGGTACGTTTTATGTTCTGGGTATTTTGCGATAATCTTTAAACTTTTTTTGGAAACATTGCTGGTGCTTTGTTTGGGGGTCAACATTCATTCTCGAGAGAATCTTCAAGATTTGCGTTGAAAAATGAAGAATGAAGCAATAGGTTAATTGTGTTTGTGTGTTTCCGAACAGCTGGGCCACTTAGCCTGTCCCTTGTGTTTGCAGAGCACTTGGCTGCTTGATGTGTCCTCGACATAACCACCAAGGACTGTTTGTAAACAGAGCAGAGAGCAGCATTGGGAAGGGCTGTGTCATGGGAGTGAGGACACTAGGAAGACCGAGGTCTCCGATGAGTTCAGGTCTCCTCGGAGGACATGCCAGGTGAAGGCACGTGAGCCCTGCCTCATGGCGTGGTACCCCACAGCCTGTGCCTCGTAAGCAGTGCTCTGCTTCCTGAGGGAGCCGTGCTCAGGCCTCAACCCACAGGGGAGTGTCCAGTTGGGTAAGCTGTTTGCAGACTACTTTGACTCGTCCTCCTCTCCATGGTCGGGAAAGAGCTCCATAGAACTGCGATGTGGTGGGGATGCTCCCTTAGGTAATTGCTGCCCCTGAAATTTACTGGGCACAGGAGCCCAATTTTAGGATAAAGGTGGCCGACGCCCTCATGAAGCCCATCTTGGGGACATAACGTTGCAGGATGCAGAACAAGGTACACATGGAGAGAGAGAGGAGGAGAGGAGCCTTTAGAAGGCCAGCGTGCTGGTGTTTCTGTTGGGTGGCTGGGCCCCCACACCTGGGGGACCCCTGGCATGTGCACGGGGGGTTTTGGTTGCCACATCTGGGGAGGGTTGCTACTGGCATCAGATGGGTGCAGACCAGAGATGCTTCTGAACATGTCACAGCATGCAGGACACCCCACAGTGGACAGTGGTCCAGCCCCGGAGGCCAGTAGGGCTGAGGCTGAGATGCTCTGGGTGAGATCCAGCAGGGCCAACCCTGCCCTCACGAAATGTTTTAAAAGACGGAGGAAAGACACAATGATTGGAGGAAATGCAATCAGAGAAATTATGTGTGCACACGTGTGTGTGTTTAAACCTATCAATATTTCATGCATAAATATAAATAAACATAAAAATAAATATAATAAATATACACTAAAATGCATGAAATATGTATGTGTAAATATATACACAATTTCATTACATATATACAACATATATTCTATGTGCATATATATGTATATATAATAAAATATGTGCCATACATAATGTCAATAAAATATGCATATACAAACGTATACATTATGTCAGTAAAATATGTAAATACAAACGTGCGGATACTATTATATAACGTAAATAAAATATGTATATTACAAATGTGTATGGGTGGTATACATAATGTAAATAAAATATGTATACATAAAATGTATAAAAGTATGTATAGGTTAAATATGTAAGTGTTATATAATATGCATAAAATATGTATATATTAAATATATGTGTTATATGATAAAAATTAAATATATACATATAATAGCATATATAAATATAATGTACAAATATTTTTATATATTTTTTGGCAGAGCAAAAATTCCACTTCCATTTTATTTTATTTTTTTTAATATATGAAGTTTATTGTCAAATTGGTTTCCATACAACACCCAGTGCTCATCCCAAAAGGTGCCCTCCTCAATACCCATCATCCACCCTCTCCTCCCTCCCACCCCCCATCAACCCTCAGTTTGTTCTCATTTTTTAAGAGTCTCTTATGCTTTGGCTCTCTCCCACTCTAACCTCCTTTTTTTTTCCTTCCCCTCCCCCATGGGTTTCTGTTAAGTTTCTCAGGATCCACATAAGTCCACTTGCATTTTCAAATTGAAAGGCGTCACTGATGAGAAAAAAAGATGGGACATAAAAAGTCTTTTGTCCCCATCACCCTATCCAACAGCCAGCCGCTCTCCATAAGCAGAGCCACCTGACTGATGACCAGCTGAGCACGGATGCATGACCGACCCTGGCTGACCCCTGATGCCCAAATCCTCAATCCAGAGAACGGTGAGCTCAACAGTGATTGTTGCCTGAAGCCACGAAAATTTAGGGTGATTTGTTACACAGCCAGAACTAACTGATGCATTGGCACCAGTGGAGACCCATATCTTCCAAGGATAAAGAGAAAGGGAAACAGAAATCAGACAGCATTAAACGTCTCATCAGCAATATTGGTTATGAACAGACCATGGAACAAAGCCCTCCACTTTCCATAACAGCTTCTTTTTCCTCCCCCTTGTAGAATTCCAAAGCTGTGAATCAATGAGAGAAAGAATTTGATGTGCAAAGCATCAGCATTCTAGACCTTCTTTCTGCACACAAAACAAAACACGAGACAAATACTCAATGTGTTCCAGACCAAGAAGGAAGAAATGGTAGGACCCAGAAAGCAGTAGGATTAATCCATGGGGATTACAGTAGACAGGAGACATCAACGGTCTCCCAGAAAAATGTTATCAGGAACACAGTGCAGAGTGGGATGAAGGATGCTGCTTTGTCAACTAAAAGAAAATAATTAGAAAAAAAAATCCCACTACTTGTCTGTGCCAATTAGGTCTTAATGTGAAACAAACCATCTCTAAAGAAATTTAAGAAATAATAAGTACCCTCCAGAAAAACAAAACAAAGAAAATTCTTCATTGTTCAAGGCAATTCTGAAGGGGCAAATGAGAAAACCCACTGCAGATTCATTAAAATCTCTTTGAATTAATAATGTTTCAATTAAAATAATTTCTTCATGTTGGGTGTAGTTTTGTTTTCCTCTTAAACTGACTTTCTACTTCACTGGATAGAATAATTTTTCTCAGGGGAATTATGCCAAGACTGGTTTAAGCTTTAAATTGTTTCCTTTTTATTTTGATTTTAATGCAGGGTGGTTTTTTTTAATGTTTATGTAGATATCAAATTAGCCTTGTAATTATTTTATCCAAGAAGTAACTATATTTTGCTGTCTGAGAAGCTAAGCTCCTAAGACATATTATGTAGATTTTAAAAATTCAATATTTTCATATGCTTTTACTTTTTACTTAGCAGTATTATTTACAAAATAATGTCTCCTCTTGTGGTGTGTGATATTCAGTTTGGGTGTCTTTCTTTCCATTAAATGAAATGGATTTCCTTTTATTCTTATTATTATTTTACTTTAGAGAGAGAGAGAGAGAGCACGAGCAGTGGAGAGGGTCAGAGGGCAAGAGAGAAAGAATCTTAAGCAGGCATGACATGAGCTGAAATCAAGAGTCAGATTCTCAACTGACTGAACCACCAATCCATGCAAAATGGACTTCCTTCTTTTTAAATTTTTAACGTTTATTTATTTTTGAGAGAGAGGCAGAGACAGAGCACAAGCGAAGGAGGGACACAGAGTGAGAGGGAGACACAGAATCCAAAGCAGCTCCAGGCTCTGAGCTGCCAGCACGGAGCCCGATGTGTGGCTCAAACCCATAAACCATGAGATCATGACCTGAGCCGAATTTGGATGCTCAACCGATTGAGCCACCCAGGCACCCCATAGATTTCCTTTTAAAACAAAAAACATTAGCTGTCACTATCTCTGTTTGAGGCCATCAGGGACGATTTAAATTTGCTTCCTCTACTTTTCAATTTCTCAAACTTTGTCTCCTATCTTATTACTTTCTAATTATGAAGTGAGTAATTATAATGCCTACCCCTGCCAAGTGTTACGTGGTCTTAGAAGGGGTAACTTGTGGTTTACCTTTGGGTCAGAGTCTCATTTCCATTTTGCAGGACCTACTGGATGGGCTTAAGGGCTGTGATTTGGAGAACTGGGAGCCCCCTCCCTCAGTTTTAGCAGAAACGAATGGAAAATAATCAGCCCGACATGTTCACACGGTAAGGCAATATGTCAGAGCCCATGACCGGAAGCCCTGGGCATGGACTGGTCAGGTTCTGCCTTCCTCCAAAATGTCAGCTTTGTCCACAGGCAAGTTTCCCTCCCGGTCTTGAGATGTAGATGTAGGGGTCTTCTCATTCTGAGTCTCTTTTCAAGTAAAAGGGAACTTCTAGGAGCTTCCTGGAGGACCTAACCTCATGTCTCTACAAAAGCTGTGCTGTATACCTCTGCTTAAGCCATACAGGATGCAGAAAAATGGAGCCAGCCATGGTTAGCTTGGTACAATCAGCGTTTTGCCAAAAAAAATCCTCCTCATGAAGGAGGAATGTAATCCCCCCAAAACCTGGGCTCTGCCAGGAGATTGGATGAAGATCACGTGTTTAATAAGAGTCTGCTGAATTAATATAGCACTTGTGCCTCAAAGAGTATTCTCTGCAAGCACTGTAGTCAAGAGCTGTGAGTACCAGGATCTTTGTTTCTAGAAGGCATCCAGTAGACTCTTCCTGTTCACATTACCTCAAGTAATGGTGGTCCTCATGCAGAGGGAACATTGCTGCTGTCATCTCCCCGAGTTATGTTTTCAAAGATGCATCTGGTGATCCATCTGGTCTCACTGGTGGTCCCTCTCCTTTAGAAGAGTGGGAGTCTGGGGAGATAGCCCGGCTCTCAGGTCAGGAAGACAGGACATCCATATTTCCTTCTCATGAAGCATTGTCTTCTCACAATGCCATTTGGGCTCTCCATACTGATCTCTCTGTGGTCACATACTTGCATAGAGCATGGAGAATATAATTTTTTTAATCAATATTATCTTTGGATAAGAATGGGGGAGAGAGTCCTGGCCAGTTAGCTCAGTTGGTTAGAATGTGGTGCTAAGAATGGGGGAGAGCTCATCTTGTCCAAGTTTGGAAGAAAAGGACTTTCTCGGTGAAAATCAAAATCCCTGTTGAGAGAGAGGAACAGCCTGGTCATAACACAGTAAGCCATGAACAGAATTTCACAGGGTCAGAAACCCTCCAAGGAACTCTATGTTTGTCCGTCCATATTTGAGATTACATTACATGAGTATTTCGATACTTCCGGTATCAAAGTTACTCAAAGCAAAATTGGACTCTGTCATGGTCAGTGGAATTAGTCCTTCTAAGTTACATAACTGTAGTAGCTACACATTGAAATCTGCGTTTCACTTTCCGTCACCGGCCACATTGATATGTGGCAGAGATTGACCATAAAAACACTATCTGGGGGTGCCTGGGTGGCTTAGTTGGTTGAGAGCCCAACTCTTGATTTCACCTCAGGTCATGATCTCATGGTCTTGAGATCGAGCCCTGTGTAGAGCCCTCTCCTCCTCTCTCACTGTCTCAAAAAAACCCACCAAAATCTGAACCTTTTGAGAGATTCATTGTTACCATCTTAACTCCTTGATCTCCCAAGTTAATTAGATTCCACATTAACTAGCTACTTCTGGGTTCATTGATTACCCGGAATCTCCCTGTCCAATTAATCTTAGAATAAATACCAATATTATACACCCCAGCAGTTGCAAATTGACAGCCTGTTTTCCTGCCTGTCACCTTCTGATTGTTGAGGTTGGGAAACTGTATGATTATTGCATTTAAATCTATACCCCAAGCTTTACAATTTATTCCCAGCTTACTTACAGCAAAAATAATTCAATATGTAATTAAAATTAAATGCATGAAAATGAGAGCTTGTGAAATGCTGTCGCCCTGGGTAAACTTTGATTTTTTTCTTTTTTTTTTAAAGATTTTATTTTATTTTATTATTTTTTTTTCAACGTTTATTTATTTTTGGGACAGAGAGAGACAGAGAATGAACGGGGGAGGGGCAGAGAGAGAGAGGGAGATACAGAATCAGAAACAGGCTCCAGGCTCTGAGCCATCAGCCCAGAGCCCGACGCGGGGCTCGAACTCCCGGACCGCGAGATCGTGACCTGGCTGAAGTCGGACGCTTAACTGACTGCGCCACCCAGGCGCCCCAAAGATTTTATTTTTAAGTAATCTCTACCCTCAACCTGGGACTTGAACTTACAACTTCCAGATCAAGAGTTGCTCTATTTATTGACTGAGCCAGCCAGGCATCCCTGACTTTTTTTCCATAATGTACATCCTTCATTTTCAGCAATTAATATTGCTGCGAATGTATTAGGATCAATGGCTTGCCTTCTGTCCATCTTCCACTCAGGCTGTCCCATGAGACATATGTGTGGTACGGCAAAGACCCAGCACCATCATGGAGACGGCTCTGGTGGGTTGGTTATTTGCTGGCTTATTTCTCTGTGTTTTCCTCCCAAGAGAAATGATTACTTCAGTTAGGGTAATTGAGGCTTTCCACTTCTCTGCTAAATATTCACTTAATGCTGCTTCTTTTTGGACTACAAAAATGTTGGGTTTATAGAGCCAGGACAGCAAAATTGCAGGTTCCCCCTCTCTCTGAAAAAAAAGAAAATTCATTTTTGATCTGAAATGAAAGAATTGAGCATTTAAACTCAAGAGAAAAAAAAAACATGTGGA
Organism: Prionailurus viverrinus; assembly: GCF_022837055.1. Classification (NCBI taxonomy): domain Eukaryota; kingdom Metazoa; phylum Chordata; class Mammalia; order Carnivora; family Felidae; genus Prionailurus; species Prionailurus viverrinus. The sequence continues at coordinate 1,569,272 of NW_025927611.1, read as the reverse complement.
ATGACTCATGCTTCTTTGGTGTTGGTGCAATTCATCCTTGATTTCTTTCCCAGCAATATGGCGGCCATATTTTCCCAACCAAAGTCAGCCCACATGCCTAGGATGGTGGCTGGCAAAGAGGAAAAAATCAGGCATGGAAGCCAGGAAGTATATAGTTCATATGGGAGCTCTTGTCCTAGAACGGTCCATTTCTATGCCTCTGACTTTTTCTGACACCATTAACCTGTGTCTCCTCATCTACAGACTGAGGACCATTCTATCCGCATTCTACTCTTTATTGTAGGACTGGTGTGCATTAGCTATCCACAAATATGAGTTTCCATCCTTTCTTTTTCTTTCCAAAGTGGGAGAGAGTATTTTGAATCCAGGCCAATCCGACAAGTCCTGGCCCCACAGCCCCCAAATTAGTGGCTACTCTATCTTGTTCAGGGAAGTGAGTCTGCATGAATCCTGGAGAGTCATGAACCCTTGGTTGAGGGGCTAGGGGGTATCGCATAAACTGGCTGCTGATGAAAACTGGGTGGGTGACATCTTATGGTTGAGGACAGAGCCACGATTCTAACTGGACCCAGAGAGTTTGGAAGCAGGCAAAAGTGCTTCAATGTGGAGAAAACACTAACGTGGACAGAAGATGCCATCTATGCTTTGGTCAACCAATAGTGATAAGAAACGCTCTCTCCACCAGCTGTGTGGGTTGAGAGATCTTTGATGAAAGTGAACAACTATTAATATCATGTAATGAGCACTTAGCAGAGACAGAGACTTTTGTGTATTAACCATAACAAATTTCTGCTTTAATTTTTCCCTTTCTTGGCTGTATTTATGGTTTTCTATACAGTTTGTTTGATAAGAACCACAAACCACCCCCCCCCCGGGAAAATCCATAATAGGTTTCCAGATGATCATATGCATATATCTTACATATGTGTGCATATACACATATACGTAATGACTGATGAGGGTTAATGTAGATACAGTATTTTAAAGCACTTATTCTGTTGATTTTTTTTCTTTCTAGACCATATTATTTTTCCTTCTGAAACCATCACTGTATAGCTAATGTAACCACATTTATCATATCATTAAAAACAACCCATCCAACTCATGCAAAATAAATTTGGAAAGCCAGCTGGTGAAGCTTTGGTTCTCTCTCCAAAGGCAAAATAAAAGGCTGGATGAGGTGTTGTCCCACAGGTCTGCCCACTAATGGCCTCCTTCTGTTCATTACCACCCACCAGGTCTCCAGCCACCGCCCCACAATGTTGTGGCCACACTGGCTCCATCCAAACCACAGTCTTTCCATCTGCTTTGCTCAGCACAACTGCCCTGTCCTTCCGACTTCCCTCGTGCCTCTTTGATGCCGGGGCATCTGGTGTCTTTATGCACACGTCAATGCCAGGGTTCCCTCCTAGTGCTCCAGGCCTCCCAGTGGCCTCAGAGGCACCTCCCCACAGACAAGGAAAGTGTTTTTCCAAAGCAAACAGCCACGAGACCTGACCTCACTGCCATCCCCTCAGCTCTCCCTGGAGAACTTAGTGTTTACTCCTGAGCCCAACTTCCTTGCCCAACAGAAACCAACCTTTGCCCACGTGCAAAGTTTCTGATGATGAAGTTGACATAAGTGGTAGGGTGGGTTTCCTAAAAAGGAACTGACATGCAGAATAAAAATTTCAAATTTCAATAAGAAGAAGAGGTGTGTCTTTTGTGGGGAATGAATGGTAGAATTAATAGTGCCTCTGACTATGCAGTTTGGTCTCAGTCATTATCTCCTGAGCTCACAGCTATGTTTCTTCCTTCTCCTGTGACGATCTCACCAAGGAATAAAACATGAGAGCATCCTGCCTATACTGGGAATCAGCAACTTCCCAATCTCTTGGCTAAGTACATATATATGATCGCTCTATCTATCTATCATCTATCTATCTATCTATCTATCTATCTATCTACCTATCCATCTATCCACCCACCTATTATATCTATCTATCTATCTATCTATCTGTCTACCCATCTATCACCACATTCACCAAGAAATCTCTGTTCCTTTATCTACACCCAGAACTTCCTTTCTGTCTTGTTAGCATTTTAACTACTGCAAGATGTGGTTTAAAAATAATATTTTGTACAGTATTTTTAGTTGTCTTCAGAGGGACAGTCTGTCCACACTGTCTGCTCCTCCATCACCCAGCTCATAAGAATTTTGGTCTCGGGCTATCAGGTTCTGTGAAGAACCTTATTTGTGATTTTTATTCAAAATGCATTTGATCATGGGGGGTGGGGGCTTGGATGCTTCAGGCAGTTGAGTGATTTCAGCTCAGGTCATGATCTCACAGTTCATAAGTTTGAGCCCCATGTTGGGCTCTGTGCTGACTGCCCAGAGCCTAGAGCCTGCTTCAGATTCTGTGTCTCCCTTTCTCTCTGCCCCTTCCCTGCTCCCACTCTGTCTTTCTCTGTCTCTCAAAAATAAATATACATTAAAAAAATTTAAGGGGCGCCTGGGTGGCGCAGTCGGTTAAGCGTCCGACTTCAGCCAGGTCACGATCTTGCGGTCCGTGAGTTCGAGCCCCGCATCAGGCTCTGGGCTGACGGCTCAGAGCCTGGAGTCTGCTTCCGATTCTGTGTCTCCCTCTCTCTCTGCCCCTCCCCCATTCATACTCTGTCTCTCTCTGTCCCAAAAATAAATAAACGTTGAAAAAAAAAATTAAAAAAAAAATTTAAAAACAAAATGCATTTCACCTGTCCATGCAACATGGGGGAATTAACAACTTTATCCTAGTAATGTTCTTACCATGAACATGGGATATCCATGCATTTACTTAGATCTCATACAACAGATTTCAATACATGTTCACAAGTTTTTGCATACAGGTTTTGCATATTATTCAATAAATTTATTCCCACGTGTCTTAAGAGGTTTGTTTCCTGTCCTTGTAAAAAGATTCTTAAAAAAATTTTTTTTATGTTTATTTATTTTTGAGAGTGAGAGTGAGAGAGAGCGTGAGTGGGGGAGGAGCAGAGAGAGAGGGAACCACAGAAGCAGGTTCCAGGCTTCGAGCTGTCAGCACAGAGCCTGACATGGGGCTTGAACTTCAGTTGCTTTATAGTGATAACAGGAATTCTTGTCTTATTACAGACTTAAAGGAAAGAAATCTAACAGACTCCCATTAAGAAGGACTTTTGCTTTCAATATCTTTACATAAACTTCGATTGCCCTGGAGTTTTCCTTTCTCAGACTCTCTGGTCTAGTGTTTGAGCTCCAGGTGATTCTGGCACCAAAAGATGAATAAGTGAGTGTTTATTTTTCTGTCTCTCGCATTATTATATATTTTAGAGCATCTTGTACATTTGGTAGGGCTTGTCTATAAATAATTTGAGTCTCCCATCTTACAGATTAAGACATTTTTAAGTGGTGATATATATTTTTTATTAGCTAGACCCAAATTAAATTTTCTACTTCTTGAGATTGTTTTTTTGTGTGTGTGTCTATTGTAATGATCAAGGCCAATTTACCTCTTCTCATATTTCTTGGTGCAAAAATTTAATTGTCTTTTCATCTTGTTTAAACCTGCGTTGAGTCTTTGATTATGTTCTTACGTTCATTCCTAATGCATTTCTGTCTGTCTCTGTTTTTTGTAAATAACATTTTGTGGGTACATGGCCATCCTTGTCATGTGCCTGCTTTCACACCACAATGGCGGACACGAGTAACTACTCGTTTGTGGGAATCTGTGGCTGCAAAGGCAAAAATAGCGACTCTCTGGCCCCTTACCCGAAAAGTCTGCTGATTTCTCATGGCTTCTGTGGGTTTCTGGCTTTATCTTTTTCTTTGGCATGTTCATTTCATTTGTTTACGTTTAGTGTACAGACTTTATCTAATTTATTATGGTGGATACTCAGTTCATTAATTTCCAACCTATACTGTTGAGTACTTATATTTAAGACTATGCATTTCCTTCCCCCGTAGTGCGTTGTTACTCCCCTCAGTTTTGTCGGGTAGCATTTTTATCATAATTTAGTTCCCGCTGATATATAATTTCTATGATCTTTCCTTTGACCCAGGAGTGACTGCCAAATTGAGGTGCAAAATTTGGGAAGTGGTGCAATAGACATCCACCCTCAAGGCAGCCCACTGGCCTAGCCGCCTCCTTGTAAGACACCCATTCACCTGCTTCTATTCTTGTGAGGTGCAGCTTGGGGAATGTTTGGAGACACCTCCACCCTTGTCACACCATTGATAGTGTATAAAACACCACTCAGAGGACCTAGTTTTGCAACAAGCGGGCTCCCTAAAGCACATAGCCCAACATAAAAGTGAAACAGAGGTGTGAATCCTTTTTTTTTGTAGGACCACACATTATATTCAGTGGGTCATTGGAAATTGGGACCTTTGGCTTCTTTCTGGGTGTGGCCCTGGCGATATTCTTCTTCCTCTGGATTGTTTCCCCACCTTCATGTCTAGTGAACATCTAGCTTAGCATTCAGGACTTATAACCTGGGATAGAACCTCAAGGTGCCTATGTGCAAGCAGGCAGTTGTTGTTCAAGTTGCCATGATGAAGAGAAGGTCACATCTGGAGGCTCTGTGAGGTCACGGCTTGGCTGTTGACAGACTCTAAGGGATCCACGTGTTCCAGAAGCTCATGAAGGTCTGGGTCAGGTCTCCCAGCTGCCCAGATGCAGGCAGGGTCTGCAGCCCATGTAGTTCTCCACCTGCCGGACTGCTCCTGGCGTTGGTTTTATTTCATGCACTGTATCCTTTTACTGAATCCCGGGGGAGTGCTTTCTCACATCGTTCTGCAATTGATGCACGTGCAAGTCTGGTTTCCCTTCAAAGTTCAACACAGTTTTGACAAAAGACCAATCCACATGACGCTCACAGAGCAAACTCACCTTGGGGATGAGTCTACCAAAAAGGGATGCCATGACACTCAAATCAGGGTATGTTTTTAAAAATACTCCATAGGGGCACCTGGGTGACTCAGGGGGTTAAGCATCCGACATCAGCTCAGGTCATGAGCTCACGGTTTGTGGGTTCCAGCCCCACATTGGGCTCTGTGCTGACAGCTAGGAGACTGGAGCCTGCTTTGGATTCTCTGTCTCCCTCTCTCTACCCCTTCTCCACTCATGCTCTGTCTCTGTCTCTCAAAGATGAATAAATGTTAAAAAAATTAACATAAGAGCAGTTTAATATCCAAAAGGTCAGAAAGAAATACTCTCCGAATAATATAATGGTCTTTCTCCAAAGATCCATTAACAACACGGTCCTTGCAAGGGTGAGTAGATAGACTGATAACTCGTTGGCTAGACATATTAATTGTTCTTATTTTGTCTGAGGTCAATGAAATATTTATGTCAGCCTGCTCCAGTGCAGGGAAGAGTTACTGTTTGATGTTTACCAACCACATTTAGAGCAGTTGAGGGCATGGATGATATTCTCACTAAATACCTTGATAGCATTGGATAAAACTGAGTTGAGCTTAGTGAGGGAAGCATATTGTATGTGTTGCCAGGGCTGTTGTAACAAAGTCACACGGGATGGCTTAAAACTGCAGAAATCAGTTGTCTCATGAGTGGAGGTCCAAGATGGAGGTGGCAGTAAGGCCATACAGCCCCTGAAACCCGATGGGAGGATACTTCCTTGCATCTTTTAGCTTCTGCTTGTTGTTGGCAAACCTTGGCTTGTGGCCACATTGTTCCCATGTCTTCTTCCATCAGCATCCGTGTCTTCCCATGGCATACTCACGATCTTATAAGGACCCCATTCCCATTGGATTAGGGCCCACCTTAACAACCTCGTGTTGCCTTATTTATATCTGCAAAAACCCTATTTCCAAATAAGGTCCCATTCAGAAATACCGGGGTTCAGAACTTGAGCGTAACTCTTTTGGGGACACAATTCACCCTACAAAAAGTATGAGACAAGTCAGAAACAGTAGTCACAAAGTCAATTTATAGACCCTGATTTTGGAATCCATGTGCTTGTCTGTGCCCAGACCATGTAACCTAAACTAAGCTTCTAAGTATTTAGAATATCGCCGAGCCCCAGGTGAAAATAGAATGAGTGGATAGAGCTGAAACCTTTTCCGATCAGGGTATTCCTGTGACTGGAAGTAGTTGCCTCATATAGGAAAACCAAGCCATGTACATACCTAAGCCACATCGTCGGTGCTTTCTGGACCCCAAGATATGTCCGGGGTCTTCAGATCTCAGTTCCAAAAAGGGTTGGCTTGCAGACTCACAGCTGACGGGCAAGCCAGAGTATACTGACCTGGAGAAGTTGGATGGTTTTCCAAGGACAAATGGAAAATGATGAAAGTCTTGGCAAAAGGCTGGTAAAATATGTCTACAGAAGAAGAAGGAGAAAAAAAAAACACTTGGAAGGAGATAGAAACAGATTAAGGGGCTCCGTATAACTTGCCATATGTTTGCAAATTTAACAAATTCTCAGGAGCTCAGGCAATGTCTCTTGGCATCCACCGCACAGAAAACTGGGAAGGTTACTTCTTTGCCAAGTGCGGACTAGCTGTGCGTCAGTCACTGATGGTCTGGAGGGGGTTGGTGGGCACGAGGGGAAAGGGTGGGTACTGGAGGCTTATGCAGTAGTGTAGGAGGCCACCCGGGCTGCCATGACAAAGAAGCAGAGGTTGCACAGCTTCGCCAACAGACATGTGGAGGCTGGACGCCCAAGGTCAAGGTGTGGTCAAGGTTGGTTTCTTGTAAGGGTGCTCTTCCTGGTTCATGCATGGGCACCTTTCACTGTGTCCTTGAACGGCCTCTCCTGTGTTCACAGACAGAGGGAGAACCAGCAGAAGAGAGATTAGATCTCTGGGTCCAAATGTCTACAGAGAGGGGGTGGGTGGAGTCGATGGGGCAGTCAAGATGAAGTGATGTCTTACGGTCCTCGAGGGTGGCCCCACGGACACAGTAGCCAGGTGGCTTCAACTACCCAAGAGCATGGGAGAAGTTAGAGCCAAACATGGAAGTCTGGAAGATGGTGGACGGGAATCTGAGGGGCAATCGTGCAAACGAGCATTTTCCCCAAAAGCGTTCTGCAAACTCATGTTCTTCGACATATTGGTAGGGGCTCTGAGAGACAGAGAGATACACAGAGATATATATAGAGAGACACACACAGATGTTTTATGGTCCAATATGATTGGAAAGTGTGGGGTGGGTCTCAGTATCGCCTTTAAAATGTTGGTAAGTTTGCGATAACATGTGGGGCATGTGTAGCTGGTGGTGCTTTTCTTGTTTTCTTACGTGCACCTCTTCACCTGTGGGAACACCCTCCAGTGCCCAGAGGGAAGGCAGGAGGGCAGGAGGGCTGTGAGGGAGGCCAGGAGAGGCCACAACTGCAAGGCAGGGTGCAGACCTACTTGGAAGCATCCATTGTCCCTGTCACCACGCACATGACACCAGGCCTTTGGAGTCCGGCTCTGGCAAACTCCAAGGAGCCTCCAAGGAGGCTCAGGCCTGGCTGCAGCCTGGGAGACCAGCCAGAGCACCCCCTCCCATCTGTCCTGGATGACGGAGATCTTGGGGGCCAATGTGTGGATTCTAAGCCCCATCGTCAACCATGCCACATCCCGGGTCCTCCAGGGAGCCCTGGTCTCCATCTGTGCCCAAGTGTTTCCCCTGGCACCTGGACCACAGACGCAGTGCTTCACCCACAGTCGGGGAGAACCCTGGTGAGAACAGAAGGTGTTCCCCACACACCAGAGTCTGGCGCCCCTCCATCCCCCATCCTTCATCATGTCTGGAACTCTGAACTCGTGTGAGTCCACGAAGGGAAATCTGCCACAGAATGGCAGTGTCCAATGTTGACACTGTGTTCCAAGACTGAAGTCAGATTTGCTTAGCTCTACTAAGTGCACGGCCTCTATTACGGGGTGCATTTGCTTCTTCCTGACAATAAACTGGGCCTAAAACAACAGGAACCCGTCCTCCTCCAGCTGTGGAGACAAATCTGAGATCCAGGCAGAGCAGGGCCGCTGAGATCCAGGCAGGGCAGTACCGCTGAGATCTAGGCAGGACAGGGCTTGTGAGATCCAGGCAGGGCAGAGCCACTGAGATCCAGACAGGGAAGGACCATTGAGATCCAGGAGGGACAGGGCTACTGAGACCCAGGCAGGGCAGGGCCACTGAGATCCAGGCAGGGCAGGACCACTGAGATCCAAGAGGGGAAGGACCACTGAGATCCAGGCAAGGCAGAGTTGCTGAGATCCAGGAGGGGCAGGACCACTGAGATCCAGGCAGGGCAGGGCCACTGAGATCCAGGAGGGGCAGGGCCACTGAGATCCAGTCAGGGCAGGACCCCTGAGATCCAGGCAGGAAGGACCACTGAGATCCAGGCAGGGCAGGGCCTCTGAGATCCAGGCAGGGCAGGGCTAGTGAGATCCAGGCAGGGCAGGGCCTCTGAGATCCAGGCAGGGCAGGGCCACTGAGATCCAGGCAGGAAGGACCACTGAGATCCAGGCAGGGCAGGGCCTCTGAGATCCAGGTGGGGCAGGGCCACTGAGATCCAGGAGGGGCAGGACCACTGAGGTTCAGGCAAGGCAGGGCAGGGCTGTTGAGATCCAGGCAGGGCAGTACTGCTGAGATCCAGGCAGGGCAGGGCCTCTGAGATCCAGGAGGGGCAGGGCCACTGAGATCCAGGCAGGGAAGGGCCACTGAGATCTAGGCAGGACAGGGCTTGTGAGATCCAGGCAGGGCAGAGCCACTGGGATCCAGGCAGGGAAGGACCATTGAGATCCAGGCAGGGCAGGGCCACTGAGATCCAGGAGAGGCAGGACCACTGAGATCCAAGAGGGGAAGGACCACTGAGATCCAGACAGGGCAGGGCCACTGAGGTCCAGGAAGGGCAGGGCCACTGAGATCCAGGCAGGGCAGGGCCACTGAGATCCAGGCAGGGCAGGGCCCCTGAGATCCAGGAGGGGCAGGACCCCTGAGATCCAGGCAGGACAGGAGTGCTGAGATCCAGGAGGGGCAGGGCCATTGACATCCATGAGTGGCAGGACCACTGAGATTCAGGCAGGGCAGGGCTGCTGAGATCCAGGCAGGGCAAGGCCTCTGAGATCCAGGTGGGGCAGGACCACCGAGATCCAGGCAGGTAAGGGCCACTGAGATCCAGGCAGGGTAGGGCCACTGAGATCCAGGAGGGGCAAGGCCACTGAGGTTCAGGCAAGGCAGGGCAGGGCTGTTGAGATCCAGGCAGGACCACTGAGACCCAGGCAGGACAGGACCACTGACATCCAGGAGGGGCAAGGCCTCTGAGATCCAGGCAGGACAGAGCTGTGCTCCCTCCAGAGGCTCCAGGGGAGGGTCCTTCCTGCCTCTTCCAGCTTCTGGGGCTCCGGGCATCCCTGGGCTCGTGGCCGAGTCCCTCCCATCTCTGCCTCCTCCCTCATGTGGCTTCTCCTCTGTGTCTGTGTGTTCCCTTCTGTCTCTAACAAGGCCCCCTGTCATTGGATTCAGGGCCACCCTCATCCAGGATGGGGTCATCTCAGATCCTTCACTTACTCCCATCGGCAAAAATGCTGTTTCCAAATAAGGTGATTTCTTAAGTTCTGGGGAGTTGACAGGGACATACCTTTTGCAGCCTAATCCAGGGCGAAAAACTGAACGAGGCAATACTAAAAGCAATGGTAATGAAGGTCTGTTTGTAGATACTTTCTTCTCCACATGGAGCCTCTTCTGAAAAACTGGTTTCTTGCCTACAAAACGCCTAGTCTGAGATACAAACGGTATAATGGGTAGATTCCACCTCCGTAGGCCAAACATGAGTTAATTTTCACAAACGTGATTTTCGTAGGGAGAAGGGCTTTTCTCTGAACCAGGTCAACAAACTCAGCTGCACATAAGAACCTCCTAAATGTTAGCATTACATTTAAAAATGTTTATTTATTGATGTATTCATTCATTTATTTGTTTGTAGAGAGAGAGCTCAACCAAGCAGGAGAGTGGGCCCAGGGGAAGAGAGAATCTTTAATTTTTTTTAAACGTTTACTTATTTTTGAGAAAGAGAGAGAAAGTGAGTAGAGTAGGAGCTGATAGAGAGGGAGACACAGAATTCCAAGCAGGTTCCAGGCTCCGAGATGTCAGCACAGAGCCGGACGCGGGGCTCGAACCCACGAACCGCGAGATCATGACCTGAGCCGAAGTCAGACCCTTGACCAGTTGAGCCACCCAGATGCTGAGAGACAAAGAGATAGAGACAGAGACACAGAGAGAATCTTAAGCAGGCTCTACACTCAGCACAGAGCCCAACGTGGGGCTCAATCCCATGATCCTGGGAACACGATTTGAGCTGAAATCAAGAGTCAGACGCTCAACCGACTAAGCCACCCAGGCGCCCCATGTTTTTTAAAGGGTGAATTTGTTGTCCCTTTATAATCTCCGATGGCAGCGACCGTTTTCAACTCAGCAAAGCAGGGGCCCAGGAAGGTGTACTTCCCCAAAGCCCTGATCCTACAGGACACTCTGAAAACCGAGTTGATACTCTGAGCTAGGGAGTTACTGGTGTCTGGGTGAATAAAGTCAGTGCATCATCATCAACATGACATTAGTTTTGGAAGGATGGTTTGCAAAACTTCTCCTGGCACAGAAATCTGAATATGGAATCTCCCTTTAAAGCATGAGGGAATGACATTGGGATCATTGTTAAGCCTCATGAGACCGTTTTGTTTTGTTTTGTTTTGTTTTGTTTTCTTTAAATCTGGGAAAGCTTTTGCTTAATTTAAAACAGGAAGCAGCGAGCCAGAGGGAAAGTCAGAACGGTCTTGGAGGGTCAGCCCTTCTTGGGAAAGGCAGAGAGAGAGAGAGAGAGAGAGAGAGAGAGAGAGATCGATCTTGGGTCACTGAGGTCTTCCGTGAGTGGAATTTGGGAAAAACAAGTCATTGAAATTTTACCAGGAAACTTGGTTTGACGAGGATTTTATTGCACATCTGGAAGGTGTTTTCAGGTGTCCAGAGCCTTTAGAATGAGTTTGTGAGCCCAGAATGAGGGCGTGGGCTTTTTCAGCCGGGAACTCCATTGCGTTCAAGCTGTAGTCATGAGGATGTTTGCATTATTACGTGGGTAGTTAACGACGCCGGGTGGATTTTCTGCCCTCCTCCTTCTCAAATGGATTTGCTAGATAAGCATAAATACGAGTAGAATTTCATAAGCGGGTTTAATCCATAGAAATGAGCTAATGAAGGAGGGAACGGTCCTGAAACGCCTAGGGAATTAGTCGACAAACGCTGAGACAGGATCGTTCGACGCGGTACATGATCGCCAGTTCATATTCCGTTGACGCTTCACGTCCAGATTATGCTAACCCACCTCGTGGTCCCCAAAGCAAGAAGCACGCCTGCCATGTTTCTGTGTACTCGTGGTGGGTTTGATTTCCACTGTGGTCCCCCGGGGCATGTGGACGTGGCGGGGAGGCAAGGCTGTTAGTAGAATACAACCCAACAGTGCCCCCTGGAAATGACTATGTGTCTGGGCCCCATCGGACCACGTGTGTTTCCGAAGGGGCTGTTTTCCTCTTCCTTCCCTGATGGTAGATTATGGAAAAAGGTCTTAGCATTTGTTGAGGTATCAGCAACCTCATGGACAGAAGCTGACTCGGTTTCCCCACTGGTGCACGGGGCGGGGTGGGGAGGAACAGTGCAATTCTTCATTTTATCATCACAGGTGGATGCCAGCTCTTCTTGGCTCTGCAGAACCCCCAGGGGGGGCATTGGGCACACGGCTTGGCTACATCTCTGGCTTTGGGTTTGTTCACCAGACGAGGTTGTCTGTCTGCATCCATCATCACAACCACCCTGGCCACAGGGAACCATGGTGCAAAGCCCAGTCTGCACCAGGAAGGGGTCCCTTGTACACAGAAATGCTGGACATGCTCACACTCAATGCTGTCTGTCCCATCTCCTCCTTGGTTCCTGGACCCAACGGGCGGTTCTGTCCCCACGAGGTGGCTCCTGTGTGTTTGAGACAACACGCCTTCCCCTAACCTTGTGATCCAGCTTGGCTTTGGAAAACGGTATCTTTCTCGGCTCACCTGGGTTCTGAAGGGGGAATTTTCGGGGGAACCTATGGAAAGTACTGAGACCAGAAGGCACGTCCTTACGGGGACCTCAATCATCAACCGAGGCAAGAAGGGGTCTGTGATAAATAACGGCACATTTCACTGCGTCCCACCTGTGCGATGACACCTGAAGATTTAAAATAAGTCCCCATCCAATACTGGGGAGATCGGAGAACAGGTAACTGTGAGGGGCTCCAAGTGAATATCCTGATCCAGAGGAAACATAGCCTCCCTGAAGCCATGATTCCTTTCTTTCTAGAGGAGTCCTGAGTTTTTTGCGTCCCTCCCCTGACACAGGCATGCACCCACACAGGCATGCGCACCCAAACGTTTGCACACAAGCACACGCATACAAATGCACGTACACACACACACACGCACGCGCACACACACAATGAGCCCACACCTTATTAAAAACCCTGCTTGTTCTCAACGGCGGGCGACACATCATCTTTGCCTTCTTTAATCACTGGAATTATAGTTTTAATTCGGGACCCAGGCTGTGCAACCTTAAAATCTCAGGGATGCCTTTCCTTGGCAGTAAGAAAATGTCCTTCGACGTTTGTTTACGAGAAAACGAGCCCCGGGAAGTGGGGCAGAACCTCACGTGCCACAAACGAGCTCTTTCTTCTTTGCCGAGAAGCCCGTGTCTTGACTGTGTCCCTGTCAGCGGGCTTCATAGCAGTTCTGTCCACATTTGAGTCCCTTGAGAAAGACGCCTGCCTGTAATCTGCACATTTTCCTTTCTGCTTTGTGGTTTAGTCAACGTTCCGTAGAACCCGTGTTTCAGGATGATACATGTGTGGCACCATCAAAACAGTCAGAGCAGGTGCATTTTCACGGTGACCTTCCTTCCCCAGGGGATGCACGGAGGTGAGAATACCACACTTCCTTCACACCAGCCTCCCCAACCCACCCCTCGTCCCGTGGTCCTCTCCATGGGTCTGTCAACGTCAGCCCTTGAACGTACTTTTCCGTTGAAAGAACTATAGTTACGGTTTTCCCCAACATTCCCATTAAAAAAGAAGACAGAGAGAGAGAGAGAGAGAGAGAGAGAGAGAGAGATTCTTAACTTGTAAACTCACCAACAACCTCACACGCGTTTTCTTTCCAACATTCTGATGAATACACACTTGCTTTTGGTATAAAACCGTTTCTGATGGAAAGCATGGATGTGTTCTGAAGGCATTCGTGTCATAGTGTCTCTGTCACGCTGATTTAGCAAATTTGTGTCCTAAAGAGGGATTTGCAATGTGAGGATTCCCATGGAGGTTGCTGGGGAAGGAGTGGACCCAAATCTAGGAAAGTTAAACTCAGTGTTTTCTTTTTTTATGTAGGTTTCATGCCCAACGTGGAGCCCGATGTGGGGCTTGAACTCAAGACCCTGAGATCAAGACCGGAGCTGAGGTCAAGAGTCAGATGCTTAACCAACTGATCCACCCAGGTGCCCCTAAATTCGGTATTTTTGATGGGCTTTTGTGCTATTTCTGTAATTGCATGATTCAAAAATATTCCTTATAAGGAAATATGGGATCTAGTTTTCTGTCACTGATGGTTATGAATCTTTTGGAAGGACGTGAGCTTCTCTGAGCCTGGATTTCTGACTATGACAAACAAAAAATGGGCCATATCTAAAACCTTTTCATATATGATGCTTGTATCATTTTATGGTTTCTACTCAGGAGAGATAATTCCAATCCAAACCATCGTATTCAACTTGCCACGAGCTTTTTAAAAACTCACACTGACCTTCATCTTTCTTTGTGATATACTAACCAAAATCAGAAGGCACCTGAAATTAAGAATATGCATAAAGGGTTTCAAATAAGAGATTAATTTCCAGCTCATAGCCCAATTTTTTTTAAGAAAACTTGGCTCTGGATTATGTGCAATTATTTTGTTTTTTTTTTTTCCCTTGGGAAATAAAACTAGGTAATAGGAAATGGTTAGGTCAGGATTTTTTAACATGAACCAAATATACTCCAGTATTTCATTTTTGCCAAACACGAAGCAGATTTTTGCAAAGAAAAGTTTTCTTACAATCTTATACATTGAGAGTACTTTTCCCATATGTTTTTACAAGATTTATAGTTAATGTATCAAAATACTTTTTCCAATATGGTGAGTTACTATGTTGTACACCTTGAACTTGTATGATGCTGTATGAAAATTGTATCTCAATAAAACTGGAAGAAAAATGCTTTGGGTACATCTTTGATGTTCAAGTGATATTTAAAGATCTGTTTTTACAGAAAGAAACTCTCTCATTTTCCACAATTAACTAAGTTCAACGTGCTTGGTTTCCTTTTATTTATTTATTTTTATTTTTTTTAATGTTTACTTATTTTTGAGACAGAGAGAGACATAGCATGAGCAGGGAAGGGGCAGAGAGAGAGGGAGACACAGAATGTGAAGCAGGCTCCAGGCTCTGAGCTGTCAGCACAGAGCCCGGCACGGGGCTCGAACTCACGAACTGTGAGATCATGACCTGAGCCAAAGTCAGATGCTTAACCGACTGAGCCACCCAGGCGCCCCTATTTTTATTTTTTTAACAAACAAGACAGAGAAGAAGTTTAATTGCATTGGTTCTTGATTGATGACTTCTTGATTCGTCCTTTCTATGCCTCTACTCTTAAGACAATCCTTGAACTTCCTCTGAAATTAGAATGCATCCTTAATATTTTGTTTGGTTATTTCCAAAATTCCCACGGTCAACATCTCCATGACTCCATCACACCAATCTCTTTCTTTGTAACTTCCGCGTGTAGACCATCGTAGGTACATGCCCCCGTGTCAAATGTTAAGATCCACACGTGTCTGTCTCTGAAGACGTTCTTCGGTCTCCGGTTTCTTGCTCTGTGAAAGAAACTATTGGTACAATCTTGATGGATCAGTCTTCCTAAATCTTGCCTCTGTCAGTTTTTGTCTCCAAAGCCCCTGGAATGACTCCCCATCACCCACAGGCTGGGGGGTTCCATGGACCATCAAGAGTGGAAGGCACCCTGGGGCCATGATTTCTGCGGTCCACACACACACACACACACACACACACACACGGAGGAAGAAATCCAGCGAACACTCCTCTTCCCTGGCTGACACTGTGACTACGTGTTGAGATTTCGTCAAGGAGATTGGAGAGTCCTGTATGCACAGCGTCTATCTGGGTCCTCCGCTTTCTCTGGCAACATCCACACGCCAGCAACTTTGGCTGAATGTAAGATCGAGACAATGGTCCACATGGTTTTTCTTATTTATCTTTGAGAGACAGAGGGAGACAGAGCGTGAGCGGGGAAGGGCCAGACAGAGGGAGACAGAGAATCAGAAGCAGGCTCCAGGCTCTCAGCTGTCAGCACAGAGCCCGACGCGGGGCTCGAACTGTGAACCCCTAGAACATGACCTGAGCCGAAGTCGGCAACCAACTGACTGAGCCACCCAGGTGCCCCTGAATTTTCTTTTTATGAGACATAATCATGTATACACATGATACAATAATACAAGAATAGAAGATACAAGAATACAAGAAAAAAAGTAAGCAGAACCCTATCGAGTCCCAAAAAAATGTCAGAAAAGTCAAGAATCAATCATGTGTGCTGCGGTCTCCATGTTTGTGTCCCCAGCCCCCCCATTCATATGTTGAAATCCTAACTGGCAAAGTGAAATTAATCATACCGTGACTTTGCCTCATGTTACCCAAATTAGGGCAAATGTCTTTGATTATACATCTGGGATGAACAAAACCGTCTGCGATATTTGAAAATCAAGCGTTAACTGGGAGTAGCAGTGAGATCCACATCGTCCATAAAAGAAAATGGAATTTGCTGAGGAACGTTCTTTAAAAGTTATTTTTATGGTGGCAGGCGCCAGAGGTAGAAAACGTCTGAAGTGCAAAGTTTAAATACCTCACAGACGTTTTCGAAAGCACGGAACATGCAGGCTGGGATTTCTGCTCTTCTGTTAGCCGTGCGTCTTCATGGAACGAATTTTTATTGTGATCGTTAGTGTTGTTTTTGCTGCAACACGGAGGCATGTGTGAAATACATTTTTAAGGTGTGTTGCAACTATAAAATCGTTTACAAATTTTGTAACGTAGAAGACTCACCCGGAATCCCATTTCTGGCACGAGCTGGTATTTATTGCGACGTGTTCTTGAGAGTTGGGTGTGCAGGGAATGAGCCCGCATTCCAGTGCAGGGTCGGTATAAAAAGCGTGGAACATTTTTAAAAAATATATGAAATTTATTGTCAAATTGGTTTCCATGCAACACCCAGTGCTCATCCCAACAGGTGCCCTCCTCAATACCCATCACCCACCCTCCCTTCCCTCCCACTCCCCCCTCCCTCCCACCCCCCATCAGCCCTCAGTTTGTTCTCCGTTTTTAAGAGTCTCTTATGCTTTGGCTCTCTCCCACTCTAACCTCTTTTTTATTTTTTCCTTTTTTCTTTTTTTTTTCCTCCTCCTCCCCCATGGGGTGTGGAACATTTTTTTAGTATGTCAGTATACGAAGTCAGCCCTAAGACATTGTAAACGTTTTGTAATGGAGAAGAAAGGTGCCCAGCATTGCAGGAAAAAATATCCCTCCAGAATCCTGAGTATTTCAAAGGCTTTCAGATTTGTGTCTTTATGAGGCTTAACAGATAATGATGGGAATTTCTTTAGGCTCCTGGAAAATTGTGTCTCTCTGTGTGACACCTGCTTTGTGGCATTTCTTGTGTCTTTGTTTTAATGACCATGTGCGAGTGTGATCCCACCAGAAGCTGCCTCCAAGGCTTTGATCCCCAGGGGAACTGGGTGGGGTATAAATTATGTCTCCGTGAGCATGCATTTGGTGGTCCACAGGTAGCTTTATGGTTTGCAGCAGAGTGGAGGGAACACCCAGGCAGTGATGTCCAGAGACAGGGCGTCCGATAACCAGTGTGGATAAATGGGAGGGTCTTCCCACACATTACGGGGTGTGGAGTTTTTTTGGTAAGTTTTTTTGAGTTAAAGTTCACGCACAATGCCATTCATCCATCCAACGTTGACAACTCAATGGCTGTTGGTATATGCACGTGAGCACATTTTTAACATCCCCAACCAAAAAACTCCCATGTTTTTTAGTTATCCCCATTGTATCCCTCCATCCTTGCCCATGCCGACCCCCTGGGCCCCCAGCCACTGCTCTGCTTTCTGTGTCTATGAATCTGTCTAAGCTGGACATATGCTCTCAGTGGGACCATACACCGGATGACTGGTTTCTGCCACCTACCGTGTCTTTGAGGATTATCCATGTGGGAGCATGAACCTGTATTTCGTTTCTTCTTTCTGAGTTTCTTCTTTCGTTTCTTCTTCTAATATTTTATTCTGACGAATAATCTGTGGTATGTAGACATATACACCATAGACCACATTTTGATTATTTTGTTAAGGCTCCGAGAGTCAGAGGCAAGTCCGCTGACTCTGTATGGGTCAAATTCTGGATGTGATTTCATTTGGCAAAGGTTCGTCCTTGGACGTGTAAGGCAGGCAGCTGTGTTTGGCCTTCACCGTCAGGGACAGAAAGTGCTGTTTGGTTACCTCTCTTTTTCAAACCTTACACTGTCTGTGTGGTAGTGTCCGGAATAATCTGGAAGGGAAGTTTTGGTTTGGCCAGTGGAGACGTCCACAGGGATCGGATCACCACCCGAACAGCTATTTTGTTAAGGTCAGAGCTCGCTTGGGAGCAAAGGGATGGGGTGCTGGGGTCTCCCTGCCAAACTGGATGAGCCCACCCAGTTCCCTGCAAGACAGAGCAATGCCTGAGCCAGGAGCAAGGAAGCAGGTGCACCCTCGGAGGAAGGGGCATTCCACACGACTGCCATCATTTCTGACGCCAGTTGTAAACTCGGGGATCCCGAGAGCACCCTTACTGCTGATATCAGTTGCAAGCTTGGAGGAGTGCCCCAAAACACCCCAGCCACAGTGCGAGTGGTGGTAAGCTGCAAGGTCACAGGCCCACATGGCCAGAACTTTGTGCAAACTCTGCTTGGCCACATGAAAAGCCAGGATACTTCAACACAGCACAGAGTGTGGAGACCCCCAGCGTCTTTGGGGGGGTGTGCTTATACCCGGACGTGTGTCCTTTGAGAAGCTGGGGAGTCCACATCCCTCCCCCACCCCGCTGGGTGGAAAGCCCATGGCAAGGTCCACAGGGGTGTCGGACAGAAATCAAGACCTCTGCCGATGGCCTCTCCAGCTACACTGGATGGGGCTGGCAGGTGGCCCAAGCAGGTTCCCCACGCCTCCGCCAGTGAGGTTATTCTACTGGGTGGGGATCAGAACAGCTGTTACACCTTCCCTTCACATCTGCCTCTACATTAGTGATTCCCACCCGAAGAAGAAGGGGATGAAGGAAACCCACCGTGTTGCAGGTAGAGACAGAGAGGGACACAGAGAGAGAAAGAACCAGTAGAGGCAAGTCATGAAAACCTCTAAGTCTGCCTAGGACTTCCTCCAGAGATCTAGAAATCACCCCCCCCTCTCCACCCTTACAGAATATATTTGAAAGGGATGGTAGAAGACAAAATAAAATTGCTCTGTGATTACACCCAATGAGTCACGCTTGTTCAACACAACACTTACATATGATTCTTCCCCCAAGAGTCTTCAAGAAATACCAAGCATATAGTGTAATATGTGGGATGTCAAGGGAATGGTTTAAGGGTAAGAACCAGGGGTTGCTGGAGAATCCCCCCTCACTCCCCTGTGACCAAGCAGTGTGATGAAAGGGCAGTGATGACATCTGGAAAGAAAATGAGGGAATCAAACCCGGTGGTCTATGGAGACGCCTACATTTCCAAAGTCTTACCCCTCAGTCATGACTAGATTTCTGCTTCTCCAACTACACAGTCCCAGGCTCTAACTGGGTGCCAGCAGCTGAGGATCCAAGGTACACTCACAACAGAATACACTGAACTTGCAGGCAGGAAGGAGGGGGCACTTGTGGTCTTGACCCTCCACGTCTGGACAAGGGCGGGGTACATGCTTCTGGGAAGACCGTGGTCAACTTGACAGTGAACAGGAAGCTTCCTCTGAACATTCAGAAGTGACGTCCGGGCAGGCGGAGGAGGGTGTCTTGAAATTGTCAGATCCTGAAGGACTCAAGCTCACTTAGGGCAGAGACTAGACTTCATGGCTCCTACTTGTCCAGCCATGAGTGAGGACAGGGGCCAGCCGAGCCTTGGTGGCACCGACCAGCACACGCATCTCTGGGTGTCTTTAACCCCGACACGAGGTATCCGCCTTGAAGCCTAAATGTCCCTCCCGCCTTGGGACCGTGGGTTGTCAGGTTGCCTCTAGGAGGAATGAATCGGCGGCCTCATGGCTGGCTTTTGTGTCTCTGACATTGTCTCCTTGGATCCCCTGGCTTGAGTCTTCCAACAAGGGCGTGGGAATACTGAATGATGGTCATTTACACCCGGTCATGAGCACCATGATGCTGGCCTTTCTTTTACCTTCAGCAAGTGTAGGTCAGACTCTTGCACCAATGAGCCCATCCCACTCATGTTCTGTGGCTCATCTTTCTGAACTGTCCTGATGCTCTCTGATGTTTCACAGGACTTTTCCACCACATGCCCCTTCCCGGCCGTGGGACCTTTGGAGACAGGCAACGGCATGATGAACAAAATGGAACAGTATGCCACTTAGAGGCCAGCCATTATCCCAGGAAAGAGGGACATTTGGGCTTTGACGTGGATGCTTTATGTCAGAGTTGAAGACATACAGTGATGGATGGTCATTGCTCCCAAGGCATGGCTGGCCTTGGTGCTCCTCTGTGGCTCAGGTAGAGGAAAGGGTTGAGTGTGTCTCCTTGGCTTTTTGTCATTCCCAAGCTGGTGTAGAGGAAGTCGTTGGCCACTGGTAGGCAAGCTTTGTTGGGGTCACCTTCGCTTGGGAAGAAATGTGGTGATTCCTAGATGAATTAGATGGTACTGTGGCGGCTTTTGAATGACTTGTTAGGTAGATTCCTCCCCGTCTTGTTGCTGGTGGGTGGTGATTAAGGGCTTCTCTCAAGTGAGGGTGATCCAAGTGCTGTTTTCATGAGATTAATCTGGCGACAGCATGCACCACAGTTCCTGGCCTCTCCCTGATGCTGGGCATATATTAGGCACTTCAGGGACCTATTAAGTTGGGGAATACACAGGCGAAATGACACTTTAATCATATATCCCAGGCTAAATATAACCCAGAGGAAGACAATCCCGTGAAATGCACCAGGAACTTAACACAATTTACATGAATTCTGTTTTTTCACGTTGCCCCTGAGGCCCTGAGACCTATTTCATTGACGTTTGGCCAAATCAGGCACATTTTGTGTCCCTAGGAGCAGAAGCAGTGCATCCTAAAAGGCAGTGCTTAGTGCCGGAGCCGTATAGAGACATTTCCCCAAACGGAAGAGTTTACATTTTTGACCACCCGTGGTTGTGTTGCACGCTATATACTCCACACCTGGATGGTTGTCTCAGACCCAGCTGAGTTTGTAAAGTCTCTAAGATGTCCCATAGATAAAAATGGATTCAGTCTATATAGTTCCCACTCTTCAGTCCGGCACACTTCGCTACTAAATGGCGTAGAATGCCCACCCCCATTGCCTTTTTTGTTTGTTTGTTTTTTATTGTTGTTAAGCAAATAATCTGCATTGAAAGCAAACGTTAGGTTTCACAGCAGAGCATACTATTAGGGGCAATCCCCTTATTTTCAGTTTGAGGCCACAGAGGGTACCTGTCCAGGGGGTCCGGTCTACTGGCCTAGGTTTGAGTGGGTTGTGGGTGATCCGCGTACTGACTGTGGACCACTCCGTGTCCAGCCTACCCGTAAAGGATGTCATCTGTCGCCGCAGAAGAACTAGAAGAAGGGCAGGTGGGTCAATGTGTGGAATGTGTGTATATATGATTTTCTCACATTAAAAATGTGTAGTAAGGAACACCTGGGAGGGTCAGTGAGTTGCGCATCTGACTCTTGATTTCAGCTCAAGTCACGATCTCAGCGTTGTGAGTTTAAGCCCCGCATCGGGCTACACACACACACACACACACACACGCACAGACACACACACACAAATGAATAGCAAAACACTTTGCCCATGTGATTTTTGGTGGAATGCCCTTTCATTTTATGGGACGATCATCTGGTGAGATGGACTTTTAAAAATACGGACTTTTAAAAATATGATATTCCAGTCTGAGGATCCATACCTTTTTCTCATATTTATTTATTTATTTATTGAGAGAGGGAGAAACAGAGACGACAGACAGTGGGAGGGGCAGAGAGAGAGGGAGAGAGAGAAAATCCCAAGCAGGCTCCGTGTTGTCAGTGCAGAGCCCAACGCAGGGCTTGATCCTACGAACTGTGAGATCATGACCTGAGCTGAAATGAAGAGTCACCCTGAGCCACTCAGGCACCGCCCCAGGATTGATAACTTTTAACAGCCTACGAGGATAATGCAAGGAGGAAATAGGGTTTCTGCCCCGATTGGGAGGTTGCTGGACAGACTTTTCTTCATTTATCCTGAATTGGAGCAGGAATAACAGTGTGTGGGCTGTTATTCTCCTATAGCCCCTGAATTTTCAATGCACCGCACTGGAGATCTTTTGCAGACATCGTTTCACGTGACTCTTCAAAGTTTGAGTCCATTGTAAAATGGACATCACCAGGTGCTTGAGAATTGACCCAGGCTGGTCAATTGCAGAATGAATCGATCCCAGGCTTTGAATTACTCAGTCTGGCAATGCAGGGTGCATGAAACGGTAACCCCCCGTTCCACCACCTTACTTGGTGGTCATTAAAGCAACGGGCACAGATCTGGCCACGTGGGCTTAGCTGTAGGATTGAGGCTGATTCGGTGCGTTTCTGGCAGCCTGGCAGAAATTCCTTCCATGTCAGCTTTGGGAGCTCCATCTGGCCCCGGGTCGGTGACGGTGCTGGAAGGCTGCTTATTGGCGTGTAAAGGGAGGACGTGTATAATTAGCGTGGAAACCTCAGAGAACTTTGATCAGGCTGCACAGCTGTGCGATGTCAGTGGGCTCTGAGAAACGTGGAGACCAGAAAATGTCCTTTGATCAGCGGCGCCTGGGTGGCTCCTTGACTCAGGCTCGTAAATGTCCTCACGAGTTTTCGCTGCCATTTTCAAGGCAGCCGGGGTGAGCTCTCACCTTTCCTCAGGAAGGAGCAGGGTTGAGACAATCCACGTTGCCGTTCTGAGGAACAGAATAAAGGTGTCCCCGCAGATGCTGTCTATGGTGGGACAAGAGCTCTATGAGGTTTCGGAAGAGTAGTGACTCTACCCCCTCAACCGGGGGACGCTTGGCCATGTCTGGGGGTGGTTCTGGTTGTCACACTGGGAAAGAAGGATGCTCCACCCCACAGAAGGCTCCAGCCCAAAATATGAGTTGTGCTCAGGTCAAGAAAGTCTGTTCAATAAATGCTTTTTGGGGGAGGAGGGCATGGAAGAAGGAGAGACAGTCGCTGGAAATAGGGTGCCCAGGTGCCATCTGCGGGTGGTGAAAGTCATAACCCACCTGCACCAGGAAAGCGAAAAGGAACGTAAGAGGAGAAACGATTAAGAATGCACTTTTAAATAGGGGCGCCTGGGTGGCGCAGTCGGTTAAGTGTCCAACTTCAGCCAGGTCACGATCTCGCGGCCCGTGAGTTCGAGCCCCGCGTCAGGCTCTGGGCTGATGGCTCAGAGCCTGGAGCCTGTTTCCGATTCTGTGTCTCCCTCTCTCTCTGCCCCTCCCCCGTTCATGCTCTGTCTCTCTCTGTTCCAAAAATAAATAAACGTTCAAAAAAAAATTAAAAAAAAAAAGAATGCGCTTTTAAATCATTTGCACATGCCTGTTACTGGTCTGTGCCTCCTTCCCTCCACTCGTAGGGAAGCCTGAGGCACACAGTGAGGTCATGTGTGACTTATTTCATGTGTCCCTGCCCTCTCTCATCTCTGGAGGAAACGAAGGGTCATGCTCTCGTGGTTGATTTGACAAGGATTAAAGAGGGATGGATGTATGATTCATGGAATGAGTGAATGCGGTGGGGCCACCCCCCTCCTATACCTCTCGTTTGCTGGAATCCAGAGAAGGACACCTGCTTTCCATCACCTGCAGAATGGGAGGCAGAGTAGAGCTCATCTACTCACCTCAAAGACCAACGTGACCACAAAAGGCAATGCTCATGAGAGCCTCTTCTCCGGTTATGATGTCGTGGGGGTGCATGTGACAGGTGACTTGTTTGGCTGCTTGGCTGGTGGGTCACCGTCCTTCGTACCTAGAGAGGAGCTCAGCCCAACTCTATCAGGATGCCTTGGGGTAGCGTCTCATGCTTATAGGCTGTGGGCTTGCTTTCCAGCTGAAATAACCTTATGGGAAATTGGACATTTTTATAAATAAACCCTCTTGAATAAGAGCCAGTAAAAATACCCCTAATATTAAATCCTGCTGTGCTATGGTAGGATAATCACAGAGGTCGCTCCATGCACTGGAACGTTCGCAAAGGTACAGTCTTGCAAGAATATAATGAAACCCGCTTGGTTCATTCCCTATCTAGAAAAAGACGCTGCATTCATATAGGCTGGCTGTCTTCCAGGCCTCAGGCAAGCCTCCAAATCAAGTCTACATTTGCTTTACCTCCACGTAATCTGACCCCATTTTCATGATTAATAGCCACAAGCCATTCCCGACCAGAATTCCAGAGTTTTATTTGGGAAGACACATTCATATAAAAATTGGAATTAATACAAAGAGTAACATACTTGTATGCACGGATACAGATGTATACACACATATAAAGACATACAAATGGGGTGCCTGGGGGGGCTCAGTCAGTTGAGCGTCCAACTTGGGCTCAGGTCACAATCTCGTGGTTTGTGAGTTCGAGCCCCGCGTCGGCCTCTGTGCTGACAGCTCGGAGCCTGGAGCCTGTTTCGGATTCTGTGTCTCCCTCTCTCTCTGCCCCTCCCCTGCTCATGCTCTGTCTCTCTCTGTCTCAAAAATAAACATATGGGGCACCTGGTTGGCTCAGTGGGTTGAGCATCCGACTTCAGCTCAGGTCACGATCTCGCGGTCCATGAGTTTGAGCCCCGCATCGGGCTCTGTGCTGATGGCTTGGAGCCTGGAGCCTGCATCAGATTCTGTGTCTCCCTGTCTCTCTCTGCCCCTCCCCTGCTCACTCTCTGTCTCCCTCTCTTTCAAAAAATGAATAAACATTTTTAAAAAATTTTAAAAAGACATACAAATAATACATAAGTAATAGATACATGTACTAATACATATGCATATTTATACACTAGTGCATGAGACACACGAACACACACAGAGCATCAATACTGAATCGTAGTGTAACACTCTAGATTGTAGTTTGCCTTTGGTTTTGAGGCCATCCCTGTGACATGCAGGGAATCATCTACAGTCTCTTCATATCTATGTATATGAATTAAAATAATTGTTATAATTCAGAGGGCAGCATGGTGTTTGGCTTGACATAAACCTGCCCATTTTCATGCTTTGGGTTTTACCCAACGCTGAAACTCAGACCTCCTTGCTTGTGTTAAAGCTAGCTTTGTGATGTGTGTTCTGACCTTCATATGCTTTCGACCAACGAGAAGGTGTGTGAACGTGAGATACCATGTGGCCGACGTACAGCCGGGAATAGAACGGTCACGGCAAGTGTGGGCATCGAGTGTCTCATTGAAGGGGAATTACAGCCCTTTTCCCTGTCTGCTCTGTGCTAAATTCAGCTGTTGGGTTGCTTCATTTCGCTGTTCATGGAAGTGAAGTCACGTTTATTTTTGGTTAATGTCTCAGTGGAATGAGCTCTCCAACTCGGTTGCTAAAGGTTTTGATTGAATTGTCATGTTCCAAGCCCAAGAAAAAGACTGTGCATGCCAGGATATGTGGATTGTAAAATCACACAGAGTTGAACCCACAACATCATGGTGAGAGCAGGGGTCACAAAGAGGAGAAGAAATGGCCCCCTACTCTTGGGAAGCTCGGGCTGCGGTTGGGAAAAGAGGCATTTCGACAAGCGACGAGTAATCAAAGCGTGCGTGTGCAGCAGGAGAGGTCATAAACACACGAGAGAGTGGACGGTGGGGGCAGATTCCTGCTGATTTGGGGAGGTTATGAGATATGTCAAGGAGGACCTTGCACTAATGAGGGCTCTAAGGTTGCACAAAAATTCAAGTGATAAGAGGAGATCAAAGATTCTCTGAACTGAGGGGAGCAGAAGCACAGAGAGGCCTTGAGACGTGAGGTCCCACATCCCAGATGCAGAGTCAGGTGTGATGGCTGTGGGGGAGTGGGGAACGGGTGGATTGGGGGATGGCATTCACGTGTGCAGCCAGTTGTAAAAGGTCTGCTCAGAACTGGGATGTCTTCCCGTACGGTAAGGGGCTTACTGGGTGTGGTCAGGTGGGGCTGTCTGTCATCTCTTTGCTGGAGGCAGGGAATGCAGCTGATATAGAGAAGAGAGAGGCAAACAGAGAGAGAAGCAGGAAGAGAGAGGGATGCTTGGGTGGCTCCATCAAGTTAAGCGTCCAACTCTTGATTTTGGCTCAGGTCATGATCTCACAGCTATGAGATTGAGTCCCACGTTGGACTCTGCACTGACAGCATAGAGCTGGCTTGGATTCTCTTTCTCCCTCTCTCTCTGTTCCTCCCGTGCTCTCTCTCTCTCTCTCTCAAAATACGTAAATCAACTATAAAAAAAGAGAGAGAGTAGACAGAAAGATGATAGATGCATAGATAGGTAGATAGATACACAGATACATAGATAAATAGACTAATGGATAAGTAGGCAGGTAGATAGATGATAGATCGATAGATCAATAGATATGATGGACAGATAATGGAAGAGAGAGACAGACAGACAGACACAAACTGACACAGGGATGTCAAGAAGCTATTACAAGAATCAGCGTTGGGATGATGAATGCTGAGATCAGCAGTAGTGTTCCTTTTTTCTCCTGTTTTTTTCCCCCCTTATTTTTACTAAATGACGAAGGTATTACTAAGGGGACTAACATCATGTAAGTACACACCTTCCTGTTCATCTCACGTGTCTGTCTCCTTCTAAAATGCCAATGTTCACCATCCCCCCACCTTTTTAATGCACATCACACTAAATTGACCATTGTAACGACCTTAAAGTGCATAATCCAAGGGCATTGAGTTCATTCAGAATATTGTGCGATCATCCCCACTCCCTAGTTCCAGAATATTTTAATCGCCCCCCCCACCCATAGCAGCACGAGTCCCAACAGCCAGAAGGTGGAAGCATCCTGGTGTCCTTCGAAGGACAGATAGATGAACGCGATGTGGTCCATCCACAAATGGAATATGAGTCTGCCATGAAAAGGAGCAAACCTCTGACACCTGCTACCGTGTGGATGGACCTTGAAAACATGGTCTCGGTGAGAAAAGCCAGATGCACAGGCCATTTCCCCCCCAAAAAATCCCAAACTGAATGCTTTGATTTGGAGCATTTTGCTCAATGTCCCTTAATTGATGGGAAAAAGGATTCTAGCAGCAGAGGCAGTGGAATCCACGTCTTTTAAAGCATGCATTGCCTTATGGGAGTTGCCCCCCTCCGTAAACATCCCTCCCCGTATGGAAGTCTACTGGCAGTCTGAGACCCCGATTCCATTTGATTCCATGTGATTCCATTTATATGACCCACTTTTTGTCTTAAAGTCCGCGTAGAAATCGATCGTAGCCAACCACAGAGCTAATTGGAAGAAGCGGACCAGCAAACAGAAGCCTGAGAAGTAAATTTCCTCCCAAGTAGAAGGGACAGTCTTACCTTTCATAGCAAATGGGTTCTCTGGCACCTCAAGGTGAAGGCTTGAGTTCCTGTCTGCACCTTGGAGATGCCACCATCTGGGCTAGATTACGTCCAGATCCATATGCCAACTGGCTTCAGGGCTTGCTTTCTACAAGGGTCAATTATGCAAATGTATTAAGGAAACGCCATCATGCCATCCACAAAGGGCCGTGCTACAGGCTTTCTATCATTTCCTTAAATGCATCTGGGGGCACCTGGGTGGCTCGGTCGGTTAAGCATCGGACTTCGGCTCAGGTCATGATCTTACAGTCCGTGAGTTCAAGCCCCGCGTCAGGCTCTGTGCTGACAGCTCAGAGCCTGGAGCCTGTTTCCGATTCTGTGTCTCCCTCTCTCTCTGCCCCTCCCCTGTTCGTGCTCTGTCTCTCTCTGTCTCAAAAATAAATAAACGTTAAAAATTTTAAATGTATCTGTCTTTCGCCCCTCTGGATAGTTCATGAGGGCAGGGACACACGTATCTTAGTTCCCCAGTGCCCCGGGTGGCTGTGGACACATGGAGAGCCTTGGGAAAGTTGCTGTTGAATGAATCCATGGATAAACAAATAGCCTGACTCATTCCTGATAAGACCCAAGCACACTGCATGAATCATCCACAACGCGGGCCTATCGGAGCTTTGATACATGTCCAAACAGTCAACCCGAGGCTCTCAAGAAGAAACACAGCATTTTAATTCATCCGTACCAACTATTTAGATGACCTCTCAAAACTGTTTTGTTCAGGATGTAGCCACATAAACACACGCCTGCAAACTCAAATGCATGAAAGGTTTTACTCTGGGCAGACAGAGACATTACTGAACAGTTTCAACGTGCGTTTTGGGAATCAGTGAATCATAGAGACAGTAAGGGCTGTTGCTGGCTCGGGGATGACCTCACTGCACAAGGATGTCTTGTCAACCAGATGTGCTCTCTGTTGGGGAATGTGATCTGGGGCTCATCCGGCTGGATGTGTGAGAGTGCTGTCCTCTGCTGTGTTTGTTCGCCAGGTTAGGATTGGAAATTGCACACGGAAATCATGACTGTGGGTGCT
This sequence comes from Prionailurus viverrinus, assembly GCF_022837055.1. NCBI lineage: Eukaryota > Metazoa > Chordata > Mammalia > Carnivora > Felidae > Prionailurus > Prionailurus viverrinus. The sequence goes on along the minus strand of NW_025927611.1, from coordinate 1,541,331 downwards.
CGTGCACTGTGGTGTTACCTGACGTTGGGCTGGTTCCTCCTAGATGTGGCTGCATAGCACCCGGGGAAGATTCTCTCTGCACCTACGTCCTGAAGGCCGTGTGCGGTGGGAACTTTTGCAACACAGCAAGGGGCTGCCTTTGGGGAGTTGCCTCCCTCCATAACCATTTCTCCCTACGTGGCAGTCGACCAGCACTGGGAGACCCCGAGAGGGGGAATGTTATCATTGTGCTCAAGATATGTGAGCACTGGGCATGACCCAAGGTTTCTCCCTCCTGTCCTGCGTTCAGGGGGAACGCAGACTGCTGATTCTCCAGAAGGAAGAAGCAAGGCACTGGGTCACGTCATAAAAATCCGGTTCCGAACACAAACCCACGTTGATGGTCTTTGCCAGGGAGGTTAATACTCCAGCCTGCATCCCAGATACACATCAGTGAAGCCTGCCTTCTTTTCCTGTAAAACACAAGGGAGCCCAAATTGCCTAAATTAACACAATATGCCTGCCTCTCCCCTCTGTGGGGTTTCATTAGCCCGATTCCCAGTGGATGCAGAGGAGAGGGATTCCCTTTCCAAGAGCCACCAGCATGTTTCGTGGGTATAACCAACAAGGACATAGCAATCATGCTTCAAAGACTGAAAGAAACGCCTTTAGACATATGATTGTCTTGATATATTTTAATAATTAAAAAAAATTTTTTAATATGTTTCTTTATTTTTGAGGCAGAGAGAGACACAGCATGAATGGGGGAGGTCAGAGAGAGAGGGAGACACAGGATCTGAAGCAGGCTCCAGGCTCTGAGCTGTCAGCACAGAGCCCAACTTGGGGCTTGAACTCACGGACCGCACGAGATCATGACCTGAGCCGAAGTCGGACGCTTAACCGACTGAGCCACCCAAATGCCCCTGTATTTTAATAATTTTCAGAGTTTAGCTTCTTAATTCTTGCTGTCACCAGGCATCCCTTGGCTTGTGGCCACATTCTAAATCTGCCTCTGTGTTCATGTGGCTTCTCCTCTCTGTCTGTCTCTCTTCTTCTGCCTTTTATAATGACACCCGCCTTTGGATTTAGGGCCACATTGATCCAGGATGCCCTGACCTTGATCCTGATTTTAATCACCTCTGCAAATGCTCTATTTCACAGTTAGTTCCTGTTTACAGGTAGCTGGTGATAGGATGTGGACCTATATCTCTGAGGCCACCCTGGAACCCACATCCTAACTGTTGTGGGTAGGAAGGTGCTTCCCAGAGGACCCATGATGCTCTAGGCTTTGATGGGTTGTCGATTTCCCGGGATGAGAAGACATCTTCCTGTCTCAAGCTCCATCTTTCACACAGAGTTTAGCTCTTACTGAGCTGTCTGCTTTTATGTTCTTCCAAAGCATCTTTAAACGGCACGGAGACTCATTTCTGCTTCTTCCCCTCGCTCTCACAGCGGGAAGCCTAAAATACCGTTAGTTCACCAAGGAACACTTCCAGCGATGTCACAGGCGATTATGTCACCCTAGCACTGTTGCTTTTTTACGCAAATTCCTTTGTTTTCAGACCAAACACAACAAGCACCAGAGGAAAAACAGCCTCGGCAGACAAGCTTGACTGAAATCATCTGAATCCACAAAACATTCCCTTCCATTTGCCAACATCGTCTTCCTGTGGCCCCTGCAAAGTTATGGTTAAAAGACGGGTGACCAGAAGGTTTTGCTACAGGTTTTGCTATTGATGGACATCTGCCTGGAGTATGATTGAACCCACGGGAGGGGCAGAAAGAGAGAGAGTGAGAAAGAGAGAGGGAGGGAGACACAGAATCCGAAGCAGGCTCCAGGCTCCGAGCTGTCAGCACAGAGCCCGACGCGGGGCTTGAACTCACCAACCATGAGATCATGACCTGAGCCGAACGCGGACGCTCAACCGACCGAGTCCCCCAGGCGCCCCTGGCGTTCACTTTTAATTAGTGTGAACCAAACGTGTGCAATTGCTCTTTGCCAGCAAGGGAAAAGTGCTAAGCACACACTCTTTCTAAACGTACTTCCCAGAGCCGACGATAAGTCCAGATTTTACCTTTTTCTTTCTTGAACCTGGTGGCTTGTCTTCACTTTGCATTAGCTGGGTTCGTCCATTTACGGTCTTTGAAAAAAACGATGTGAATTATGTGCACTGTCTGTCGGCCACGATGCTGAAGCACAGACAATAAGGATGTGTTTTTCATAGACTTTCCACGTGATGCAAATTTTTACATTCCCCCATTTCTTTTCCCTGTAACCGGCTGTCATGAAATGAGCTTTTGTAGGATGAATTCCATCTTCACTAAATTCTGGGAATGCACTAAGATAGGAATTTGGCATGTTACTACAATCCCACACTCCTGAGTTACCTCCTGGAAAACCTTGGGTTTATTTTGTTTCACTTCTCTGGGCATTCGTGTGGCTGTTCGCTTTGCTCTCATATTGAACCAGAAAAGTCACCATATTTTCCACCTGCAATGAATATAACGTTATATGTCAATTATGTCTCAATTTAAAAAAAAGCAATATCATCTGCTGCTTTCTGTGGTTCTCTTTGTATGGGTCGTAGTGAGTGGTTAAATGATGGCCCCAGAAAGTTATTTTTATGTCTTAATCCTGCAATCTGTAAATATGACTGTCTATGGTCCAATGGTCTCTGTAGATGTAAGTAGGTTAACAGTCTTGAGATGGACAGGTCATCCTAGATTTTCCATGTGGCTCTACATCCAAGGATAGGTGTCCTTGTATGACACACACAGAAGATAACATGGACAAAAAGGAAGATGTAGTGTGGCCATAAAATCAGATATTTTAAGGGATGTGTCCATAAGGTAAGGAATGCCTTCAGATACCAGAAGCTGGAACAGGCAAAGAACAAATTCTCCTTCTGTGTCTGCAGAGAGAGTGCAGGAATCTGCCAACACCTTGATTTTGGACATGTGGTCTCCCAACGTGTGGTGAGAGCATAAGTTTCTGCTGCCGTAAGACACCCAGTTTGTGATCGTTGGTTAACAACAACCACGGGAAACCCGTGCATGGGGTGTTTACATGCTTCAGATTGTGTGATTGTCATTTCTTCTCCCCTTTGAAATAGACATTTGGTCAAAGTCAACAATAATGAAATGATTGCTTTTTGAAAGCATCATTCATCATGATGGTTGGGTATAAATTACCATTTTTTTTCCCATAACAACTATTTTACATTATGTTCAGCCATGACTCAGTACAGAAATTTCATGCATTTATTCCTCCATATCCCACTTCCTTAACAAATGGCATTGTGACTGGGTGGTATTGAGTAATGGAACCTTCATGTTCCTTGTAAGATGGTGTAGATCACGTTATTGCCATGATGGTTATCAAATCCCTATTATGAGCCCAGCATTGGGCTGGGCACCAGTAATGCAGAGGTGAGCAAATCCAACATGCTTCAGGTTGATGGAGGTCACCATCCAGGAGAAATAAAGGTTATGATTGCAGGGGCACCTAGGTGGCTCAGTCGGTTAAGAGTCCAACATTTGATTTCGGCTCACGTCATGATCTCATGATTTGTGAGTTTGAGCCCTATGTTCGCTTCCATGCTGACTGTGCAGAGTCTGCTTGGGATTCTCTCTCCCTCTGTGCCCCTCTCCTGCTCACTCCCTCTCTCTCAAAATAAATAAATAAACTAAAATAGGATTATAGCCGGTTCTTGTTATTCACAGTTGTGATGTCATTGAAAGATACCACAAACACTGAATTTGCCAAAACTGAACCATAAAGACAAGATTAGGATCCTGTGAACTTCTGGTCACACCACCATATATAATCTCATTTTGTGTGCTTTTTCATTTAAAGACACCCGATTGATTAGAAATTGCCGATTCATTCTCATTGAACTCACGGCAAATAGCATTAGAACTCGTCTCTGAACAAAGCTTATTTGATACATGTATTTTCTCTGTAAGGCACACCCCAACCTTCTTATACTTGAGAGCGCTGGGTAGCTCTTCAGTAGCACACATGGGGCCATTTTAAACAGAAAATCATGAACAGAAAGCACAGAAATGAGAAAAAACATGGCACCCAATAGACCTCACAAAGGACACTGGATTTGCTGTCTGAGATCTGAAACGAGAAGGGAGAGCCTCATCCTGTCCCACCTTCACTGGGATTGTGTGCATCAGAAGACACATTTTTAACGTTTTTCTTAATGTTTTATTTATTTTTGAGAGACAGAGAGTAAGTGAGCGTTGGTTGGGGGATTACCATTCAGCTTTAGCGAGCAGGTGTATTGGTGAATACACCTGGGAAGAATCATCATCAGACTGAGATTCACCAAGTTCTATAACGACACACCTCTATCTTTTTGGGTCATTATTCAATTTCAGCAGCTTTGGATTTCTATTGTGTTTGGTTATTTTTCAAAGAGCATGTGGGGTGACTGTGTGAAGGTGTTTGCATGCCTTTTATGTTTCTACTTACACCAAACAAACTGGTCTGTGCAATAGTCTCTACTTTTGTTTTTGTTTGTTTGTTTGTCTGTTTAAAGATTGCACCTGAAGGAATTTGGAAACGTGCCCGAACTTGAAAGTGCTTCCTCTGGGAATCCATGCCAGGTCAGAGGCACACCAAGTTTTTATTGCACATGAAAAGGTGAACGGCCTGACCCCTTCTTCTGAACGTTCCCTTTGTCCACTTGTATATCCCATGTGTTCCCCTGTCACGTCTCTGTCCCAATATCTCCATGCCAGACTCGTAGCATCGCAAGTCCCAACTCAAAAGTCATTTTGTTCCTGAAACCAACCAAGTTCGTCTACTGCAGTGAAACTTCCTCCCCTTCCTCCTTCCATGGCTTTATTCCCGCATGGTATTCGCACTTGCCAGTCTAGCTGATGTCTGCGATCCCTCTGCAGCTGTCCCCATCTTGCCCAACGGAGTTTCACCCACACAGGCAACAGCCCTGTCATCTGCACCGGTAAAGGAGCTCCACGTACACCACGATGTATTTTGCAACTACGTGTGCTTGTTGGATTGGTGGAAACTTAGCACAAACACAGAGCTGGGCGAGATGGGTTCTAAGCTGTTAATGCTGGGTCGCACAGGTGTGAAATGAGGTAACGTGTGCAGGAGAAGGGTGTGATTGTGGATCCTGTGAAAACACCAAAGATCCACCTATGGGCGTGGATGCCAGGAGGCTGGCAAGAGTTTTTACAGGCCCTGGAGACCAGCTACTTGGGTCTGAATTGTGAGGTAGCAGCAATTTGTACGCAGATGTTGCTAGAATTACCCAAGGGCAGGGAAGCACCGCACCCCCACATTGCTGCTGAGGGTCAGGAGCGCTCTAACCACATTGGCCTAGGTAACCATTAGTAACCATTAGTAACGTACTAAAAACAGCTGCTGGCCTGGGGGCATGTATTTTAAAGCCACCTCATCAAAGAGGAAGCTGCTTTGATTTCAATGGCTGGGCTAAAGGAAACAAAAATGGTTTAAAAAGATGGCTTTCCATTGGAGCCTCCTAAACAGAACGTCCAGGGGGACAGGTAAATGAGACCCAGGTGCCTCCTTCTGTTCAGTCTGCCCCGTGCTCTGAATCTGCTGTGACCGGCATTGCCTTGGCTGTGATACGTGCACGTGGTTGTTCCTCTGCTTTGCACCGAACCAGAGAGAGCAGACTTGAAGGCATTTGGTGATCCTACAGGCAAAACAATGTGCACATTTTTGGGTCTATGTGTTTAAAAACTGGGGTAAACTACAATCTAAAATGGATGATCTTAGCCAATTTTAAGCAAAACTAGGTCTTCAGTGCCAGGTATATTCACGTCACTGTGGAAGTCGTGTCCTGAGCACGTTCCGTCTTTCAAAACTGAAACTCCATGCTCGTATAGGTCATTTGCTTTTTAAAATCATTTTATTTCGTTTTACTTTTTTCATCATGATAAGTGTACTCTCGACTCCCCATCCCTTATTTCACACGTCCCTCCACCTATGTCCCTTTTGGTAACCATCAGTGTGCTCTCGATCGTTACGAGTCTGTGTTTTGGTTTGACTCTGTCTCTCTCTCTTTCCTTTGCTTCTTTGTTTTGTTTCGTACTTTCCACATGTGAGTGAAGTCATATGGTATTTGTCTTTCTCTGAATGACTTATTTTGCTGAACATCATACACTCTAACTGCCTCCTTGTCATTCCAAATGGCAAGAAGTCATTCTTTTTTTATGGCTGAGTGATAGTCCATTATATACATACCACATCTTCTTTATCAGGCCATTGGCTCTCAACTCAGGGCTCGATACTCAAAAAGTGAAAATATTTTAAATAAATTGCGGAAAGAAATGTTTGCTGTTTAGACAGCCAGTGTAAACCACTCATGCATGCTATGAACGTAAGCATGCTCTTTTCAGTAATGAATCCATGGTCTAAAAGTCACACACGTCCACATGGTTCCGTGTCACAGCGGTGGTCTACCAGTGGAGTCCCACAAGGGCGCAGAAGCTGAAGACAGCAGGGTCACCCCTCTCCGGGGAGATGCGGGTATGTTCCAGTAGACTCAGAGGCAGACATAGCTACTCGTTAAACTCTAGGAAGAGTATGGGATGTGGTCAGGAGAAAGGTAGGGCAGGGGACAGAGGAGTAAAAGGATGGGTCATAGAAATAAATCACATCTTCTCAGTCAGGCTAGGTCTATACACTTCAGTGTGAAAATCTTTACTGACATTCTCCTGGCCTCCCAACTGACAACCTTGGTGTATCCTTTTCCCTTAACTTGGCGGGAGTTCAGGAAGCTAACTGCCCTCCCCCTGAAATTTACCGAGAATAGACCTACCCCCCTCCCAAATTTACCCAGACTATTCTCTCCACCAAGCTTTCATGGTGAGAAAACAATTTTAATGTTTGTTCTAGCTCTCATGCCCCATTGTGTATGGCGAGCTCTCAGAGAAGGGGAAGAAATCTATAAGCTTTTATAATCTATAAAAGATGCAAGGTTTCTCAATTTGGAAGCACATAACAGGTCAAGAAAGCGTTTTAAGAAAACAATATATAATTGTGTAAAATAGGGCTGAAGAAACACACCACATCATTAAAGCATGTTTCCGGTGTCCTGGAGAAATGTCCTCGGGTTGCTCCAAAATTTGATTATTAGGTCTCAAATATAGAAAAATCGTCAAAACACACACATGAGATTGTAGAAATGGTAAAGGTGTTTTAGGGATATGAGTATATGAACACACACAAATGCACACGTGCACATAGGTACGTAGCAATGCCGTCCATTTAGTGGTTTAGGGGAAGAAAACTAAACTCTCCTACCCTCTTTTTTTTTTTTTTCAACATTTATTTATTTTTGGGACAGAGAGAGACAGAGCATGAACGGGCGAGGGGCAGAGAGAGAGGGAGACACAGAATCGGAAACAAGCTCCAGGCTCTGAGCCATCAGTCCAGAGCCTGACGCGGGGCCTGAACTCACAGACCGCGAGATCGTGACCTGGCTGAAGTCGGACGCTTAACCGACTGCGCCACCCAGGCGCCCCGAAACTCTCCTACCCTCTTAAGTTCAGTCCCTGGGACCCTGTAAATGAAACTGACAAAAGACAAATCAGCAGGAGAAAAATGCATGCACATTTCATCCAATGTTAATATTTTTAAGTTGCTGTGTTTACCAAAACATTTAAAATAATCTAGGGAGAGAGAAGCAGCATTACTGAAAAATCCCAGTGGCCTTTATTCAATCTACAAGAGATTTTTGTATATTGACCTAGTATCCTGCAACCTTGCTAAGCTAAGTTACTACTTCTAGTACCTTTTTGTAGCTGTCTTAGGATTTTCTACATGGGTGATCATATCATCAGTCAATGAAGACAGTTTTACTTCTTTTCTCTGGACAGAGTGGCCTTTATTTACCTATATACAAATTTTTAAACCCTATTTAATAGCTAGGATCTTCAGTATATTGTCACATAAAAAGGGTGACGGTGTGCTGTTAGGGTGTGTGTGTGTGTATGTGTGTGTGTGTGTGTGTGTGCCTTTTATAAAGTTGAGGAAGTTTTTTCTTTTCTCAGTTTACTGAGAGTTTTTAGTATGAATAGATGTTGGATTGTTGTCAAATTATTTTCGTGCCTGGTTCTGTTCATGTGGTGAATTCTACTGACTGCCTTGAGACCTGCTAACTCATCCTGCTTGGCTATTTTGTGTTTTGAGACCCATGTCAACCACATTAGAACAAGCCAAGTGATTGAAAATGGGGCCCCGGCTGTATTATAATCTTGGGTGGATTCCAAGTCACATTCATCGTGAGGGGTAAAGCCAAGGAGGTTGACTGTGCACTGCCTGGGGACCAGGAAAGCAGCAATGGGGGGGGGGGTGATAATTCACGGCCATGTCTCTAGTCTATGTCATGACATTCGATAAATAGGCTTCCTTTGTCCGCTTCAGTGTCTGCCCAATTCAGTTGGGTGAACTGGGTGGAATTTTAAATGTGTTGAGTTCACATGGGTGAACTGGGTAGGATTTTAAATGTCTGTCTTGAATTTTCGAGAGCTAGTATGAAAACCAATGTTCGACAAATGCAAACACAACCCAGGATAGAAGCTGAAAAATCACTCTGAGGTCTGATTACACATGAGAACCACGGGAAGCTGTAAATTTCGATCCTTTGAAATGGCGTGCTCATGTTTGATATAAAACAACCGTGAATAAGGAATCTGATCTGCCATGAGCTACTTAGCTAGTTCGCACTGCCTTTGCTAGTTAGCAGGGACATTTTTGGTTATAGTGGCCGCCTGCAAAAATCCCATCGATAAGGTCATTTTGGAGCCTGAAAATGACAGACCAAAAATGTGCCAGCTTCTGTTGCTTTGTGTGCATTTCTAACAGAAATAAATCCTGTGACTGACTTAGTCATGCGTTTCCCAGGTAAGGGATATTCATATCGCGTGTGACCAAAGGCTCACGTAAAATCAACTTGATGCATCCACAGTTCCCTGACATACTGGCTCTCTTAGACTCCAGATGTTACACATTAAATTGATGTGGTACATTTTATGATGCACGACTTTTTCCTGGTTTCACCTTACCCTGCTGTGTAGCATTTTATACTTTTTGTAAAAACCTTGTCTCCTTTGATGTTAGTGAAAAAAAGTGATGCGGTCCCATAACAGGATGTAGATGTGTCTGTCACTGGCTGTACGATATTCTGGGTACTCTCTTGGCTGTCAGACCCTTGACAGCCACATCTGTGATGTGTCCTTCATACCTGACCCAGGAGAGAAGTCAAGGTTGCCATGAAATACGTACGGTGCTGTGCAAAGGAACTCCGCTGTGTGTTGGAAGCATGAAAGTCAATGAAAACAGAAACCCTTTAAGCAGTTCACTCAGATAGAGAGGGAAATTTCATAAGGCGAAACCCAGCAGGGTGGGTATCACAGAGGGTTAATAGAAGAGATGACTCTTGTACCAGACATCAGAGATCAAATTGGAACTTACGTGATGGAGAAATTACACAAGAAGTTTCCAGGCAAAGAAATACGTGAACTCTGCGGTTGAGAGGATGCATGTGTTGTTGGAACACAGTGAGACTTTCAGGGTGTGGAGCGAAGGGAGGGAGCAGATGGGCAGCTCAGGGTGAATTTGATGTTTATTTATTTTTGAGAGAGAGACAAAGAGAGACAGAGCACGAGCAGGGGAGGGGCAGAGAGAGACAGGGAGACACAGAACCCGAAGAAGGCTCCAGGCTCTGAGCTGTCGGCACAGAGCCCGACGCGGGGCTCGAACTCACGAACCATGAGATCATGACCTGAGCCAAAGTCGGACACTCAACCAACTGAGCCACCCTGGCATCCCATCAGGGTGAATTTGAAGGCATAAACTGGGGGCCAAGAAAAGTAGGGGTTCCCAGCAGTAAGGGTTCGGGAAGGTATCCTTAGTCAACAGGGAGCCAGCTAAAGATTTTCATGTCATATTACGATACCGAATCACAAGAGATGTAAGAAAAGAGATACTTTTTTCTTTTAATAGAAGTATACTTGACACACAGTGTTACATTAGTTTCGGGTCTAGAACATAGCGATCCAGCAAGTGTGTGCTATGCTCGCCACAAATAGCCACCGCCTGTTGGCAGGCAACGCTATTGGGGTATCATTGACTGTGTTCCCTCTGCTGCACCTTCCATCCCGTGACTTGTGCATTCCATAACTGGAAATCCAAACATCTCACTCCCCTTCACCCCTTATGCTCATCCCCCAGTGGCAACCACCACTTTGTTCTCTGTCTTTATGGGTCTGTTTGGCAACGGTCATTCAACAAGCTCTTTGGGCCATGCCAGTAGCGTTCATCCGAGACTCAACCACGCTTTTAGGGCAGAAGCCCAGTGCGATCACTTTGTGATCAGACTGTTGGTGCTGAAAAGGACACTACTGTCACTTGGAGCCACCTTCCGTAACACGCCGAAACCCTGAGATGGATGACAGATCCAGTAAGAAGACGACTCTTCACGCCAAAGTCTGGTTGGTGAGGGTGGGAAGCTGACAGCGTCAGTCCTACCTCCAGACCTCCCCCCTGTGGATAGATTTGTTTCTCCTCGTGGCTCTCTGCGACGTTTGTGGCAATGCCTTTAGTGTGTTCTCCCTTTGGCGTTGCTAGGGGAGCGCCGAGTTCTGTCAGTTGGCATAATGTTACAGCTGTGCCACGCGAATGCTTGATTGACTGTTGGCTTACTGTTTCCCATGGCTTCACCGCCCAGCGAATCCCTGAAGGGACTTTCGTTCTAAGGTGGCCTTCTGCTTCCCAGCTGCATCTATGCAGCTTCTCAGGATCACTGTTCCACCCAAAGGCTCTGAACTGGCCGGACAGCACACTGCGTGTCAAAGCCTGTCATCTCCGCCATCTGTCTGAAGTCGGCTGGTGTTTATGTTTCGCGTGGAAAAGGTTCCATTGGATGCAGCAAATAAATATCACGGAACAGCTGTGCGTGCAAGGACTTGCACCGTCAGGGAGTTACGGGCACCCGCTCTGCTGCTTTGGAGAAAAGGCAACCCAGAGAAACAGAGCTGAAGTTTGAGCGTTTATAAGAAATGCCTCTGTGGCTCTCTGGGGCTGCCAGTAAATATTTCAGTTACAGACACATTTTCCACAATTAATGGCTGTATGTGTGGGCAGGAAGTGGGGTCGGTATGAGAAGTTGGAATAACATTCTAAGACTGTAAATCTTTAATGAATGTGGAGAGAGCCGGCGGGGGAGGGGGGGGTGAGAGACAGAAAGGGAAGGAGCTAAGGTGTTACCTTCTCAGAAAAGAGTCCTGAAGTGTTGAAGAAACCAGAACAGAAGGATTTGTGCCTTTTCCCTCATCCTCCTGTGTCCTGAGTGAATTCTTCCATAGAGACTCTGTTTCTCAAACAACAGTTCCTTCCCTGCTCATGGCAGGTCGATGCTGTTGCATTGTGACCCCCTGAGCCACCGCGGACGCGGAACCTAGAAACAAGGGCCATGTAAGGACGGGGTAAAGCTGAGAACTCACTGAGGATCTGAAATTGCCATCCCAAGAAGGAGGACTTTCTACACCCAAAGAAAGCCCAGTTTTGTGCCAAAACGCAGTCCCATTGATACGGTGGCAGGGTTTTCTGTCCTTGGCACACGGCCAAATTCTGCCCTTCCCATTTGCATGCATTTGAAAGATGGGGGAGATTTTCACCCCTGGGTGATGCCAGATGTCGAATGCTTGGGTGTCGATGAGCTCCTACTGGTTCAGCGTGTCACTGCGTGTGCAGACCGGGTCACTGGGTTCCCTGGACTGCTGGTGTTGCTTCGTGCAAACAAATGAAGGAGGAAGCCTGTGCCCATCTGGAGTGCAGAAGATTCCCCTCTTTTCTCTGGTTGTCATTAAAGACCCGTCAGGCCTGTGCTGTGCATCAGAGACAGAGTCACAAAGGGCTGTCAAGCTGTCTCTTCAAGCTTCCCGTCTGTGGCTCTAGGGCCTCTTTAAAGTGCATGTAAAATCCACACCCGGCAAGTAGAAATGCCAGCAAGATAGGCGGGCATCAGAATTTCTCATCCTTCCTCAAGTCAGACGAGGGGGAGCTATGGCCCCGTCCTCACCCTCAACGAGGGTCCGAGAAAGCAAATGGCATAACCAGCATTTTTAAGCTCTTGCTGGCAATGCAAGCTCTTGGGTTTCTTACTTACAATCTCAGGAACGAGTCGGCATTTCCGTTTGCTGCCTTCTCCAGCCCGACGGTTGACCGCTGAGTTTCCAGCGGGTCAGGTTCTAGTCTCTACCGCGATGGTTCTCAAAGTGGGGTGCCTTGGGCCTGGAGTACCAACCTCATTTGACCTTGTTCAAGAATGAATCTAGGTGGTCAGTAGCAGAAGGCAGTCTCACGGGTCCAAAAAACCCCACACGTGTGATATGCTGTGGAGGTAACCAATGTGGTGTACCTGTTCATGTACTCACAGTCCCCAATCTAGGGACTCACCTTGAGGACAATTAGCCAAACCTTTATGGAAGGGAGGAAGGAGTAAATTCACAAATTGGAAAGAACGTGAAATTTTATCTTGCATCGAAAACATGCCGGAAAAATGGATTCCACTGTAGAGACAAGATGTATCTAACTATTGGGGAGCGGGCTTGTGAAGATAACATGTCCATTCATTAGGAGAAAATTGCTATGCATGACACCCAAAATGCTGAGTGAAGACAATGTCAACCTGTGTTTAAAATACATAAAAATTTGGGGCGCCTGGGTGGCTCAGTTGGCTGAGCGTCCGACTTCAGCTCAGGTCACGATCTCACAGTTCATGGGTTCGAGCCCCACGTCGGGCTCTGTGCTGACAGCTCAGAGCCTGGAGCCTGCTTCAGATTCTGTCTCTCCCTCTCTCTCTGACCCTCCCCCGTTCATGCTCTGTCTCTCTCTGTCTCAAAAATAAATAAATGTTAAAAATATATAAAAATTAGTGTGAAGGCATAAAAATAAGTCACGTGCTGGAGTCTCCTTAACTGATTCATGCAGAATAGACCTTCCCCCCAAAGACTCTGAAGATTGGCCATGAGGAAGTGCCCAGAACAGTTGGATGCCCCAGGACCATGGGTTTCAACGGTTGGGGTGCCCAGGAATCCCTGCAGAACTTGCGGACATGCGGACCTTGATGGGGCAGGTCTGGCGTGGAGCGCGAGTGTCTCCATTTCTGGCCGGGTGATACCAAGGCTGCTGGTCCTGGACCACACTTGTAGTACTGGGGCAGGTAGAAAGGTCAGAAGAAAGGAAGAGACGTAGAAGGAGGAATTTAGTCCAGAAGAAGTGGCTTGTGTCTCAGAAAGGAGCATTTCCATAGATTTCAGGGTTGGGTGTAGACAGAAGCACACTGGCACCTCCACTGAAGACAGAAGCTCGGGGTGACAGACAGGGTGATATATTGGAAACGTTCAGGGGTCCCCGGCCGTATGCAAAGGTCCCTTTAGCTGGGGCTGTGCACCCTCCCTGGATACACATGTGCTTTACTTCCCCCAGCCAAGACCCTCTGCAGAAACGTGAGCTTGGCTTCCCGGAGCTGCCTCCCTCATCTCCAGAGAGGTGTGAATTTACTTCCGCGCTCAGACCAAGGTGGTACAAACCGACCAACCCTGATGCAAACTTACTCTCCAGAGTCCCCTGTGGTTTCATATGGAGGCTTCCTTTTGTACAACTCGGCCTGAGATCCCACCTTGCTTGCTTTATTTCCCCCCCCTCCGCCGCCCCAAAATATGGCTCACGCAATAGGTTTGTTGGGAGCACTTTCTCTCGTGGGCTGCCTCTAAGAAATCAGACCTAAGGCAGATGAGTAAACGAACACTTCAAAACAAAACGAGAAGGAATCTGAGGATAGTTTTTAAAAAATTGCATTTACTTTTTCTCTGTTTTGAAACAGAAAGTTTAAGCTTTTTAAGATGATAGCTTGGTTTTGCTCTGACGATGAATGTATTAAATAGCTCAAGTTTTTTCCTCTGTCGTGTTTATCCCCATGAGGAGCAATGTTGGCAATTTATGAGCATGAAGTATACCTTCTTCATAATATGAGTCTAGGGTCTGTGGCAACACAGGGTGCTTCCCCAGGACATTCATGAACAGATAGGAATACTACATTCAACACTGCACCTATCTGCTCTCCAGAATTTTCTTCCGTCCACCATGGCTCCAAAGAACTGATAGTGGGTATATGGCCATGTGGCCCTTGGATAGGAGAAGCCAGGCACCCAGAGCTCTGCCTATGCAGAAGGGTGAGAACAAATGAACAAAGAAGCTTCAAAGACCTGGAGAGAGGGCAGGTGAGTCTTATTTTACTCTTTGGAAAAGGATTAATCCTTCCTGTTTAGATACAAGGAGATGAAATTCTATTTTTAAATAAAATGGGATATTCTAAACTTAACAAAATTCGGTTTTATTTTATAGTTTTGTGGTGTTGGCAGATCACTAGACTGACAGATTAGAATGGATGGATGGATGGATGGATGGATGGACGGATGGATGGATAGGTAGGTGGATGGATGGATGGATAGGTTGATGGATGGATGGGTAGGTGGGTGGGTGGATGGATGGATGGTAGGTAGGTAGGTAGGTAGGTAGATGGATGGAAGGATGGATGGAAAGATTGATGGGTGAAGGATGGATGAATGAAAAGGTGGGTGGGTGGATAGATGGATGGTGTGTGGGTGGGTGGATGGTTGGATGGATGGATGGATAGGTGGATGGATAGGTGGATGGATAGATGGGTAGGTAGGTGGATGGATGGGTAGGTTGATGGATGGATGGGTAGGTGGGTGGGTGGATGGATGGGTGGATGGATGGTAGAATGGATAGATGATAGCTAATAGATGGAGAGAGGGATGGATAGGTAAGAAAGGATGGATGGATGGATGGATGGATGGATGGATGGATAGGTATAGAGAGAGACAGATAGATATAGAATTCAGGTTTAGAAAGTTTCCCATGACTATCTGTTGATTGATACACCTCAATTTTCTCTGTCATGGATGGCAATGGTTCCCATCTTTTCTAGCCAGGTGAAATTGTGCCTTCAGAGCGTATCACCTAGAGGACCATCCATGTTGTTGCTGCTGTCTTCCTTATGCCCCACATGCTGATAACCACAGAAGTTCTTAAGGCAATAAGAGTCATCATTCACTACAGAACAGGCATAGCACATTGCCGTGTAAAGTATAGTAGAGATCGGTTGCCTACATACTTGGGTTCTAAGCCCAGATGTTTCTTCCTAGGTGTTTGACCTAAAGTCGGTTCCTTCCTCTCCCTCTCAACTTGGGTCAGGGGTCAGGTGGTTAATGAGGGTCTCCAGGGTTATCTGGAGAATTACAGACTTTAGTGTAAATTGTTCTAGCCCAGCGCTTGGCTCAAGATCCTCAGTAAAGAGTAGTTAGCGTTGTTAGTAGTATGAAGGAAAATTCCAGAATGCGCCCATTCTATTTGATCTGGAGGATACATGACACGTTCAGAAGCCTGCTGTATGCAATGATGATGAGGAAACCGATGCTGGATGGTGACAAGTCGATGCTGGATGGCAGTAAGAGGCTGCCGTACTTATCTCCATTCTCCCACTTCCATTTCAGACCCTCAAGGGACATCACAGAGCAGAGGAGAAAGCAGTGCCTGCAATTCCGATTCAGGACGTGCAGCTCGTGGCTATGCAGCCTGGACAGGAATGAACAGAGTTCTGACTCCAGACACGCAGGATAATCTGGCTTCTGCAAGTCCCAGCATTCCTGGGAATCTAGACAAAGCTCTAGCCTGGTGGTCAGCCAGCGTCAACGCTTCAGAACGCTCCAGCTACCTTTCCATTTTCTTAAGTCAATGACCCACTCTTCTTCCTAATTATTTTCGTAGTTTTTAATGACCGCTGACCAAAAGCAATGTATTTTGTGGCACAGTGTTTTTTTCAACTTGCAAAAGAACCAAAGCCACGTCTGCATTATGCAAAAATAGACCTATCATTGGATGTGTTATAAAAGCTACTGTAGCCCTGAGCTGGGTGTCAATCATTCCCTTCAAGTCAACAACTCACGCTGTAATCTTTATCTCAGGAAGACACATATATGCAAATATGTATATGTATTATTTTTTTTTATTTTTCTTTTCAGTCTTAATGGCCTTTATGCGGTCTTTATTTTGTTGGTCTACCCTTTTAATCACAAAATTTCCTTCCGTCTCTCTAAACGTCTCCTGGATCCTTGGTCAGGCTGTGCGCACTTTGTCGTATGACTTTTGTTTGGATGTTTCAGTAACCGTGGTGTGCGTGGCATCGTTTTACCCCCATAATGAAATAAGAAAATTATAATGGAGGGTTTTCCGAAACTCGTGGCAGCACTTCTGGTTCTGCCTGACCCTTCCTCTGTGCTACCATGGCCACCAAAAAATAAAATACAACTCCGGGAGGCTGCCATGGCACACGAGCATAATTCACCCCATCCTTAGCTTTGCCGGTGCGTTTATTGTGATTTCGGCTCTAGCGTGACTCATTCTATAGGCATGCGAAAAGAGCTTTTGTGGGCTTTTGGTACAAGTGCAAGCTTTCGTGGGCTCCACCCTTAGCACTAAAGCCGCTCCCCAAGCCTGGACGAGCCCAGCTTGCTTTATTTATCCTGGCAAGTCGGATGGCAGCTCGCGGTTGTCTTGCCAGGGCTAGGACCGTAGGAAGAGCGATGAAACTTTTAGACTAATGCGAACGGGGCTCACCTCGTTGACCATCAACCCTGTGTGATCATGAAACCTGTACCTGCTGGATCTTCCCTCCCTTGTTGGCAGCCGGGTTTTGCAGAGGAGACATGTGATTCTTCCCCGCCCCACCATTTTTCTCTTGCTGGTTTCTGTGGTTGCAAGCAGTAGCCGTGGAGAGTCTGAATCACTGTTCTGGGCCGAGAGGCAAGTCTGGGTCCCACTGTTGCCTTCGAACCTCTGCAGTTCTTTCTTGCAGACACCTGGGTGGGGAAGGCTCAGTTTCCGGGCATCCTCTTGATGCCCCAGGGCCCTCCAGGCGACCACAAGTGCAACAAATCACCCTGGGTGCTCGGTTTTCCAGCACACAGCTTTGCAAGCCAGCTGGACCTCTGCCTCTGGCCCACGGTAGTCCAAGTGGACTTTACGGGCCTTTGTATCAATAGCCAGGTTTTCTTGGTTGGTGCTTTATTGCCTTAACGTGGGCCAACAACTGTAGGTTTTACAGGAGGCTAATAAACGTTCAGAAATCTGTAATCAGCACATGCTTGGGGTTATGATGATGAGATCTTGAAATCAAAATCAAAACCCCCCAGTTTTACCTCTTGGTGTCCAGACTCCACATTGTATTTGTGGATACACAATATCCCAAGATACTTGCCCCATACTCACACCTTCTTTCTCTTTGTATCTTTGGCTCAGAGCATATTAATGAATATCTAACTACCCAAAAAAGTTACTTTAAAATAGAAGTATCGGTGAAAAAAAAATTGTAACGTAATTTTTTTCTGAGTCTGTTGATCTTAAATGGATATCATGTCATTTCTAAATATTTGCTCAATACCTCCAATTCACCATCTGGAAGAAAGCTTCCAATGGAGCAGCGTCCAAGTAGGAAACTTTCAACTCTCTTACTCTCATTGAAGGAGATACATTACTGTTAGTCCCTCAGATCCAAAGATTTTTTTTCTTTGATATTGGTTTTTCTTACTTTCCATTCATACAATCACCAAATCCTTGCGAATCTTTCTCTCTGATACGTCTCAATTATCTTCAGTCTGTTCTATTTTTGCTCAGATGGCGTTAAACCAAACCTTCATTAATCCTAATCTAAATTATGGCAATTGCTTCCTAACTAATTGTACTGGCAGCCCAGTTAATTTTCCCCAATGGGAATTCGTTGAAGTCTCCATTTTTTTTTAATTCCTAATGGTCAAATTGTCCATGGTGGGTGGTTTAAAACAAGCAAAGCAAAAAACCTTACAACCATTCCTTGTTGACTATGCAGTTCGTCCCAATATGGAGCAGACATCGCAACACAGCACAAGGGGAGGTCTCTGGCATTCTTTGGTACCCACACTCGATGAAATCCATGTGCAAGCTAAACTGAAACTCTCCCTGATTCCCAAGGCACCAGGACCCCACATCCTTCCCTTCCATCTGTGTTTGACTGAATCTTAAGCACCCTTGAGTGATCGTCTTCCTGAGTCCCCTTTTCTCATCCAAGATTATTCCCCATTTATAACTCACCTAATCCTGGCAATGAGCATTTAGTAGGTGGCCTACACTGTCCTTGGGGTCACTGGGATATCTGACTTATTGTCTCCACCAAATAGTGACTTCTCAATAGCAGGTGTTCACTAAATATGGGGATATGTGAATGAACAAAACACATATATATCACTGAACTGGCCTGCCTCTCTAGCTTAAGAGCTCCGTGCAAGGTGGACCAACCTTGGAACCCTGTACTGAGAATAAAGGTTTGATCTCAAAAGGAAACTCACTCTGTAAGCATGTGAGCCTGATATTTCATCAGCTATTACAATACCAAAAAGAATAAAAACGGCAGCTTTGTCACATAAACGCTTGATACAGAAAAACTGGTTGCTGCCTTGAGTTGCTTACAAACACAAGACAGAGTCCAGGAAAGGAAAAAAACCTATGTTTCCAAGAAGTTAAATACACACACACATGCAGAATTTGAGTGGGAAGTGAAAGAATATGAATTATTCCAAGGCACGATTTTATTTTGTTCCTTTTTCAAACCGTTTGGAACGCCTTCGTTGTCTTTTCCATAGAGCACTCTGGTCCGAAAACAGAATGATTTATCTGGAAAGCAAAAGGGCCAGAGTTGGAGGTAAGTGGTCTTCTGAGGAGGTGAATGTGTGGAGCTTCAACCAGAAGAGGCTTCAGGGTGAGATGATGGGCACTGACGATCGCCTGTGAATTCCGCTATAAATGTTCGACCCTGTCCCTTTGATCCCAGATCTCGCTCAGAGTAGTAAACCTTTATTACTCGATTCTGTGGCTTGGATATGCTTACTGGAGGGGGTTCTGTTTATTGTGCTTGAAACTTTTTAAAACAGAGGGAGGAGCCTTTCTGTCTTTGATGTAGATACTCCGGTCAGGAAAGAGTTGCTTATATATTTGTGGGGTGGATAGAAAGTCTTGGGAAGTGACGAGGTCCAAGCCGACGCATCATTTCTTCAGGGAAACCTGGGAGCTCCTGGTCTGGCGATTTATGTGTGTTACAAATTCTGAGAGCGTCTTCCTCTGCCTAATCCCTATGGCAACTGTGTGCATCAACTGATTACTGCTGAATCTTTGCCCCCATTATTAAAATTTTTATCTTTTCTTTTTCAACTTGTTGGGCACATAGAATATGCTCAAAAAATACTTACTGAATGAATGCATGAATGAGATATCCTTGATAGTAAGTGGCAGGCTAAGCAAACCAACTCTCCAACACACACCCTCCGATTTGTAGCATTTGCCCATTTCTGTGGTGTAAACACTCCAGTGCAGTTGATTCCAAGCTACCTGTGGTTGAACACATGTCTCGCAGGATTCCTGGATGGTCTACCCCTGGCTCCTCAGAGCCACGGCGAGCTCCTCCAGCATGCAGCTCATGCACAGCTATGCGAGAAAGGTCTTTGGTTCATTCAACA
Organism: Prionailurus viverrinus; assembly: GCF_022837055.1. Classification (NCBI taxonomy): domain Eukaryota; kingdom Metazoa; phylum Chordata; class Mammalia; order Carnivora; family Felidae; genus Prionailurus; species Prionailurus viverrinus. The sequence goes on along the minus strand of NW_025927611.1, from coordinate 1,521,714 downwards.
CCCCTTCTCAACCAAAGAACACACTTTGTAATTCAGAGCCTGAAAGATTATTCTTGGATGTTGTGAACTTTTGCTTCAGGCTGCCTGGTGCACATTTGCTTGAGTAGAACAGCCCCCGTTTGTCTGGAGAGCATCTGGCAGAACCAGAACCTGACTTCAAAGCAGAGTTCTGAGGGTGACCTGGGAAAAGCTGTTCCTTAGACCTTTTCCTTCTGCAAGAGCCAAGAGCGTTGCCAACCATTGCGACGGAACCTGTAGCCAGTGCACCATAACAAGAAAAATAAGTAAGAGGCACCACTGTGGAGAGGGGAATACCTTCTAAGTGTGCACAGACAATACAATCTGTTAAATAGCTCAAAATTAGGCAGATAAAATACCTCCACAAGATATGTAGCAAAAGGGTTCAAGATGTCTATGCAGACAAGATTACACCACTTCCTTTTTTCTTTAATGCTTATTTATTTGTTTTAAAAGAGACAGACAGAGAGAGCACAAATGGGGAAGGGGCAGGGAGAGAGGGAGAGAGGGAGAGAGAGAATCCCAAACAGGCTCTACACTGTCAGTGCAGAGCCCCGTGCGGGGCTCAGTCCCAAGAACTGTGAGATCATGACCTGAGCCAAAGCCATGAGTTGGACGCTTAACCAATTGAGCCAGTCAGGTGCCCCTAAGATCAGACCATTTCTGATCTGATGATCAGAAAGATGCTTATTAAAAGGGGCACAACTCATGACCTTGCATGGGAAGACACAATCTTATATTAATATACAGTATATAATAACACCTAAAAAAATCTGTAACATACTGCAAACGTTCATCTGTTTAAGACATTCCAGCTGAAATCTAATGACCTTTTTTTAATGAAAAATTTTAATGAAATGTATCTCTAGGCAAAAGTGGGTAAGAATGCACATGACAGTCAGAAAAAGGTTTAAGAAAGTTGCACTGTCATATGAAAACGTGTTCTAAAACACTCTACAATAGGTCCCACATGTTTACGATCTTAATGTTTAGAAATGGAAAGTAGGGGCACCTTGGTGGTGCAGTTGGTTGAGCATTTGACTCCTGATCTCAGATCATGTTGTGATCTCACAGTTCATGAGTTTGAGCCCCACACTGGGCTCTGCATTGATAGTATGGAGCCTGCTTTCGATTCTGTCTCTGCTTCTCTCTCTCTCTCTCTCTCTCTCTCAAAATAAATGAATAAACTTAAAATAATTTTTAAAAATCTAAAAAGTATAAAAGAAGGTAGGGCAATATCTAATCTCAGAATGAAGAAAGGCTTTCTAAGCAAGGGTGAAAACAGGAGAACATGGGAAATACAGCTACTAACAAATTTTAAAACTTGTCTTCGAAAAAATGCAGTTCTGTAAACAAATTTGAGGGGAAAAGAATGACTACCAAAATGTAACGAAACACTTGCTCTATTTAGGACCTTAATGCCTCATAGAGCATTTGCTATATTTAGGATGTGTTCATGCCTTGTGATGTAAATTATTGTTACTGAAAAAGCAAGTTTAAACAGCTCAACAGAAATGTGGGGACAGGCTGATAAATGCTGCCTTTATGAAATTGCCAAGTTATGCAGTTTGTTAGTTAATATGCATGAAAGATAGAAAACACACACTTCTCTCTAAGTACCAAATTAGGAGTTATTAACATGAGAGGAAATCTTGGGCATAAAGTGTGGGGAAATAGTACTGTCATATGCTAGATGGGAGCTGTAGAAATTGGAAACCCGTTTTAAAACATTTTTTCAACGTTTATTTATTTTTGAGACAGAGAGAGACAGAGCATGAACAGGGGAGGGTCAGAGAAAGAGGAAGACACAGAATCTGAAACAGGCTCCAGGTTCTGAGCTGTCAGCACAGAGCCTGACGCGGGGCTCGAACCCACGGACTGCGAGATCATGAGCTGAGCCGACGTCGGGCGCTTCACCGACTGAGCCACCCAAGCGCCCCTGGAAACCCGTTTTAGAGGGTACTTCCAAATGTCTGGCAACAACCTCACATACATTCACATTCTTTACTGGAGCAATCCTGTGCCATGGGATTTCGGAGTTTAACGGGAGACTGTGCAAAGTATGAAACAATCCAGACGTCCACCAAGAAATGGTTGAACACTTAATGGTGCATCCAAATAATGGGATATTAGTCCCACTGATGGCGTTGGAGTATTAAAATCATAGATTGTTATGGGAAATAAATGAACCTTAAACCACATGGTTTGTCATACAAACAGAACTGAAATTACATATATAACTGATTTTTGTTTGCGTATACACTTAGCCAAGTCCGAGTATGCTCAGTGTATGTTGAGTAATGCAATTGTGAGTAATGTTTATTTATTCCTTTTCTTCTATATTGCGATATCTTACCTATAACATTTATAATATGAAATAAAGGCTTTACAGAAACTCACTGTAGTATAAGCTTTATGTGTGGAAACTAGGAGCTTGGTCTTTCTCTCCCAGATGGTCCCGGATCTGCCTTCCTTCTGGCCAATTCCTTTTGGCCCTCCAGAAACCTGGCCACATGGTGGGTGGCCTTTGGTGCACTTTTCTGGTTTCTGCTGGAAAGCTGTCAAGAAAGATTATTTTCCCCCGTTTGAAATGTACTAAACCCAGTATTTTCTGTAGGAAAAAAAAAATCTCTGCGGTAACTTTTTTTTTATTAGTTTAAATCCTGGCTTGACAAAAGTCTCATTTTCCAGGATCAACAAGAAGAAAACGAAACTGTAGTGGGTACTAATCCTGTCCTCTGAAACTTGTGTTTTTAATCTTTCTTTAACTATTTATTTAAAATAGACCTTGACCTCCTCCCATCATCCAGAAAGAAAAATAGAAAAAAAAAAGCTTTTACGCATCATCTATTTTTATAATCATTGAGAGCCAAATCGTAAAGAATGGCACAAAACCCACCATCTCATTGAATTATTTTGACATATTGGACAAAAGCCTATACAACCTAAAATAATAAAAGGGACTTTGTGACTCTTCATGTTATATGTGAAATCCGTTAAAGATTTTGCTTATTTACTTTTTATCATTGTTTTAAAATTCACGTTGCCAGACATTAATGGAAAAGAGCCTGGTTTCTTCCTTCCCAAAGCACGGTGTCTACATTTTCTTTTTCATAACAGAAAAGTTGAATTCAGTTTCGCTAACAACGCATTCCTGCTCTCAAGCCACTTTATGTACTTTTTTAAATGAAAATATACTTTTTTCTTTCTATTTCTTAAACAATCAGGAGGGGAAACCTCAGAGTCTGGATGTTTTGACAAAAACGTTGTAGGAAATTTTAATGTATGCCATGTTTACAAATTCAGCTGAAACATTGGCCTGGACTGCAGGCAGTGGTTCTCTACGGCTCACAGATGGGAGAAATTTGGGATCTCATGGGCCCTAGTTCCTTGCTCTAGAATAAATAATTAATACCAAAAGTCCTATCATGCATTTTAAATCGCAGCATATGAGAGATTTAGAAAATCACAACTTGTGTACAAATTTGAGTTATACGATCTATCCATAAAGATCATTGTAATAATGATGGAAGAAGTAACCACTGGTTTCCCCCATTTCCAAAGAAAGCTCTTCCCAAGTATTATTTAAACATCACAGTCTTGTTATGGCTCATGGTCTTATACGGGACCATCCTATGGGTAGAATAAACCTCAGACTTGCAAAGTCATAACCCAATAAGCATGCGTGTCTACTTGCCAGGGGGAGAGTGGTTCCCAAGAGTTATGGCGGCCATAAGAGGAAGGGTTTCAGAGCACTGTAGCATAACAGAGAGTCCACATGGCAGGCCATGCTTTCTGAAAAGCCCCAGAGCTATTCAGAAACTCCGGCTCTTCCTATCTGCAGCCCCTCCGTCCTCTAGCACCTTATAATTTCTATATCCATCATTTTAGCCTGGAAGGAAGTCACCTGTTTGGTGAGACTTGATCACATGACTGCATCGGGAGGAAAGGGATCCTGGCAAATACCATGCGTCCCTGCTTCTTCACCGTCTTTACCTTGAAAGGAGACACATCATTGGTGAGAAGTAGTCACGTGACTCCATCTAGACGCAAGGAAGCCTGGGAAATGTAGTCTCAGCCTGCCTGGGAAGATGTACCTCACCAATATTCTGCAATGTGTCAGGAGATGCTTCAAGCTTCAAGGGTAGCTAATCACCTTGGTGTTAGGGAAATGGCATTGCTGTCGACATTCTAGAAGGGGAAAAAACTCTGAGACTTAGTAACTGGACACCAGGTCTACATCCAGGCTACAGTATGTGGTAGGGTTGCCTTTTAAAAATGTTTTCTAGGGGCACCTGGGTGGCTCAGTCGGTCAACCCTCTGACTCTTGATTTTGGCTCAGGTCATGGTCTCACAGTTGATGAGTTCGAGCCCTGCCATGCGTCGATGGCACCCCTGATGTCATGGAGCCTACCGGGGATTCTGTCTCTCCCTCTCTCTACCCCTCCCCCACTCTCTTTCTCTTTCAAAATAAATAAACTTCAATAAAAATAAAAATAAAATTGTTTTCTATGTAATAAAATGGGAATAAGTACCAAAGAAAATAGTAGGAAGATTTTTTAAATTTCATTTTTTAGGGTTGAAAGTGCTTCCCAAGTTATATTTTCCCTGCTATGTGTGACTTCTGCAATTATCCACCTTTTCCCTTGGAATCCCACCTGTTCATTTTTCTGTCTCTTCTTACCTAACTTTTAAAATAAGAAATAATTATTAAGAAGACTTGTGTTAAGATGTGTGGGAAGGTCTGGATACTATTCAGGATTGTGGCATTTTGCTTTATGAATGGAAGACGTTTCATTGACCGATGAGAGTTATCTTCTCACATGATGTACAGTCACTGGGGCAAACGGATCCTGCAAGGTGCTAGGGATGTTCGTTTTACGGTGTGTGAAACGGGCAGCCAGGACAGAGTGTGCACAATGTGAGGTTTATGTAGACATTTTGGATACTGAAGGATTCAGCAGGAAATGTAAACGTTGATTTAATAGTCGGCTCCACTATGGTTTCTTGAATCTTGAATCCCAATATTCATACATACGTAATTTTATATTGATTTATAAATATTTTATATATTGTGTACCATACCTGTCTATCTATCTATCATCTATTATCTATCCATCTATCATCTATCTACCTACCTATCATCTATCTATCATCTATCTATCTACCTATCATCTATCTATCTATCTATCTATCTATCTATCTATCTATCTATCATCTATCTATCATCTATCTTTCTATCTATCATCTATCTATCTATCTATCTATCTATCTATCATCTATCTATCATCTATCTTTCTATCTATCATCTATCTATCTATCTATCTATCTCTCTATCTATCATCTATCTATCATCTATCTATCCATCATATCTATGTATCTACCTATCTATCTATCTACCCATATCTATCTATCTATCTATCTATCTATCTATCTATCTATCATCTATCTATATATCATATCTATCTATCTATCTATCTATCTATCTATCACTTATCTATCTATCTATCTACCCCTCTCCCTTTCCTCTATTTTTCTGTTTGCGCCCCCTCACTTCTTTGCTCTCACACCTCAGCATGTTTCTGAGAGTCCAAACTGGGGCTGGACTTTCTTTTTACATAATCAAAAGGTGTTGTAGAGTTTCTAAAACAACAAAAATATGTGTATTTCTCTTTCAGATGATTTATGTTACTCTAATATGTGATAGGTACAGCTGTAGGATTTTTTTTTAATTGGACTTTTAACCATTGTCTCACTATCTGTATGTTATCTCAGTGGATTTCCTAGTAAGCCTATAAAGTGAGGAGTGTTAACGTCCTCTGACATACAAGGAAATGGAGGCTAGCATAGATCATACTTAGGTTCTCATAGCTGATAAGGGGCAGAACCTAAATTCAAGACCGCATCTCATTGATTTCAAAGCTTTGTTTTTTTTCTGCCATATTCTAATAAGCCTCATAGTTGAGCAGAGCCCAGCCCAGTACACAGGTTGCTTCTGCTTCTGGTTCTGGTCCTGTTACGTGGCTTCGGAGGGGCGGGTCACAGCCAAAGACTCATGGCGTAGGAGCAGACTATATCATCATGAAGACGCATCCTCAGAATTCAAGCCTTCCATGTGCCTTTGTGAAGACTGAATGGAACACAGTGTGTGAACATGCATTGGAAGCCAGAGCTATTTTAAAAGTTTGGGAAATAAAAGCACTAAGTATGGAAATCGCAAAGCATAGGAAACACATGCAATGGGAAAGTCTCTGTTCTAAGCACATTATTTTCTATCTGAATAATGACCCTCTAAGGTGGGTGTGCAGGGAGCTTCCTCTCTCTCCCAAGTCTGCAAACAGAGCACAGGAGGTTAAATAGCATGAGCCAAGGCTCTGATGTCTACACAGGCAGGGGCCCTGCAATATGGCAGAAAAGAGCACATTAGATTGCCCCACAGAGCGTTAACCCATAAGGAAATGCAGAATGGACCATGGTATAGATTTGCCAAACCCCCTGATGGATCTCAGCACTACAACAGCCACTTGTTCACCTCTACCTTGACACAGATTATAATTACAGGGCCTTCTCCTTCTAAGATTCTGACTTAATTAGCTAGACATATGGGTTGGTGTATTAGGTTGAATGATGGCCCCCAAAAGATATGTCCACGTCCTAAACCCTGAAACCTATGAATGGACCTTATTTAAGAAAACAAGTTTTGAAGACAAAATTAGGTAAAACATCTCTAGATGAAGATAATCATCCTAGATTATCCAAGTAGACCCTAAATCTAATGGGAGGTGTCCTTATAAGGGACAAAAAAGGGGAGACACAGACACAGAGAACGGAGGCAGAGATGGGAGGGACGTGGCCAAAAGTCCAGGGATGCCTGGAGCCCCAGAAGCTGGAAAAGATGGGAAGGATCTTCTCCTGGAGCCTCTGGAGGGAGCACAGCCCTGCCCTGCCTGGATCTCCATGGTCCTGCCCCTCCTGGGTCTCCGTGGTCCTGCCCCTCCTGGGTCTCCGTGGTCCTGCCCCTCCTGGGTCTCCATGGCCCTGCCCCTCCTGGATCTCCGTGGTCCTGCCCCACCTGGATCTCAGAAATCTGCTCCCCAGAACTGGGAGAGGATAAATTTCAATTCTCTTAAGCCCTACCCATCCCCCTCCCAATTTGTGGTAATTTGTTATGGCAGCCCCAGGAAATGAACACACCAGGACATGAGGAATTTTTAATCTCCCCAGGTGATCACACCACAAAGCCAAGAAGGAGAGCCACTGACTTCTCATGACGTAACAAGTTTAAGTCTGTTAGGAAGGCTGAGTATCCAGACACGTGGGATGCAGTTTCCTTTCCCAAAATATCAGGTCCTCCCGGAACCCAGAAACGCACCACACTGCCCATCTGGAGTTTGGTCTCACGGGATAAAAAGTGCAGAAAAGTCCTCTGCAGGATGTAGCATCCTACACTTTCCATTTAGTAGCAAGAGAAGGCTGGCCTCACCAGATCTAGAGTCCTGTCCAGCTTCATTGGAACGAGAGCTCTATTTGCAATTGGAAACCAAACTGCCCGGTTTGGGTTCTCTTTTCCAGTGAAACCCTGGGAGCAAAGAGGGACAACTGTCTGCTAGCTAAGAGTTTTGCTCATGCGCCCGGATTTACAAGCACATGTACCCAATGTTAGAAGTTCGTGGAGGGCGGGTGGGGGAGACCTTCTTTTAGTTAATGTATTATGTCGTTAATATAGTATTTACAAGTCATGAGAGAGCCATATGTGATGCCAATTAACAATCTGAAATCACATACATCCGTATTGTGGGCAAACGGACTTAAATGTGTTTACTCCTGGGGAATAAGTCCATCTGACTAGCTCCAGCCATCCCTGTTATGACTTCCCATCATAAAAATGTCACTCACCCTTCCGTCTGATGTGGCCTTTGAGTCTCCTGGGCTCTGAAAGCTCTTTGAACCACCTGTAATGGTTCTGAATGTCTCAGGCTTGTGTCCAGCTGACCTGGGCAACTGTTTTCCATCCTTTGAGAAGACTATGCGTGGAGACCACCAAAGGCATCTTTGTGCCGTGCTATCTTGCCTCCGGCAGGACAGGGCAAGTCCTTACGGATGTGTGTGGAGCCCACCCGTGTGTCACCAATCTATTTATTTATCACCACCATCATCATCATCATCATCATCTTCCTTTTCATCATCTGTCCATCTATTTACCTATGTATTGTTTTCATCTTTGTCCTCCACCATATATCTGGCATCCATGGCAGTGGTTCTCAAGCAGGGGCAATCTTAGCGGGCACGTTTGCCAATATCTGGAGCCATCTTTGGTTGTCACACCTGGATTGGCACGTGCTACTGGCATCTGGTGGGTGGAGAACAGGGACGCTGCTCAACACCCTACAGTGCACAGGACCCCCCACGCCAGAGAGTGGTGCACAGAGGGTCTCTCGTCTGTCCCTCATTAACCCAAATGGATACAGAGGTCGAGAAGCCCTCCTTTGGCTGAAGACTTGTCTACGGAGCATGAACTCTTGAGGCAAGACGTGTTTCCTGCACACGTGGTTCTCTCAGGGCCTGCCCTCGTATCCCGCACATGGTAAGGGCACTGCAAATATGTGTAAGCAAATAAATGGATTAATGAGGGACAGACGAGAGACACTCTGTGCATCCCACAGGTCATGGAGAGCCAAGCACTGTTTTGCATCAGTGACTGCCATTCATTAAAGATTGGCAGCATTTCACTTGGTGTCAACGCTGAGAGTCATGTTCTTCCCAAATACTTATCTCGAGTTTTGTTTTTCCTCTTAGGGGAAACAGAAGAATGACAGTTTGGCATATTCGAGGAAGGCTGGGACATGTGCCCCAGATGTGTCTTTCCCAAAGAGAATTTCCTGAGCGATTGCAAAGGCACCACGTCCCCCCCCCATTGTCTTGCTTCTTTTTTTTTTTTAATTTCTTTAACCTTTATTCATTTCTGAGAGACAGAGAGAGAGGGAGTGTGAGCAGGGGAGGGGCAGAGAGACAGAGGGAGACACAGAATCTGAAGCAGGCTCCAGGCCCTGAGCTGTCAGCACAGAGACAGATTTGGAGCTCAAACTCATGAACCAAGAGATCGTGACCTCAGCCAAAGTCAGATAGATGGTCAACAGACTGAACCAACCAGGTGCCCCTGATTGTCTTGCTTTTTACTGAACCAGCACCCCCTGGGATGGAAGGGTCCCACCATACCTTCCTGTAAAATACATGCTTAGAGCCACTCAGTTTCCTTGCCTGTTAAACCCTTGCAGATAATAAAATAATTCCAATGTGCTGGATAAAGGCAGCTCTTTAAACACTGCTTTATACCCAAATTCACGTGAAATGCTCTTGCCCTGGAAAATAGGACTATTATCATTGCCTGGTTATTTGGAAAATATTATTTTATTATCAAATGTACATTATATTGACCTTAAAAATACAGTAAAGCAGTCATGGGGATAACATGTCTCCTATTTTCCATGAGCACACACCGACGGGGCGTTGCATGAGGGAGACACCTTTCCGGGCTTTTCCAGGAGGCTCTGGATTCATTGTTCAGGGACACGGCTTAGCTCTCTCCTACCCTTTCCTTCCACCTCCCCGACTTCAGCTCTTAAGATAAATCCACAAACAAGGAAATCCAATCTCCCAGCCTCCCACACTGTAGGGTTGCTGGGGAAGGTAATACAATCACGGTTACTGAATTTGCTCAAGGAGGTTTGGAGGCTATTTTTTTTTTTCAATTGTATTTCCATGCCTGCTCTCATGTATCCAAGTCTTGTAAAGACCAATAATTTATTATTTTTAATGAGACAGAAAGTGTTCCTTTCTTTCTAGCCTCATCGTCTGATTGGAAAGAAAATATAAAAAAAGTCTTTAGGTAAGACCTTATATAAAAAGTGAGTTCCAGGGAGAAAGTGAGTCCATTATATAAAAAGTGACTCCCATATAAAATGGTAGCCATATTGTATGAAACTTGTACATTACAAAGACATCAGTCACTGTGCTTCTAAACCCTTCTTGGGCAAGCTGGAGTTCTAAAGTGACAGGACATAAGTGAAAGATGGGGAGTCATCGTAGAACATTCTATCATGTTAAGACTGCAGCAGGTTAACTAGGGGATGCATCTTCAACAGGGTAGCAAGGCACTGGCAATCTTTATGGTTTATTTTCAGGGAGTTCTCCTTACGTCTGCTACAGACGCCCAGTAAGGCATTGGCGTGGTGTGTGCAAGTCAGCTCCTGCGAGCACACGACATCCCATAAACATGAATGAAAGTCCCTGGAGAAGCCAAACCATCCTTCTCGGGTTTGCCCTGCTTCCTTTTGCCGACAAGCGTAGGTCAAAGTCAACATGAACCTGAAACCCAGACGGGGGCTCCCATGCACCGTGACAGATCCGTTAAGAGTCCTGACCATCTGACTGAGGCGGCTTTCCTTACAAATGAGGCTTTGTTCTAACTTGCCAAGCAGTGGCTGTGTGGAGTCCACATTCTGGGGGAGGCATTTCAGTAGACGTGGATATAAGTAGTTTTCGAGTCAGTGCCTAGGATGTTTTTTGCAGTGCACTTGTAGAAACCCGCGTCTCTGTGTGTGGCCTGCTGGATGGTCAGTGAGCCCTGGGGGTGAAGGAATCTGTTCCCATAGAGACGGGCCTGCGCCCCGGCGGTCAGGTGCGACTTGTCCGGCAGGTCCCAGGTGATCTCGGCCTTGGGAATCCCCATGGCCATACAGTTTATCTTGATGGTGTTCCCGGGCCGCGTGTAGATGACGGGGGTTGGCTCACTGGTGATGCGGGGCGGGTAAGCGATCACGATAACTGGAAAGTTCATGACGGAGGGGCCATACTCCGTATCCACCTTGCACACGTAGGTTCCCCTGTCGAAGACGGAGGCGTCGCGCACCGTGAGGGTGCCATTTTCCCAGAGGGAAAAGCGCCCCCGTGTTTGGGGGCCCTCCAACAGCATGGTGTTGGGGAGCGTCCAAGAGAGGCGAGCTGACCGGCCCCCCGGAGGGGTGCAGTGCAGCTGCAAGGTCTCCCCGTTGATGATGCTCACCAGATTGTGGTACTGGTTGCTGACCTCGGGTTTCAGTCCCACCTTCAGAGAGACCAGCCTCTCCGTGTAGCCGGCCGAGTTGCGGGCCACACAGCGGTAGGCCCCCGCGTCCACGGAGGAGAGGCCACTGATGTGCAACATGCCGTCACCCTTATGGTAGAATCTGTGCAGCTGTTGGCCGCTCGGGAGCTCTGTCCCGTTGGGAAGGACCCACAGCAGGGTGGGCGTCGGGGTCCCTGCGGCCGAGCAGTTGAGACTGATGGTGTGGCCAGCCATGGCTGTGATCTTCTCGCTGACCGGGTCGTGGAAGACGGGCTTCTCCACGGGGTCCAAGACCGTGAGCTGGACAATCAACCTGGCTTCCCCTCCCTCGTTGCGGCCGATGCATGCCAGCTGCACGGAGTCGCTCTTCCTGAGACTCCTGATGTCCAGCGTGCCGTTGCGATGGATGGTGATCCGGTTCCCATAGTAAGGGGCCGGCAGAACCACGCCCTCAGGAAAGGCCCACAAGACCCTCGGAGTGGGGATGCCTTCTGCCTGGCAGTCAATGAGTTTGCGACTCCCCCCGGCCGCGATCTCCCGCACCGTGGTGATGGCGTTGGGGTTCCCGTTGATGGTGGGCGACCGGACGTTGACGTGGATCCAGACCGTTTTCCGGTCCTCCCCGGCGCTGTTCCTGACCACGCAGGTGTAATTGCCGCTGTCTGAGCGCTGGGCTTTCTGGATGAGAAGAGTGCCATCCTGGTATATGTGGTACTTATCGGAGGAGGCGGGGATCAGCCTGTTGGCTGGAGAGAGCCACGTCACCCTGGGCGTGGGCTCCCCTTTGGCCTCGCACGCCACGGTGACCACGTCGCCATAGGGCACCTGAACCACGGCGTACGTCTTGTTCCGGATGGCGGCGGGCTCGGTCACCACCTTCACTCGCACCGTCATCTCATCCTTCCCAACCTGGTTTTCGGCAAAGCAGGTGTAATCCCCTTCCTCCCGCATGCCGACTTCGTTGAAGTAGAGGGTCCCGTTGTTGAAAACCACGTAGCGCTTGGTGCGGCCACCGCCGTCGTCAGACTGCATGAAGGAGTTGACCAGGCTGCCATCCGGGAGGCTCCAGGAGATCTCGGGGTTGGGAAGCCCGGTAGCCACACAGTCCACTTTCAGGTCACCCCCGTAGAAGACCTTGTGGTCATTCTCCTCCTTGTGCTCGATCTTGGCCGGTCTCATGACCACATTCACCTTGAGCACGACAAAGTCATCGCCAACCTTATTCCGGGCAACACACAGGTAATCCCCCGCATCCTTGTCCGTGACAGACTTCACCACCAGGGTCCCGTTGGCAAACACCTTGATTCTGGTGTCAAAGCTGGCCGAGGGGGACAAAAAGGACAGGGATGTCAGTCTCCCATATGCTCTATCCTGGCTTTAGGTCACCAGAATGAAAGGAAAACATGTGGTCTGGGGAACTTTCTGGGCACACGGCCGTGGCTACAAAATGTCACGTGGTTTTTGCAGCCGGCAGGGGACTGCATTCACAGGTGGAAATGATTGATTTGCCACAAATAAGACCTCTGACTCGGTAGAGCCTGACCTTTGGCTGGCCCGGCCGCTGATCCCAGGATGTGCAATGCAGTCAAGGACTTGTGCCCAGTTAGGCTGGGTGGGTATTCACTGCGTATTTGCAGGGAGGTCAGGGCAGAGCTAATGGTAATGATAAAAGAGGCTACGGCCATGGAGAGAATGAATCTGTTGACCCAAATAAAGAGGCAGGGTTCTTCCCGAATAAAATGCTTCGGACATAATTTCTACTCTTGACAATTCTATATTATACTATGTCCCATTATGAGGCAAGGAGCTGCAAAGTGGCCAGTCTAGGCATTGCGTAATTGGAGGTATTCCCACAATAACAAGTGGAAAGATCTGGGAGATTCTTCCTCAAAAAGTGTCCAGATTGAAAATTTGCAATTACACATAATTTACCGTGGTGGTATCAGGAGAGGAGGGGTTGAGTTTGAACCCATAAATGTATCCTAAATTTTGCATTATTCGGACAGCGTGTCTGGAACTGTGTTGTACAGTTACCAAGAAAAGAGAAGAATGGGAAAGAAGAAAAAACAAAAGAGAAGAAAAGAAGAGAAAAGAAGAGAAAAGAAAAGAAAAGAAAAGAAGAGAAAACACAAAACCAAACAGAGTCTGCCTACGGTTGACTCAACCTGACTATTGTTAATAAAGTACAAACAACAACTAACAACAGCCAAATACACCGTTCGGTTGGCCGCAAGTGTGAATCAGGCCAATGTGAGTCAGTAGAGAGGAGGAGACAAACAGATTTCAATGTGCCTTAAGAGTTTAGAATCCAGGGGCGCCTGGGTGGCGCAGTCGGTTAAGCGTCCGACTTCAGCCAGGTCACGATCTCGCGGTCCCGGAGTTTGAGCCCCGCGTCAGGCTCTGGGCTGATGGCTCGGAGCCTGGAGCCTGTTTCCGATTCTGTGTCTCCCTCTCTCTCTGCCCCTCGCCCGTTCATGCTCTGTCTCTCTCTGTCCCAAAAATAAATAAACATTGAAAAAAAAATTTTTAAAAAAAGAGTTTAGAATCCAAAACTCTGTGTAGTACCTCATGTCTGCCAGCTTTTTGAAACTTCGGAGGGGTGATTCCTAGCCTTGGTCATAACCACAATCATCTGGGCAACCCAGAAACATATACATGCCTACGCATCACAGGGGATCGGGAGTCAAGAAAAGCTGTGATATCTGTATTTTTAAATAGTCCCAATGTGTATGCGAGCCAAAGAGCCTGCTCTTTGATAAAACTCACATGGGTTGTTTAATTACACTCTACTAAGAATGTAATTAGTCAGAGTTTCATAATAATGAAGATGCCAAGACAGCGATTTGTGATTTATAGGGGCATACTAGCAGAGTGGCTCATATTCGTCCTGGGACCACATTCTTTAACTGCACATTCATTCAGTACATCTGCTCAGCTGGGAGATAGTCCAGGGAAAACTGGGTGCATGGTATTCTGGAAGGAGAGTGCAAGGTTCACCAGGCACCACCCCGCCATCTAAAGTTCACATTCAGGCTTCGAGAAAGCGTGTTCGCCCTTTCCCTGCATTGGAAAGAAACTGGAGAGGCCAGGCACAGCTGCGCCAAGGCCCTGGGTGCTGGCTACCCTCCTCACGTGCTGCGGTGGGACCCACGTCCGCATGCATTCCTGCCTGAGCTGCTGGGCTGTGGATGCTGAGGACGCGCCGTGAGCCAGGGTTTCTACACCACGGCACCACTGATGTTTCCTTGATTTCATTTTGGCAACCATTGTCTCTTTGCTCTGTATCTTGAGATGCTTCCTGAAGAGACATTGGCTCTTCTGGATGTAGCCCACGGTTTCTCAGACTCAGCACGGCTGACATCTGGGAGGGGTGGCTTTCTGGGGTGGGGTGTCCTGAGCACTGTAGGGTGTTGAGCCGTGTCCCTGGTCTCCACCCACCCGAGGCCACTAGCAGCCTCCCCTCTAGTGTGACAACCAAATATGTCCCCAGGCATTTATGGGTGTTCCCTGGGGGAATAATCTGTCTAGCTGAAAACCACAACAGATAGCTCGTGGATGGATGGATGGATGGATAGATAGATAGATAGATAGATACATAGATGATAGACAGATAGATATAGATGATAGATAGATAAATAGATACATACATACATACATACATAGCTGATGGATAGATGGATGGATGGATGGATGGATAGATAGATCAATGATAGATAGATAAATACATACATACATAACTGATGGATAGATGGATGGATGGATGGATGGATAGATCAATGATAGACAGACAGATAGATAGATGGATAAATACATACATAGCTGATGGATAGATGGATGGATAGATGGATAGATAGACCAATAATAGATACATAGATAAGTGGACAGATGGATGGATGGATAGACAGATAGATACATGGATATAGATGATAGATAGATACATATATAAGTGATGGATAGATGGATGAATGGATGGATACATCATTGATAGATGATAGATAGATAGATAGATAGACACATAGATGATAGAAGAATGGTCTTTCATGCTAGGTTAGTGTCTCAGCCTGGGCACTACTGAGACCCGTGGCTGGATGACTGCCTGGAATGGGGTGTCCTGGGCAGTGTAGGGTGATTACCAGTGGCATCGTCACTTCCTGATTCCTGTCAATCAAAAAGTCTGTCAATATTGTCAAATGTTCCCTGGGGCCAAAGCCGCATACCGGGGAGAACCAGTGGTCTAGGTACATCTGGGAACTTAAGGCACTGGATGAGACCGTGACTCTCTTTGCGGCCAAAAGAAATGTTTGGAATACTCCAACATGGTGCCCTATTCATGTCTTTAACTTCTTCTGTGTTCACGGCCTTTCTCTTCCGCTAAGGCCACTTTCTCGTAAGACCTGAAGCTTCTCGTGTGTGTGTTGGGTCGAAATCGTACAACCTAGGGGACTACAGGCAATATTATCCCTGTAAATACAGTCCATATATAATCATTAAAACAGAAGTTATTAGTTCGTTTTTTTTTTTTCCCTTGGGAGGGAGGAACAGGAAAGGAGAAGGAGAAAGACAGATGTTTCTTCCACATCCCACTTTCCAAAGACAAAAACTCACCGTGCAAAGAAAGAAATGCCCGCTCCCTGCGCGGAGCACACGCAGGGAGCCGGGTGCGAGCATCTTTGTCCCGACACGGAGTCACTCCCCTCCCCATCTGACCCCAAGGAGAGGGCTCCCGCGATGGCTCCAGGGCGGATGCAGGAGGGGACCCCAGCGCCCAGAGGGGAGGCAGGCCCCGGAGCGGAGCGCAGCGGGAGGCAGGAGCGAGCACGTACCTGAACAGCGAGTCCATCATGCGCTTGGACGGCAGGCGCCAGAGGATGCGAGGCCAGGGGTCCCCGGACGCGCTGCAGTCCAGGCGGAGGGTCGCGCCGTAGCGCACGTCGGTGCTCTGCGGTGAAGTCCCGGTGATGCGCGCGTTGGCCGCCGCGCGCTGCACCGTCAGCTGCACGACCCTGCGCGCAGAGCCCACCACGTTGGCGGCCACGCACTCGTAGCGGCCGCTGTCCTTGGGCGCCAGGTTGCGGATGTAGAGCGTGCCGTTGGGGAAGACGAACAGGTTCCCGTTGATGAACTGCGACGGCCGGATCTGGGTCCCGTCCCACAGCACCCAGCGCACGCTGGGCAGGGGCGCGGCCTTGGCCGTGCAGTGGATGTGGATGCTGAGCCCCGGGGGCAGCGAGATGTTCTCCAGCTTCTCCTGGTGGATGACGGGTGGCAGGGCCGCCACGTGCAGCCGGATGGCCAGGCTGTCCGCGCCCGCCGCGTTGCTGGCCACGCACTTGTAGACGCCTCTGTCCGAGAAAGAGGCCTCTTTGATGGACAGGGTCCTGTTTTCGTGCAGCGTGACCCTGCCCTCCACGGGGGACACGGTCTGCCACACCCTCCTGTCCGGGAAAATCCAGGAGATTTGGGGCGCCGGGGTTCCCTTGGCCAGACACTCCATGGCAATTGTGTCTCCCAGGTACACGGTGACGTCCTGGTAGTGGGAGGCTAGGATTTGGGGCTGCTGCACGGTGACAGACAGCAGGACCACCATCCTGTCCGCCCCGTGTAGGTTCTTGGCCGTGCACATGTACTGGCCACGGTCCTGCACCTGTACCTTCCGGATGACAAAGGTGCCGTTCTGCAAGACCTCGAAACGCTGGAGCCTGGTGTTGGGGGTCATCAGGGCACCTGGGAGTCAAAACAGGTACAATCAGGTTCCAGGCAAACACACCCTCTCCGCACAAGCCAGGGAAGACGATTCCTCGTTAAGGAGCTGAATCAATCCTTCTCTTCACGTCCGGAACCGCAGGAGCAAAGACCAGCCCCCAGCTCCACCACGGAGACCACAGAACGTTCAGGGTCACCATTTCTGGCTCGTATACCGACCCCAGAATCGAGGGATATGCCACCTTCTGGCGAAGCGCAGCCAGCATGGGTTTGGAGGGCTTTCTGGAAGCTTCTATGAGATCCACCCCCCACACCCCACCCCTGGCACGGGGGGATTTCCTTGTCACTTCTGCTAATAGAGACACAGGTGCGGAGGCTGACCCCCCCCCCCCCCCCCCCCCCCCCCGCGTGTGGCGAGGGTCCCGAGTCCAACGTGAGCGACACTGAGCTGGTCCCTCTGTGCCATGTCTGACGGACTTGGCCGCTAACTCCTGCTTCCACACGGAGTTGAGAGCCCTCCCCGCACTGCAGTCTGGGGGCGTGCTTCTCTCTCTCCTCACCCTCTCCTCCCCATGGTTTTTAAAAATATTTTTTAATATTGATTTACTTTTTGAGAGAGACACAGAGTGCGAGCGGGGGAGGGGCAGAGAGAGAGGGAGACACAGAATCCGAAGCGGGGTCCAGACTGCGAGGTGTCAGCACAGAGCCTGATGCGGGGCTTGAACCCACAAACCGTGAGATCATGACCTGAGCTGAAATCAGGAGTCGGACAGACGCTTAACTGCCCGAACTACCTACCCAGGTGCCCCAACCAGATGGTAAAATCTCTACGAGGAAGTTTGTAAACTTTAAATTTTGCTTTCTTTTTCTTTCTTTCTTTCTTTCTTTCTTTCTTTCTTTCTTTCTTTCTCTTTCTTTTCCTTCCTTCCTTCCTTCCTTCCTTCCTTTCCTTCCTTCCTTCCTCTTTCTTTCTTTCTCTTTTTTCTTTTTCTTTCCTTCCTTCCTTCTTTCCTTCCCTTCTTCCTTCCTTCTTTCCTTCTTTCTTTCTTCCTTTCTTTCTCTTTCTTACTCTTTCTTTTTTCCTTCCTTCCTCTTTCTTTCTTTCTTTCTTTCTTTCTTTTCCTTCCTTCCTTCCTTCCTCTCTTTCTTTCTTTCTTCTCTTTAACATTTATTTATTTTTGACACAGAGTGACAGAGCACAAGCAGGGGAGGGGCAGAGAGAGGGAGACACCGAACGTGAAGCAGGCTCCGGGCTCTGAGCTGTCACCACGCTCAGGATGTGTTAGCAACTAGGCTTTTCTGATGCTTTCACATCTGCGTTTTGCTGACCCTGGAGGGACCCCAGGCCCCTCCCAGAACTAGCCGGTCCCAGAGTTAGCAAGCAATTCACCTTTTAAATGCAAACTAATAGGGGCGCCTGGGTGACTGAGTCCCTCAAGTGACGGAATGTTGATTTCAGCTGAGGTCACGACCTCAGGGTTCATCAGTTTGAGCCCAGCCTCAGGCTCTGTGCTTGGAGCCCGCTTTGGATTCCGTGTCTCCCTCTCTCTCTGCCCCTCCCCCGCTTGCGCGCGCACGCGCGCGCACGCGCGCGCGCTCTCTCTCTCTCTCTCTGCCTGTCTGAAAAATAAAATAAATATTTAAAAAAAAGAAGTATGCATTACAAGTAGATCACCACTCTCAAAAATAAATAAATAAACAGTAAATAAATAAATGCAGGGATGCCTGGGTGGCTCAGTCGGTTAAACGTCCGACTTTGGCTCAGGTCATGATCTCACGGTTCATGGGTTTGAGCCCCGCGTCTGGCTCTGTGCTGACAGCTCAGAGACTGGAACCTGCTTCGGATTCAGTGTCTCCCTCTCTCTCTCTGCCCCTCCCTCGCTTGCTTTCTCCCTCTCTCTCTCTCTCTGTCTCAAAAATAAACATTAAAAAATTACAAATAAAAATAAACCACCCAATCCAGAGCCCATATCCCGACCCCCTTGTGTATGGGGCTCTCCCGTTCCCAGGCCACCGCTCACCTGCTGGAAGCTTCCCAGGGCGGGACCACACATTCGGGAAGCCCCTAGACCCCAGAGCCCAATGGTGAGATTCAAGCCAGCCAACCCTAAGCCTCCTTGCACAGACTACAGTAAAGGCTCCCGTCCATGTTTCCCTGGCCCCTTCTGCCTGCTGACGGACCCTGGCCCCTCCCTGCGTGGTCCCCTCTTATTGCAAAACACACTGTCTTCAACGGCTGTCCTTCCCGGAGGTCGTGGCCTCACGATTTCTGAAGAATACCAAATCCCATGGATACAAAACGAAAAGTCCTGGCGAGCCCTGAGTTCTGGCATTCTCCTCATCTCCCACACAGCTGGGCTCCTGGATCCCACCTGCACCCACGGCTCCCTGTGCGCATGTATGTCTAGTGAGGGGGGCCCGGTCCGGGGGGTGATCTGCTCTCACGTGAGGCACGAAGATTCTAGGGGTTAATACAAATACGTTTTGCCGGGAGAGAAACACAGGCACGATGCTTTCGGGATGAAAAGCCCTCTACTTCGAGCAACATCCCTCCTTAGATCATTATGCAAACGTATGACATCAATGTTGAGCGGATCAAAGAGGTCCTTAATTCCCCCGTGCGCGGAGCCTCTGCTGAACTTCAGAAGGTTTCCAAAACGCTGGTGAGATAAACCTAAACGAGGAATGAATAGCTCCCTCCAGTGCCATTGCCATCAGCATAAATCATTCTTGTATCATCAAAATGGAGAGAGGAAGAAAACAACCCCTCTGATCAGCATCCAGGCCTGAAGGACACAGCCGCGTTGAGAGAGAGAGAGACAGGGAAGGGGAAGCGATGGGCCGTTCGTGGTGTCTCGTCAGGTGTTCCTTTCCTCCGTCACCTGGAAACTGTTTTGCCGTCCAGATGAAGTAGATGCTCATCCTTACAAGGCCGAGAGCTCTTTGGGCATCCCAGCATTCCCAGTGTGCACCCTTGTGGTGGGCTGAATTGTGTCCCTCCCCAACTTGTACGTTGAAGAAGCATCCCTAGGATCTCAGGACAGGACTGTCTGGCGATGGGGAGGGCGTGTGTCCAAACAGGGAGAGAGGATGATGAGGACACTGGCCCACAAAGAGGGATGACCATGTGAGGACACAGGGAGAAGACGGGGTCTTCAAGCCAAGCAGACAGGACAGAGGAGGAACCAGCCTCAGCCCCGACTGGATCTCAGACCCCCAGCCTCGACCCTGCCTGGATGTCAGCCTCCTGGACTCCACCCTGCCTGGATCTCAGACTCTTGGCCGCAGCTCAGCTTGGATCTCAGACTCCCAGCCTCAGCCCTGCCTGGATCTCAGAGCCCCAGCCTCGCCCCTGCCTGGATCTCAGAGCCCCAGCCTCAGCCCTGCCTGGACTTCAGCCTCCCAGCCTCAGCCCTGTGTGGACCTCAAGCCCCCAGCCTCAGCCCAACCTGGATCTCAGGCCCCCAGCCTCAGCTCTGCTTGGATCTCACACCCTTAGCCTCAGCCCTGCCTGGGTCTCAGACCCCCAGCCTCAGCTCTGCCTAGACCTCAAGCCCCCAGCCTCAGCTCTGCTTGGATCTCAGACCCCCCAGCCTCAGCCCTGCCTGGGTCTCAGACCCCTAGCCTCAGCCCTGCCTGGATCTCAGGCCCCCAGCCTCAGCTCTGGCTGGATCACAGACCCCCAACCACAGCCCTGCCTGGATCTCAGAGCCCCAGCCTCAGCCTTGCCTGGATCTCAGAGCCCCAGCCTCAGCTCTGCCTGCATCACAGATCCCCAGCCTCAGCCCTGCCTGGATGTCAGCCTCCTGGACTCCACCCTGCGTGGATCTCAGACTCTTGGCCTCAGCCCAGCCTGGATCGCAGACTCCCAGCCTCAGCCCAGCCTGGATATCAGACCCCCGGCCTCAGCCCTGCCTGGGTCTCAGACCCCCAGCCTCAGCCCGGCCTGGACCTCAGGCCCCCAGCCTCAGCCCGGCCTGGATCTCAGACCCCCAGCCTCAGCCCGGCATGGATCTCAGACCCCCAGCCTCAGCCCTACCTGGATCTCAGATGCCCAGCCTCAGTTCTGCCTGGATCTCAGACCCCCAGCCTCAGCTCAGCTTGGATCTCAGACCCTCAGCCTCAGCCCTGTCTGGGTCTCAGACCCCAGCTTCAGCCTGCCTGGATTTCAGACTCCCAGCCTCAACCCTGCCTGGATCTCAGACCCCCAGCCTCAGCCCTGCCTGGACCTCAGACTCCCAGCCTCAGCCCTGCTTGGACCTAGACCCCCACCCTCAGCCCTACCCAGACCTCAGACCCCCAAGCTCAGCTCCTCCTGGACCTCAGACCCCCAGCCTCTAGCCCTGCCTGGAACTCAGCCTCCAAGCCTCGGCTCTGCCTGGATCTCAGAGCCCCAGCCTCAGCCCTGCCTGGATCTCAGACTCCCAGCCTCAGCCCTGCCTGGATCTCAGAATCCCAGCCTCAGCCTGCCTGGATTTCAGACACCCATCCTCAACCCTGCCTGGATCTCAGACCCCCAGCCTCAGCTCTGCTTGGATCTCAGACTCCCAGCCTCAGCCCTGCCTAGACCTCAGACTCCCAGCCTCAGCCCTCCCTGGACCCCAGACTCCCATCCTCGGCCCTGCCTGGATCACAGAGTCCCAGCCTTGGCCCTGCCTGGATCTCAGACCCCCAGCCTCGGCCCTGCCTGGACTTCAGCCTCCCAGCCTCAGCCCTGCCTGGATTTCAGACCTCCAGCCTCAGCCCTGCCTGGATATCAGACCCCCCAACCTCAGCCCTGCCTGGACCACAGGCTCGCAGCCTCGGTGCCGCCTGGATCTCAGACCCCCAGCCTCAGCCCTGCCTGGACGTCAGAGTCCCAGCCTCTAGCCCTGCCTGGACCTCAGCCTCCCAGCCTCAGCCCTGCTTGGGCCTCAGACCCCCAGCCTCAGCCCTGCCTGGACCTCAAACTCCCAGCCTCCACCCTGCCTGGATCTTAGACTCTCAGCCTCAGCACTGCGTGGATCTCAGACTTCCAGCCTCAGCCCCACATGGATCTCAGCCTCCAAGCCTCAGCCCTGCCTGGATCTCAGACCCCCAGCCTCAGCCCCGCATGGACCTCAGACCCCCAGCCTCAGCCCTGCTTGGATCTCAGACCCCCAGCCTCAGTCCTGTCTGAACCTCAGACCCCCAGCCTCAGCCCTGCCTGGATCTCAGACCCCCAGCCTCAGTCCTGTCTGAACCTCAGACCCTCAGCCTCAGCCCTGCCTGGATTTCAGACCCCTAGCTTCAGCCCTGCCTGGATCTCAGACTCACAGCCTCAGCCCTGCCTGGACCTCAGACCCCCAGCCTCAGCCCTGCCTGGAACTCAGATCCCCAGCTTCAGCCTTGCCAGGATTTGAAACTCCCAGGCTCATCCCTGCCTGTATCTCAGAGCCCCTGCCTCAGCCCTGCCTGGATCTCAGATCCCCAGCTTCAGCCTTGCCAGGATTTGAAACTCCCAGGCTCATCCCTGCCTGTATCTCAGAGCCCCTGCCTCAGCCCTGCCTGGATCTCAGATCTCCAGCCTCAGCCTTGCCTGGATCTCAGTCTCCCAGCCTCCCGGACGTGGAGAGAATAAATGTCTGTCTCTAAGGCAT
The DNA here is from genome assembly GCF_022837055.1 of Prionailurus viverrinus. Classification (NCBI taxonomy): domain Eukaryota; kingdom Metazoa; phylum Chordata; class Mammalia; order Carnivora; family Felidae; genus Prionailurus; species Prionailurus viverrinus. Next base: position 1,499,271 of record NW_025927611.1, on the reverse strand, counting down.
CCTGCATGTGGTCCGCTGTTAATGGCAACCGAAACAAATGAATAGAACCCAATGTGTAGGTACCAGTCAAAGGAATGCCTCATGCATCCCAGACAGGCAGTGCTTACACCTGCCGGCCAATGGAAGGGCAGGGGAGTCTGCTCACTCCTATCCTCACCCTCACGGCACCCCACAAGTGGTGGAGGACTTGTGTGCTGAGTCTCTCAGGGAAACGGCAAGTGGCTCCTTTCCGAAATGTCCCTGAGCCTCGGTCATCCCTTATCCAAAGAACCTACTACATGTTTCCATGGACCCACTAAAATCTCACATACGTTAGAGCCCGAGTAGGGGTTCTGGTTCCTTACTTCCGTTCCCTCTAAAGGAGTATCCTTGTATCTAGGTTCTCAGAGGTCCCCTCCTGTCCCAAACATCTGCCGTTTGCCCAGAGTCTGCAGTTTCGACGAGGGTCACATGCCCAAGTAACCCCTTCCTACACAAGCCCCAGGTAAAACGCAGACACTTGAACGCCTTACCTGTGGAAACCTTTGTCCAGGTAATGAAAGGTGTGGGTTTCCCCGTTGCCTCACATGGGAACATAGCATCTGTCTCCGCGGTGACAGACACAGTCTGAGGGGATTTGGTGATAATTTGGGGCTTTTCCCCATGCGTCCAGAATTTGGATGCGGGTGGTCCTCCAGCAGAGAACAGCTTGGAGCTGGTCTGATGGAAGCTTCTGGAAGGCTGGCCAGAAGATACCACGTTGGGGACAGAGCTCCGGGTGGAGTAGACCACAGGGATGTTCTGTGCATTTGTTGAGGGCGGCCCCGTGGCCCGGGGAGGGTGCAATAATGGAGGTGCGGGGGGACCAAAGTCCATGTGGATGATGCTCTGGGAATGTATCCTATTGTAGGGACCTGGGTTGACTTTTTTCTCTCTTACGCTGGGGGCAGGGGATGTAGGAGTCTGGGGCTTGAGAGTAACTCCCAACTGTGGGAAAGAGAGAGTCCTGTTGAAAAAGAAAGGGAATCTTCCATTGGGATAATGGGGTACGCTTGAGCTTGGAAGCTTGCCACCAGGTTCTCTTAGATCCGGGATGTTGTTATTCCCAAACACTTTGGGGTTGACACTGAACCGGTCCATTCCTTGGTCAGTGAACTTACTAGGAAGGCGAGGTTTGGGCTTCTGCACTGAAACCATGGGACTTGTCGTACTTGGTAATCTTGGAGTCGTAAAGTGCTTATTTTCTGGCAAAGCCCTTGAAGGGTACGCCGTTATTTCTGGTTTGTTGGTCAAGTGACGAGGGGGCTGGAGAGTTACAAAGTACCTAAAGGAGCCTTCTGTGGCCACATGTGGTGGCCTCACCGTTCCCCTCGGTGGGATTGGTTTGGCAGGAACTCTGGCTGGCTGGTGGAAAAGTTGCACTCTCCCAGCCTTACCGTCGGGGCCACGTGGAAGACTGTTTTGGGTCTTTCCATCAAATGCTTCCTTTCCCAACTCTTGCTTTGGAGTTAAGTTAAATTTATTCTGGTTGGAAGAAGGGGTGGATAAATCATGTGGCCTCAATACATGCTGAGTTCCCCCGTTATTCACCGGGGCTGCTTTGGTTTCTGGGATCCCCACGTAATTCAAGAAAACGTTTTCCTTGGAATCTGTTAACGGTGGTGTACTTGAAGAAAGAGAGGTGGGCTCCATGAAGGTCTGTGCCAAGGACACAAGAGTGGTGGCCAGGAATGGGGATGCAGTCCCCTCCGCTGGGGCAGGAGTCGAGGCAGGATTCCAAGGTGTGATTGCAGCTGGAGTGGTTTCATGATGATCATGAGCACCAGTGGTGGTTTCTGCCTCAGTTGAAGATGGCTCTACTTTTGTGCTCAAGAGAGGGGTTGAGACAACTGCTTCTTCTGGTTGAAACAGTGTAGATGCTGCGACTGATGGAGGGAACTCGACCTTATCCTCCGACCGTTTAAGAAAGGGTGAGTTTGTAAGGGTTTCCACAGAGCTGGTAACAGGTATGTCTGTCTGTGGCTTCCCAGGCCGGGCTGTCCCTGGGGGATTCCAGTGTGAGGTTCCAGGAAAGCTAGACGGAGCAGATTCCTCCTGAAAGTCTCCCACAGTGGAGACCTCAGAGCCAGAAGGTGACGCAGCATTACTCGAGGGGTCATCAGGGACTGGGCTGTCCGTTTTATGCTCATTGATGTTTGTGACACCATAATTCGTCATTTCCTTTCCATCCGATATAGGTTTATAGGTGACTGGAATGGTCTCCTGGAGTTTATTGGATGACAAGTGTCTTTTTGCGGTGGTTGTCATAGAATCTTCCATGGTAGTCCTCTCACGTGGGTCCCCAGTTGTCAGAGAAATGGTTGTAGATAAGAGTGGAGTTTCTGGACTGGGGACAATGACATTTTTATGCTTGTTTTCTGGGGAAGGGCTGGGTGCCGAGGCAGACGTGGGAAAGCTCGCTGTAGAAGTGGAATGCCAATGTTTATTTGGCCTCTTCCCATGTTTCCTTCTTGGGGTTCCTTTGGGTACTGGTTCTGCCTGCTTCTCCATTTGCACCTGCTTGGGGACCCCAACTGTGCGGCCAATCCAAGATGTCGGCACCGGTGAACTCTCCACGTGCTCTGGAACCTTCGCCTCAGGTACTTGAGTAGGTGAAGTAGAAAAAGTCTCCGTCGGGGCAAAAGTCGTGGGCGGGGTTTGTTTATGCCTGTGTCGGAATCTGTGGGCGCGTAATCTTTTCCTCCCGTTGGGTCTCTTTCGAGAAGGGTGAGTGGCCGGCCCCCAGGCCGAAGTGGCCTTTTTGGTTGGCATCGCTGCTGTTACCGTGGTGGGGTCCTTGTCAAAGAGAGCACCCAGTGTGGTGTCGCTGGGATGTTCCGAGGGAGTGATGCCATTCATCACTCCGGGGGCAGAGTCCAGCAGAGGGGTAGATTTGACTTGCTTTCCCATACTCTTAGGATCTCTGGAGTTTGTGGGGTCTCTCTCGGGAATATCTCCTTCCTGCGGTGTCTGAGAATTCTCCTCTGTGCTCTTTTCAATCAGCGGGTTACCCTGAGTGCTTGAAGGACCTTTCACAAGCTGGGTGTTGTCTGTTTGTCTCCGTGGATGTCCTTGTCGTTGGACAGCTGACTCCCCTAATGGGACACTATCTAATGGCTCAGATGTCCTGGAGTCATCAACCCACACGATGGGGGTTGGCGTAAAGTGATCGAAAGTCAATTCTTTCCTGTTCTCTTCATCTGGCTGTGAGTCAGCCTCCACATCTGGGTAAACGTAGGACACAGTCTCAGACTCAGCCAAGGCGATGGCACCCAGTGGAGACTCATACCCATTTGACGTAGGCTCTGGCACAGACCCAACATCTCCTGCAGGCCAGCTCTCTGTGCCTGTGTTTTCATTGGTGGGCTCTTCGTAGACCGTGTGCAGGGTCTGGAGAGTAGGAGAAGATTCATAAGGGATGGATATCAGTACATTGGCGGTAGCCCACTTTGGGTCAACTTGAGTGGGAGTTGTATCCTCAGTCTTAGAAAAGTCATGGTCAATAAATTCTTCCAGATGCGTGCTTGTCATTTTGGGTTCAGCGAGAATCACTCCATCGTGTCCACTGTCCGGTCCCATCCTGGTTGAGGACACAGTGCCGGAAACCTGATCGTCCTCACCAAATGGAGATGCGTCTGCCGAGGTTTCTTCAGCACTGGTTGTGGTCCGTGCAGGACCCTCCTCCCCTACCGAGGGGGGAGGGACGGCAGGCAGAAGGGGCGTCACCTCCGGACCCACGGATGGGGGAGTGGTGGTTTTAGTGACTCGGGGTATTTCGGTTCCCTTAGGGAGATTTTTCCCACGTACTCTGGCTAAAATGTCTGCCCAGTGCTCTGGATTAATCTGTTTGTTTGCCATATTTATCCTTCGTCTGGACTCAAACACTCTGCGACCTTCTGCGATGTTCGTCTCTGGTTCTTTTTCAGAAATCTTCCAGGGTTTGAGTTTTCTTCGCCCTTTCTTGGTTTTCTTACCTCCAGCGACGGCATCGTCCTTTGTTTTGAGGAGCTCCTCTTGGTCCTTTGCATGTAGGAATCTCCTTGAAGTGCTCTCTCCATCTCCTACGCCTGAACCACCTTCGTCCTCTACAACATCTCCTGGCACTCTGGAAAGAGTCTTCCCAGCTGGGTGTCTGCCTTTTTTGGATGACCGGCCAGATCCTTTCCTACTCACGGTGACCCCCACAGTAAAATGATCTGCCCCTTGCCGGTTGACAGCCACACATCTGTAGTAACCGCCATCACTGACTTGGACCTTTGGGATGGAAAGAGTTCCATTTGCCAACACGGATGCATGTGACGTGTTAGCCAGATTGTTTATTATCCTTTTGTTTGGAAGGATCCAACTGAGCTGGGCTTCGGGTACGGCCAGCACACTGCAAGGCAGCATCACAGGCTCCCCTACGTTCTTTGGAATTGTCAGTGTATGTCCGTCGGGAGGCTGAGTGGCAGGTGGTTGCACAAAGACCCTGTACACCATCTGGTCCATTTCATCCCTCACCTGGGCGATGCACTGGTACAAACCCGAGTCTGACTGCTCTGTTGATCTGATCCTCAGCCAGCCGCTGGTGACGATGGAGAACTTGCCATGCTGGTCCTCCATGGGTGCTTTCAGCACGGAGCCATCCGGGAGCACCCAGGAGATGGATGGACTCTCAGAAGCCTTCACGTTACAGCTTAGCTGGCATGGATCCCCTTCCAAGACAATCTGGGCTGTGTGCACTGCTCGGCTGGGTTCGATCATGACCCAGCTTCTGCTCCGAGACTGCCTGGCCTCTTTGGCGGGCATTGTTAACGAATAGTGGGAATGATAGGAGAGCAGCACCTTTTTGGCCGTACTCTGACGTCGGTTGAGTTGGATATCTATGGACGGCTGCATGACCCATTCTGGTTCTGCAAGAACGTGGGCTCTGACACCCGTGTAGTAAAGGGCATCGTCATCGGCGTCTTGCCTGTACTGGTAGCTGACCTTGGGGTCTTTGCCGAGCATGAGCTCTCGGTTTAGCCTCACAGGGACCTCACTGTAATACGCGATCAGTTTCCACAGCTTCTCATAGTTTTCCCGAGTCATGGGACACTCAAAGTCCAAAGCAACCGTTGCATTTATATCAATCTCTTGGGGATCTGTCTGGTTCAGGTGGATTTTGTACACGTCCGTTGGCTTCTTGATGTCACAGACCAAGTTCACTGTGTTCCCGTGCTCGTCGGTCATATTCAAAGAGATGTTCCATGGGGGGAATTGGAACCTCTCCAAGGACAGCTGGCCGTCACCGTCTTCTTCTTGTTCCTGGTCTTCCTCGCTGTTCCTGGTCATGTTCTGTCTCAGAGGGGACTCTATGGAAGGCTTGAGACAAGTAATGTCCTTCAACTTGTGAATCTCTTGCTTGTACAATCTTCGGGGACTAGAGCACGTGGCACATAGCTGACCACCTTCATAGGCTTTGTCCTTTTTGCACTTCAGAGTCCCTAAAAGGAATCAACAAGCGTGCGGTAAGTCAGGGAACCCAAGAGCAGCATGCCTTGCACATGGCAGAGGATGAAGGCTTTTGGTGTACCTTTATCTCCTCAGTGCATGTGCATAATGATTCAACACTCACCCACTTCTGTGACTTCACCAATGACTTGAAATCCATTTAGCACAGAATGTGGTACGGAACCACGGTGTTTGAACTCCCTGACAAGGAGTAATGAATGCTTTTTTTCCAAAAGTATTTCCAAGTTATTTTTTTAAAAAAGTGACTCCATTCACACACCCGATACAACTTACCTTCTCTGAAGGTCCACGAGAATCTACATAAACAAATGCAACCAACCCATGAAAAGAGTTCGAGGTGAAAGGCCCCACTTTTGCCATGAATCACATCGTATCTGTCTTTCATGATTTTTTTGTTGCCATAATTTTTCTTCTTTTTTAATGTTAATTTATTTTGAGAGAGAGTGAGTGGGAGAAGGGCAGAGAGACACAGAGAGAGAGAGAGAGAGAGAGAGAGAGAGAGAGAATCCGAAGCAGGCTCCATGCTGTCAGTGCAGAGCCTGACTCGGGGCTCAATATCGCAAGCCACGAGATCATGACCTGAGCTGAAATCAAGAGTCAGACACTTAACCAACTGAGCCATCCAGGGGCCCCGGGTAATTTTGCATTTCAGGCCATGTTTATGTTTTGGATTCACATTCTACTCTTGTCTTCCTGGATACCAAGTGTTCCAGAATGTTGTCTGTATCTGCCTCTTTCACTGCCTTCACCCTTCTCTGCCCATGGACTCATTCATGATGAGTGTTCCAGGACTTGGCCTAGGTGGCCTCACCTACATGTATGGTTTTCGTTACCATCCATTTTCCAATGACGGCTGCCATACGTGCTTCTCCAGTCAACACACATCGTACAAACTCCACACCGGTTTTCTAGTTGACGTGCCTATTTCCAAGTCCCAGAGTCTCCCCCAGGTGACATTTATGAGACCGAACTGTCTTGATATCTGTGCACTTCTTTCCATCCCCGCTGGGAATAAACCAGTCAAAGGGCTATCGTATGACTCAGAGCACGATAAACCTCCTAACTGGTTTCACGAGATCTGGTTCTGCCTCTCTGAATGCAGTTTTCCACGTGACTTTCAGAGTAAACACCTCAACATGCAGATATAATTGTGTCACTCCATCACCCAACACTCACAGATACAAATATATAGATACAGTGCATGCAGACACATAGAGACACATATGCACACACAAAAGATACACAGACACACATGTAAACACATGCACACACCAAATATCCAGACATACGTGTATGTGCATGCACACATAACACACACACACATGTATCTCCAGAATGGCCAAGATGGCCGTCTGTGCAGGAAAACATCATATTTTCACTTCCCTGATCCAGTGTTGTGCTGGTAAAGGTCTACCCAAACTGATTTTCAACACCCCGCCCCATACCCAGTGGGGTTTGGGGACTATCTCCCAGCAATGAAATATGAATGGAGGTGACGTGTGTCTTTTCTAGTTAAGAGTATTAAGAAGCAAGGGGCACCTGGGTGGCTCCATTTGTTGAGCGTCCGACTTCGGCCCAGGTCATGATCACGCGGTTCGTGGGTTTGAGCCTCGCACCGGGCTCTGTGCTGACGGCTCGGAGCCTGGAGCCTGCTTTCGGTTCTGTGTCTCCTTCTCTCTCTGCCCCTCCCCCGCTCATCCTCTCTTTCTTCCTCCCCCTCCCCCCCATCAAAATAAATAAACTTAAAAAAATCTACTTTCTTGCAACTTCTGCACAGCCCTCCTGTTTTTTGTTCTCTGGATCAGTGCAGAACATCCCTGTCACCCATTCTCAAGAGAGACGTGTCACAGCCATTGCCAGCCTTCCCTTTTCCAAGCATCTTTGAACACCTCCTCATATAACAGGGATGCAGAGAAAGTCCCACAGGTCGCCGTAACCCAGGGCTGCATGGAACACTCCAGATATTCAGTTTAGGAAACCATAGTCAACCATATAAAACTGAATGATTGGGGCGCCTGGGTGGCACAGTCGGTTAAGCGTCCGACTTCAGCCAGGTCACGGTCTCGCGGTCCGTGAGTTCGAGCCCCGCGTCGGGCTCTGGGCTGATGGCTCGGAGCCTGGAGCCTGTTTCCAATTCTGTGTCTCCCTCTCTCTCTGCCCCTCCCCTGTTCATGCTCTGTCTCTCTCTGTCCCAAAAATAAATAAACGTTGAAAAAAAAAAACTGAATGATCATTGCCTCACAATTCCCTGAAGGAGACAGCCGTGAGAATTATGGAACCGAGGTGCCTCAGCATCTACGCTGTAACCCTTTACACGGGAAGCTTCCTGCCATGCTGATTCGGTGATGTTCTCTTCACAAGACCAAGCCATGGCACAACACTGGACGACATAACCTCTCCAGAAGGGTGGGCACCGTGCAGGTGGGAGCCACGTTCGACGTGCTCTCCTCTTACCTTTGGATCTGGCGTCCCATTCCAGAAACCCCTTCATCTTGCAGTCACACGACCACGGATTCCCATGCAGGTAAAGATTCTCCAGCAGAGGCATGTTCTGAAGCATCCCCGTGGGGAGAGTCGTAATCATGTTGTCCGCTAGGTAGAGGTGTCTGATGGTGGAGAGCCTGAAATAATCCAGAAACGTGAACGTGGAGAACGTGCCAGGGTGTAGCTGCTGCAACTTGTTTCCTTCTAAGTGGAGCAGCCTTAGGGAGGTTAGGCCATTGAAAGCTTGTGGGTGGATGAATTCGATCTTGTTGTGGTCAATGTGCACCCTCGTCAAGCTCCACAGCCCCTGCAGGGTCTGAGCCGTGATCACTCGCAGCTTATTGTAGCTGAACTTGAAAACCTACAAAGGCAGGGGCGGAGTGGAAAAGCCTGTTTATAATAGACAAAGCCACAAGCAGGGACAGAAACCAGAACAAAGGGCAGAGAGGTAATGACATTAAGCTGGTTTTCAATGGAAAGAAAAAATCGGCAATTTTATTAATCGTTGGGGAGCAGTATGTCGTTTCCCCTTACTCATTAACGGTCGTAGAAGCTGCAATTCCTGATGCTCGTAAAAGCCCGGGTTTACCTGGAGAGAGCTGAGGTCTCTTAAAGCCCCGTCGGGGATGCTGGGGATGTCGTTGCCATGAATCATAAGCAGCTCCAACTTGCTCAGTCCCGCAAATGAGGTTTCTGACAAAGCCTGTATACTATTAAATCTAAAAAAAAAAAGAAGAAGAAGAAGAAGAAGAAGAAGAAGAGTTGGAATAAGAAACAGTGAATACTGAAGCCCCATCTGGGAAAGATTCAGCAGTCTGCCCAGGAACCATTTACCCAATGTTGAGTCTGAGGTGTACTGGTGCCATTTCCTGCTTTGTATCCTTGTCCGTTTCTAGGGTCAAAAGGAAAATGACCTACTCTTACTGGCCTTCACTCGGTTCAGGAATATTCGCTGGATATTTTGACTAAGAATGTGCTAATGCAGCTAGAGGTGATTTCAGGGACACAAGTAGGATTTAGAGTCTAAAGGAAGCTGGTCCAATGGCCCCTTGTTGGAAACGTCCAATGGAAAGTGTCCATAATGATGGATGACACATGGGTCATTGAATGCAAAGAATGAGCATTGATGCCAAGGAACAGGCAGCTTGGGAAGGAGCTTTGCATCATGTAATGACAGGAGGAGGTACTCCAGGCTAGGAAGGACCAAATTAAAGAACGAAGACTAACACCAGCACTCTGTTTCACCAGGACCAGTGGCCATTTCTGATGGATTCTCCAAATTAGTTGTAAACATTTTGGTCTCTTTTGGTTTTCGTGTCGCGTCAACATTGGCAAAGATGTTTTCTTGGCCAGTTTGAAAATTCTTCATCTCCGGGACGCCTGGGTGACTCAGTCGGTTGAGCGTCCGACTTCGGCTCAGGTCATGATCTCGCAACGTGTGGGTTCGAGCTCAGAGCCTGGAGTCTGCTTCGGATTCTGTGTCTTCCTCTCTCTCTGTCCCTCCCCTGCTCGCGCTTTGCCTGTCTCTCTCTCAACAGTAAATAAACGTGACAAATTTTTTTTAAAAAAGAAAATTCCTCATTGCTACCTTACTGATGGCACAAGGGAATCCCCAGAGTCAATGCCTAGAGAAGGCATTCTAAAATGAGTGAAGAATTCTGTATTGGAGGGCAGTTGCTTTGTGCCACTGCTTCTGCTGAAATACAACACATGTAGCCTGACATTATTTATGACTTCCCCATAGCACCTAAATAAAAGGAAATAGATGTGTAAGACAGTGAAGGTGAAATGCTCATAGCTAAATACAACAGACAACACCAATTTCTTTCCTTTTTAAAAGTAAGTTTTTAATGATTATTTAATTTGGGAGAGAGAGAGAGAGCATGCAAGCGGGGCAGGGGGCAGAGAGAGCGAGAGAGAGAGAGAAAGAATCCCCAAGCAGGCTCCGCACAGCCAACACAGGGCCCGACTTGGGGCTTGAACTCACGAACCGTGAGATCATGACCGGAGTCGAAATCAAGAGTCAGACGTTTAACTGACTGAGCCACCCAGGTGCCCCATTCTTATAAACACATATGTGCCCAAACCCCGATTTCAAAGTCAAGATCTGGCTAATGACTCCTCTAAGAGCCAGCCTGAGGAAGCATCACTTTTCAGCTATAAACTCCAGGAAAAATAACCTCCAACAGCAAAACCACTCAGCTTGATCACTTGGACGTCTACAAAGAATGACTTTAAACACTGCATTGTTTTATAAGACCAACTTAGGCAAAGGAAACACTCGATGCAATGAAATGTATCCTGTCTCGTTAGGAAAACGCAATAGGGCTTTGAAGTGATGCACGGGTAAAATACAGTAAAAAGTAATCATGGCTGCTGTTTGCATTTAACTCACAGAGTCAACGGACAATTTCATAGAAAGGCTCTCCCTTCCGGATTAGACAGCATGGATATTGGACAGTGTCCAGAGAACCGTTTGGGCATCACAGCTGACTGGGGATGTGTTAGTGGCATCCAGTGGGTAGAGACCACGGGTGCTGATGAACATCCCACAATGCACAGGATGGCCGCCCACAAAGAATGGCTCAGCCCTTAATATCAAGAGTGTTGAGATTTGGAAACTGCCCACGTGGAAGAGACACTGCCTGTTGGTCTATCTATCCATCCACCCATTATCTATGTATCTATGTATCTATCTATCTACCTACCTATCTATTCATCCATCCATCCACCCATCCATCCATCATCTATCTATCTATTCATCCATCCATTAACCCATTCACCTGTTCATCCATCATCTACCTATCCATTGATCCATCCACCCATCATCTATCTATCTATCCATGCATCCATCTGTCCATCCATCATCTACCTATCCATTGATCTATCCACCCATCATCTATTTATCCATCTGTCCATCCATCCATCCATCCATCTGTCCATCCATCATCCACCTATCCATTGATTATTGATCCATCTATCCATCCATCCATCCATCCATCCATTCATCTTCTATCTACCAATCCATCAATCCACAGATCCATTCATTATCTATCTATCCATCTATCCATGCATCATTTATCTATATACCTATCTACTGATCCGGCAATCCATCCATCTATTGATCCATGTATCATGTATCTATTATCTATCTATTATCATATATATCTATATACCTATCCATCTATCCATTCATCCATCCATGTATCATCTATCTATCTATCTATCCATCTATCTATATATATATAATCTATCTACCTATGGTAGTTGTTCAAGCCCCACGTCGGGCTCTGTGCTGACTGCTCAAGAGCCAGGAGCCTGCTTTGGATTCTGGGTCACCCTCTCTCTCTCTGCCCTTCCCCTGCTCATGCTCTGTCTCTCTCTCTATCTCTCTGTCTCTCTAAAATAAATAAATAAATACAAACATTTAAAATATACTTGGAAAGTAATTTTTGAAAAAGTTCTGGGGCTGTGTCCAAACAGGAAACAGCAGATCTCTGTTTCAATGCCGACTCAACACCCTGAAAAAACATCTGTGCGGGAATGGGAGAGTTCAGTAGCGTTTTGCCAACAATCCCTCATTCCTTGAGAGCATGCTGCTCCTTCTAGATGGCGAAAACACAAATCAGACCCTGAGTCCCGTCTGTATTAGACATCGCCCTTGGTTCTTCCTTCCCCCCATCAACAAAACGCACAATGACACTAACATCATCTCCTTGCAGACTGATTTCCCGAGACAGTGCTGGGATATAAGACTGATTTAGTGGGCACCGGGCTGGCTCAGGCGGTTAAGTGTCACATTCTTGATTTTGGCTCAGGTTCATGATCTCCTATTTCATGGGTTCGAGCCCTGCTACTGAGCTCCACGCTGACACCATGGAGCCTGCTTGGAATTCTCTCTCTCTCTGACCCTCCCTGATCATGTGTGCACGCTCTCAAAAGAAATACATAAACATTTTTGAAAAAGAGTGATTTGAAAAGGTGGCATGTAGATTCCTATGACCAAGTTAGCTGGGCGGAACTTATACACTTGCGTGCAGGGAAGCCATATTTTAGCTGTTTTGTTTTTTTCTTTAATATTACAGAAAACACCCGAAAATATTATTGCCATCAACAGGGGAAGGAAGGATCTCAGTATCTATGTACTGCTCCAGTGGCAAAGCTTTTGGGAACCAGTCATTTATAGTGTTTACCATACAAAGTCAGCTTAAAATGGGGCACCTGGGTGGCTCAGTCCATTAAGCATCTGGGTCTTGATTCTGGGCTCAGGTGGTGATCTCACGGTTCATGAGTTCGAGCCCCATGTCAGATTCTGTGCTGACAGTGTGGAGCCTGCTTGGGATTCTGTCTCTCTCTCTCTCTCTCTCTCTCTCTCTTTCAGAATAAAGTTAAATAAATAAAGTTGGTTAAAATGAAGCCACCAGAAACTGTGTTCCAGCTGAGAAGCCAGGTTTCACATGTACAAAATACTTCACTGTCAAGACGAGTAGGGGACAAAAGCCGCGGAAATCGTAACTGAGATAAACGCAGCCTGACAGGTCATAGCCCAGTGCTGTTGTCTGTACAAAGCCACCGTGTAGCTCACCGTGTGGGAGGAGGCCTGCGGCATCTTCCCTGCCCTGTTTTCCCACCCCACAGCCCAGAGCCCCAGTATACAGCAGGCGGCACATGCATGCCTTCTAGGCAGGAGCACAGCAGAAACCTGTCGTCCTGCTGGTCACTGTCACGCTTTCTAGGGGGCTGCACGACGCCCTGTGGGACGCCACGTCCTACTGTGTGCACTGCCAGGGGGTCGGGCTGGAGGAACCAGGGGGCTAATCACAGCCGGTGGGACCATAGGCTGAGAAAGACAGCAATGGTGCGGAGACAGGACCATCCTGCACATCAGGACACGCGAGAGAGGAGAGAAGTCACAGATAAAGACGGTTTTCCTTTCTACAAAGCACGGCTCATCCTACCTGCTGTTCCCTTTCTGTCTCCCACTTGCCAAATGGTAAGGCTGTAAGGGGGAGGACTGTTTTAGCTATTGAAATCCCCTCTTCTAAGTGCGGGGGGTGGGGGGGCGGGGCCTGGGTGGCTCAGTCAGTTAAGCATCTGACTTGGGCTTAGGTCATGATCTCACGGTTCATGGGATCAAGCTCTGAGCTGTCAGCACAGAGCCTGGAACCTACTTTGGAATCTGTGTCTCCTTCTCTCCCTGCCCTTCTCCCCGACTCGTGCTCTCTCTCTCAAGAATAAATTTTAAAACAAAATTAAAAAAAAACTTAACCCCCTCTTCTGGCAAAGTCAAACTATTTCCCCTACTGAGTTATCATGATTCTGGTTGGATTTTCAGATACTCAAATCATAAGGTCTCTCAAGATCTTACTGAGAAAATTACTCAATAGTCTACTGCCTTCGATTAGGGAACTTTCTATCTTACTGTCTTAACTTTTCATTCTCTTTTCCTGCTACAGGACTTTACAAATACAAGATTTTTTTTTTAAGCTTCTGCTATAAGATGCTAAGCGCATTTACAATTATTTGTTCATTGGCCATTGCGTTTCACTTAAAACATCCCGTCTGTGGCTAGTCACCAAAGCCTAAGTTATTTTTGTTGTTTTGTAGGTGGTAGAAAATAGCTTACATTTTTTGTTGAGTAAGTCCAAATAATTGTTTATTATTTAATTTGCACATGAGTACCTGCAATTTAAGGCAGCTAATATTTATGTATACAAAGCATTTATGCACATGAAATGATATTTTAAAATACAAAAATATATGTCTCCACATAAATCTATATAAATATAAATGTATACGAATGTAAATCTACCTGAAATGCTGCATAAAACCTCTCATAAAAAATATTCATATTTTAAATAGGTAAAAACTACAAGGACTTTTTATTCCCCCAAGAGCACAAGTGCATCATCCAGATAACTTACAGAATGCCAGAGAAGTCCAACTGATTTTTAAGTTATTTTTAGCAGTTTCTGAAGTCTATTGAAGTAATGTTTATATATTTATGTGTGTATCAGACACATTTGTATCTACTCTACGGTAGGCAATTGTTATCAAGGGAAATCTGTCAATACATTGAAGTTATCCAGGATGCCTGGTTATTAAATCATATGATAGCGTTCCAGTTGACGGATAAATTCATATAATCGCCCCCAAAGGATTGCATTTACAGAAAGTCGTACGCATTGACAGTTTCGTAAATGCACGTACATGTGTGAAAAAACAAAAACAAAAACAAACACGCAACGAAAGAGGCTGAAATTGTTCAGTAAGAATGTGGTACAAACCCCAGATTGATTCTTTCCACATGTTTAGAGATGCCGGCGGGCACAGAAGCCAGGGACCGAAATGTGCAGTGGACCTCGCTGGGGACGTAGCAGGCGCACGGGTGAGGGCAGGCGAGCGCGGCTGGTGGATGACCCCAGAGCAGAATCAGCACCACGGACAGGGCTGGCCACCGCGCCCGGGATGATGGCATCTTGTCCTGATTCGTTATCCCTGGACACCTGTCGTGGGACCACAGAAGGAGAGCCATTTAGTGTCAGGTAGCGGGCGCATGTGCAGCGAACGTTCTTCGAATTGTGCAAGATGGTTTGGGGCTTCCCAAGACATCACCGCATGGTGTCCTTCACTGACACAAGATATTCGGGCCAAGAGACTCGAAACTTATTTTCCTGATCTTTCCCCGCGATCTGGAACCATTATTTCGAAGGTCATCTCAATTCCTGACTTTGACGCTCCCATTTGGAAATCTGACGCTGTGACGAGCGACGGTATGGAATGGATGGAGACCAGACACACAAAAATATACGTACATGTGTGTTCATATATACAAATGTACAGATATTCGTGTATATATTTGCTTATCCGTATAGAGAGAGGAGAGATATACTGGTGTTTCTATAATAATAAAGTAACTGATTAAAGTAACTATAATATATAGTTTTATGTATATAGTAACATAATATATATTATAATATTCTTATAATAATAAAGTATCTGATTAAAGTAACTATAATATATAGTTATATATAGTAATATATATATTATGTTTCTATAATAATAAAGTAACTGATTAAAGTAACTATAATATATACTTTTATATATGTAGTAATATAATATATACCATAATATTCCTATAATAATAAAGTATCTGATTAAAGTAACTATAATATATAGTTATATATACAGCAATATATATATTATGTTTCTATAATAATAAAGTAACTTATTAAAAACTATAATATATACTTTATATATATAACAATATAATATATATTACTATAATGTTTCTATAATAATAAAGTAACTGATTAAAGTCTCCGCCTCCAATGTTCATTCCGAGCCATTATATATTGTACATATTTGACTGAAAATAAACTTCTCAACAAGGTCGTTATTAAGAGTATACCCTTCTTTGAATGACATTCCTTGAGGTGTTCCATATGTCCTCTTACAGTGTTTAAAGGGTGCGCGCTCACTGAAGCAAAATGTATTCCACTACATGTGGGTGCATGCGCTATAGGGGAAGAAGTTGGTGAAATCCGACATCAGATAGAGAGGAAAGGAATTGACCCATAAAACATGTGCAGTCAAGAAACACGATCAGTGAGGCCATGCGCGCAAACATGGAAATGCGCGGATATTTCAAGCAACAGTTTAGAATATGCGTGGTTATTTATTATTAATTATTATTATTATTGTTTTGTCCATGCTTTGCGCATCCGTTAATCATGTTATGTGTTTCTCACTTCTTGCAACGACTTTATTTAAAAATAATAATACACGTGTAAAGTGCGCAAAAGACACGCGCGTGCTCTGGGAAGGTGATAACCGCGGGCAACACGCTCTGATCCGCTCGCTCAGGCTAGGAATCCGGCGCTGTTGGTCCTTTAAACAACCTCGAGATAGACACCTTCTTCGGCCCGAGCGCGTCCTCTCTTGCAGCCTTTCCAGAGGAGGGGCTCAGCCTCCTGCAGCCTCCCCCGCCGACCGCGCCCGGAAAGCGCGCTGTGCCCGCGGGCCACCCGGGCCCCCGCGCGCCGACGCCTTCTGTAAAGCCTCGGCTCTGGCCGGGTGGTCCCCGGAGACCGAGAGCGCGCGCCCCAGGGAAGCCCGGACCTGGCGCCGCGCGCGGGGAGGCGCCCTGGGCCGGAGCCGCCGGAGCCGCCGGGGCCGCCGGGGCCGCCGGGGCCGCCGGGGCCGCCCCGGGGAGTGGGGGGAGGGGAGGCTGGTCCCCGCCGTACCAGCTGGCCAGCTTCCAGCGCCGCTCTAAGGAAAATACGGGGTTTCCCGGAACGCGGCTCGGGTGGCCTTGCGGGGACCCGCGCAACAGGCGCCGTCCCTCCCGGGCGAAGACTTGTCTGGCTTCCGTGCAGCTCAGCCGCCAGCAGGCCGAGGGTCACCCACATTCCAGAGTTCGAGCAGGAGGCGGGGGGACTCTAGCGCCCTCCGGGGAGGCCCCGCGGCTCTGCAGTCCCCTCCCACGCCAGGAGGGCTCGGGTTCCCTCGGGGGTCCCACGGGCGCCTCCCTGGAGAGCAGGGATGGGTAGGCGCGAGGTGGCCCGGGAAGGGAGCGGAGAGGTTAAGGCGACGGGGATCCTCCCGCCAGATTCAGCCTGTCTGTCCTTCCCAAAAGGCCCCGCAAGCCCCTGGCCCAGTGGCCTGTGCGCCCTCGTCCTCGCCCCCACCCTTGGCCGACCCCCAACTGCCCCCGCGCAGCAGACCCCGCGCCCCCTTCCCCGCGGGCGCCCAGGCCGCCCTCGGTCCTCACCTGTCCTCCGGAAGCCGCGACACACGGGAGCGGGGCGCCCTGACTCACCGCCGGGGGTCCGCCGGGGCCATGCCCTTCCCGGGCCGGGGGCGAGGCGGCGAGGCTTCCCAGCTCGGCGCGGCGAGCCGGCGCCCTTTTATTCGCGTCGCCGAGAGGCTTCCCCGAGTCCACGCCTCGGCCCACCCCCACCCTGCCCTGCCCCACCCCGGGGAGACGGGGCGCGGGCCCGAGCCCAGGGACCCTGGCCGCGCGCGCTGCGCTCAGCCCTCCTCGCGCCTCTTCATCGCGCCTCGCCCGCTGCGGCTGCGGGAGCGGCCGGGGCCCAGCGCGCAGCGGCTTTGGGACCGAGTCCCGCCGGTCCCGGAGCCGGGCCGGGGACTAGGGGCCGGGGGCGCGCCGGGGCGCCGAGCGGGGCTGCCAAACGGCCGCCTTTCCTTCCGGGGAAGGGACAAGGCGCGCGCTTTGCACCCCTCCGCGCGGGCCGGAGTTTGCTCTGGCGGCTTCCCCCGAACCCGTGTGCGGGCGGGAGCCCCCTCCGGCAGGCCCGGCTGCAACGTGAGACCCGCAGCCACGCCCTCCCGCCTCTCCGGTGGCTCCTGGACGCCCGCCTCTCCCGACCGCCAGACTCGGCCTGCCCGGAAGGTGGGAGCGCGCTCCTCCCGCCCCCACGAGCGGCCTGCGGGGGGCAGGGCGGGGGCGGGGAGCCGCGGGGAGCCTCGGTGCCGGCTGCGGGAAGTTGGGGGCCACCTGGGGAGGGGGCGCGACAGCACGGCTGGAGAGCGCAGTGCGTCCAGGAGCCAGATGGGGACGCAGGAGAAGGGCACCCAGCTTCCAGAAGGAATGAGGGCCTGAGAAAGTTAGGAAGGGATCAGGTGAGGACATTCCGCGCAGAGACACCCCACGCCCCCAGCCCCCGGAAGAAAGGACAGAGCTTCTGTGAAGAGAGAAAAAAACTAGGTGTCCAAAGGCCAAGATTCAGGAAAAGAACATTCCAGAGGTCCTGATAGAGCCTTTGCAAGGCCGGCCATGAGACGGGGAGTCGTAGGACGCGGCCGCAAAGGAGCCCGGCGTTCCGTTGCTTCTGACGCCTGGAGTCCGGGCTGCCTCGGTTTCTCCCAAGAAACACACGAGGGTTCCTCCGCGTCCCTTGCCCACGGTGGCATCCACAAGGTAGGTCATCAGTAGACGCTGGTTCCTAAGTGGCTTGATTCGCTTCCTCTATAGCTTTACTTTTCAGTAGTAAGTGCAGACCTATTTGGTGGGACTCGTATGAATTTATAAAAATCTTGTCCCCACAACATCTTCTCATGTTTGTTAATGGCATTGCCATCGTCTACTGAGCTGAACTGGAAACTCACATCATTCTGCCCGTGTGCCTGTCTGGGGGGACCTCACAGTCACCCGGTCGCCCAGTCTGGTGCATCCTGGCTCCTAAGATTGGTTGGGCCCAGTGGATGGGGCTTTATACCCACCTCTCCGGCTGCCTTGGGAGGGACGTGCATTTCCAGCCTTCTGGGCCTCCTGCCAGCCTCTTCCTGCACCAGTCCCTTGTTTTCTCAACGCCCAGTGGGTCACCCAAGCTGGGAAGGTTGCCAAGGTGCCCGTAGGTGACATTCGACGTGCCAAGCTCTTCCCAGACTGTCCCCACCCCCTTGCAGCTGCTGTTGTGAAGAAATGGTAGAGATCGTGCCTTCTTCTCTTCCCAGTGATGGATGAACTGAATGATTGAGCAAACGAGGTTCAAATCTGCCAAGGAACGTGTAGATGGAAAAGGTCAGTCTGCAACTCACACAACAAATCCTTGCACATGGCATTACGGTTCTCAATGACTGTGCCACGAAAGAAAGAAATCAGTGCTTTGATGTGTTCAATCGTTTTGTTTGGACACTCACTTTGGCAGCATTGGTTTGCTTCGTCGGGCGTTGAGTCCATGGGTTGGGACCGTGTTTTAGGCATTGTGGAATCACCACCGGTGCCCACAGAGTTCCTTGAATCCACCAGAGGTAGAAACGCATGTCGGTTCAGTTACAGTCACGTGTTTGATCGCTGCTGTACCACGTGGAGGGTGGGGAGGAAAGAGAACGCTGGCTCCTTCGAATGCGCTTGGGGCAAAGGAGGGATATTGACGTCCATATTGCCGGGGGTCCGTGGGATTCGTGCTACTGACCAAACGACATGTGTCCGGATGGATGCGTGGTGTACCTCGTGATTTTGCCAGCTAGTGTTTTCCTTGTCCCCATTTCAACTAGAATTTTGACAATAGCTATGCTGTGGACTGGGTGGTGTCCCCTCGAATGCCCTACGCAGAGGCCAGTCCCCTCCATGGGGTTTGTATCAGGAGGTGAGCCCTCTGGGAGGTGATGAGGTTTCCATGAGGTCCTGACGAGGAAGGGACTCATGCCCTTGCGAGTAGAGATCAGACGTCGTGATGTCTCTCTCGACCACGGGAGGTCTGAGCAAGAAGGTAGCCATCTGTGAGCCACGGAGAGGCCTCGTTCTGGAAGCCAGAGCCACAGGCATCGTGATCTTCGATCTAATGGCTTTGCCGGCTCAGTCCCCAGCCTCCAACTCCTGCCCTTGACCAAACTGTTCTTTTAAGGACACGGGGATAAGACAAGCTCATGGCTCAGAGGCTCCCTACAGTCCTCTGCTGTGGGGGACCCACCATCAGTGTGTGTCATCTGAATTATTGTGAGAACCTTAGGACCCGTCTTGTTAGAAGGGTACAGACGTCCCAGCGGTCGGTAACTGAGTCACACAGCGGGGCTGGAGCCACTCCCTCCTCCTGGTTTCCTGGCTGGGTGGCCTGGAATATGCCATTCGGCCTTCCTAACATCAGGTTTTCCACATGTGAAATACGGACAGTGATGCCCCCTTGCAATGCTGTGCGAGGCAGTAGCGTATCTGCCCTTAACGCGGATGATCCGGTGAACCGACCGTCATTTATTTTTACTGCGTTCTTGTGTCTTTTGTGTCCCTTCCCCCAGCCCTTCCCCCTAATCAAGGCAGGATCCCTGCAGGGGCTGTTTCTGGCTGCAGGGACGGACGGGCTGTGGCTTTTGAATGGGAAAGTTTGATATTCCAAGCGGGGCCGTGCATGAGCAAAGAGTGACGTGGCTCTTCGCTTGACAGGGATTTTAAACCTCACTTCTGAGTCACGTGACTGGCCTGGCCGGCTGCTGTCAGGCTCCATCACCCCGGGAAGGACTGACCCTGAATCTCGTCCCATGACCAGGAGACAGAGAAAAGAGCCTCCACAGGAAACTTCTCCTCGCGTAGCTGGGAGCGAGGAGGCTTGTTTCCTTTGTTTGTTCACACACCGCGCGCTCGGAACTCTCCTGCTCCATTGCCTGGACGAAAACGCTTCCAGATTTTCTCCGCAGCATAATTTAAAGGGGAAAAGACATCAGAGGCTCAGGGCAGATCTCCCGAGCACAGTCGAGTTAGTGTCTCTGCCCACGAGGCTGGGGAAAATTTTGCTCAGCCAGTAGGGCAGCGACGTGCAGAAAATGCATCGTGTGCAGCTGGGAAGTCAGTCGGGCCCGTGGTGGGGACTCCGCTCCCTGTGACGCGTGTCTAGAAGGGATTCTGGGCAACAGGAAGGGTGTTGACCCCTGCCGCCTGTTAGGTGAGCAGAAGCCCCTTGAACAAGGAAGGTCACGGGCACATGGTCCTTCACGCTGGGTCCCCAAATGCTGCCGGGTGGAAAACCACCACGGGGGGATGAGGTCAGGGAATTATCAGTCTGTCCTCGGTCCCCACCACGCAGGCCAGCGACAGGCAGACGGGGGGGGGGGGGGGGGGGGCAGGCGAGGGGGCGTCCGCGCATTCCAGAGCACGGCCTCCAAGGCTTCCATGCTGGATGGCACTTTGGTAAACACCAAGCCCTTTGTCCCTTTGCAAAATAAAAACCACACAAGGTCTCGACCTCAACGTGAAACTATTCACTGGAGAAAGGGGTCCTACAAACGGTGAATATGCAAAGTTCTACAAAGTGTTGTAAAGACTTTTTAAAAAAAGATTTTTTTTTTTTTTTTGGACGACCCATTTTGGCCATGCGAGCTGTCTCTAGGAATGCAAACCCAGTAGCTTCTAGGGTATTTCCGGGGGAAGCTGGCCCAGACGGCAGAATGAAGGAATGTCATTAAAAAGCTCCTTCTGAGGCTGAAGGCTGCTGAGACCCAGCCCTTCAGCGGGTCCCCTAAGGACATTTGCCTTGGGATTCCTTTTGCGAAGTAGGTTGCGTAACCTCACTGATGGACAGAAGATGCCTTCTGGACACGGTTTAGCCCATTCCGAATCCTTGTGCACAGTGGCCCTACCCTGCACGTCAGGGAATAGAAATGTGCTGATTTCCCCCGTTGGTAAAAGGGCACGTGTGTGTTGGTCTTAAACATCCGGAAACAAAACGAAACGAAACAAAACAAAGCAAAACCCAAGCAAAACAAAACACCCAAATGAAATCCAAAGAAATTATCCACATGCCTTGGAATGTGGTGTCAAACGATTTAAATACAAGTCATTTATGAATAAACTGGGGGAAATACATGACTCAAATGATTATATAAATCTCTGGAGGAGAAAATGACACGCCCACACAAGACACTGAATTCTTACAAAGGGGAAAAAAAGGCTAAGAAAAGATTTAACTGAAACAAACTGTCCCGTGTGGTAACCATTTCTAATGAGGCTTCAAACTCGGATACCTCCTGCAAGAGTTTCCTGGGGCTGCCTTAACAAATTAGTACCAAAAACCAGGGGTCTTAAAACTACAGGAATGGGTCCTCTCCCAGCTCTGAACACCACAAGTCTGAGATCCAGGCAGGGCTGCTGAGATCCAGGAGGGGCAGGGCCACTGAGATCCAGGAGGGGCAGGGCCACTGAGATCCAGGAAGGGCAGGACCCCTGAGATCCAGGCAGGGCTGCTGAGATCCAGGAGGGGCAGGGCCGCTGAGGTCCAGGCAGGGCAGGGCCGCTGAGATCCAGGCAGGGCAGGGCCGCTGAGATCCAGGCAGAGCAGGGCCCCTGAGATCCAGGCAGGGCTGCTGAGATCCAGGAGGGGCAGGGCCCCTGAGATCCAGGCAGGGCAGGGCCGCTGAGATCCAGGCAGGGCACGACCGCTGAGATCCAGGCAGGGCAGGACCACTTAGATCCAGGCAGGGCCGGGCCTCTGAGATCCAGGACAGGGCAAGGCCCCTGAGATCCAGGAGGGGCAGGGCCGCTGACATCCAGGCAGGGCAGGACCACTGAGATCCAGGCAGGGCAGGGCCACTGAGATCAGGACAGGGCAAGGCCGCTGAGATCCAGGCAGGGCAGGGCCACTGAGATCCAGGCAGGGCAGGGCCACTGAGATCCAGGCAGGGCGGGACCACTGAGATCCA
Organism: Prionailurus viverrinus; assembly: GCF_022837055.1. Classification (NCBI taxonomy): domain Eukaryota; kingdom Metazoa; phylum Chordata; class Mammalia; order Carnivora; family Felidae; genus Prionailurus; species Prionailurus viverrinus. Next base: position 1,477,122 of record NW_025927611.1, on the reverse strand, counting down.
GGCAGGGCAGGGCCGCTGAGATCCAGGCAGGGCAGGGCCGCTGAGATCCAGGCAGGGCGAGGCCGCTGAGATCCAGCAGGCAGGGTCTCTGAGATCCAGGCAGGGCAGGCCACTGAGATCCAAGAGGGTCAGGGCCGCTGAGATCCAGGCAGGGCAGCACCACTTAGATCCAGGCAGGGCCGGGCCTCTGAGATCCAGGAGGGCAGGACCACTGAGATCCAGGCAGGGCAGGGCCACTGAGATCAGGACAGGGCAAGGCCACTGAGATCCAGGCAGGGCAGAGCCGCTGGGATCCAGGCAGGGCAGGGCCGCTGAGATCCAGGCAGGGCAGGGCCCCTGAGATCCAGGCAGGGAAGGACCCCTGAGATCCAGGCAGGGCAGGGCCCCTGAGATCCAGGCAGGGAAGGACCCCTGAGATCCAGGCAGGGCAGGGCCCCTGAGATCCAGGCAGGGCAGGGCCGCTGAGATCGAGGCAGGGCAGGGCTACTGAGATCAAGGCAGGGCATGGCCGCTGAGATCGAGGCAGGGCAGGGCCCCTGAGATCCAGGCAGGGCAGGGCCCCTGAGATCCAGGCAGGGAAGGACCACTGAGATCCAGGCAAGGCAGGGCTCCTGAGATCCAGGCAGGGCAGGGCCACTGAGATCCAGGCAGGGCAGGGCCGCTGAGATCCAGGCAGGGCAGGGCTGCTGAGATCCAGGCAGGGTAGGGCCCCTGAGATCCAGGCAGGGCAGGGCCCCTGAGATCCAGGCAGGGAAGGGCCGCTGAGATCTAGGCAGGGCAGGGCTCCTGAGATCCAGGCAGGGCAGGGCCGCTGAGATCCAGGAGTGGCAGGACCCCTGAGATCCAGGAGGGGCAGGGCCACTGAGATCCAGGAAGGGAAGGACCACTGAGATCCAAGCAGGGCAGGACCACTGAGATCCAGGCAGGGAAGGGCCCCTGAGATCCGGGAGGGGCAAGGCTGCTGAGATCCAGGCAGGGCAGGGCCCCTGAGATCCAGGCAGGGAAGGACCACTGAGATCCAGGCAGGGCAGGGCTCCTGAGATCCAGGCAGGGCGGGGCGGCTGAGATCCACGAGGGACAGGGACAGAACCAGTAGATCCGGGCAGGGCAGGGCCACTGAGATCCAGGCAGGTCAGGACCAGTGAGATCCAGAAGGGGCAGGACCACTGAGATCCAGGAGGGTCAGGGCCACTGAGATCCAGGCAGGGCAGGGCCACTGAGATCCAGGCAGGGCAGGGCCGCTGAGATCCAGGCAGGGAAGGGCCACTGAGATCCAGGCAGGGGAGGGCCACTGAGATCCAGGCAGGGCAGGGCCACTGAGATCCAGAAGGGGCAGGACCACTGAGATCCAGAAGGGGCAGGAACACTGAGATCCAGGCAGGGCAGGGCTGCTGAGATCCAGGCAGGGGAGGGCTGCTGAGATTCCGGAGGGGCAGGTCCACTGAGATCCAGGTAGGGCAGGGCCACTGAGATCCAGGCAGAGCAGGGCCACTGAAATCCAGGCAGGGCTGTGCTCCCTCCAGAGGCTCTGGGGGAGGCTCCTTCCTGCCTCTTCCAGCTTCTGGGGCTCCAGGCGTCCCTGGGCTCTTGGCTGCGTCCCTCCCGTCTCTGCCTCTGCCTTCACGTGGCTTCTCCTCTGCGTGTGTGTCCCTCTTCTGTGTGTTACAATGGCACCTGTCATTGGATTTAGGGTCACCCTGATCCCGGATGAACTCATATTGACTCATTACATCTGCAGTGACCCTATTTCCAAATAAGGAACATTCTGTGTTCCATTTTGAGGGGACACCATTCACCCCTGTCCAGTAGCCGTCCGCTCTATCCGAGGGTTAAGTATGTTGCATTACAATGACAATAGAGGTAATAAGCAACCTTACAGCAACCTTAAAATGCCATGTTTTTCAACTAATAATAGAAATATTGCAATTTAGGGAATAGAACCATGTCGTGTTTTCTGGTTGAACATGTCGGCTCCTGATTTACTGTAAACTGATGTGGCTGGATGCGTTTTTCTTCGTTGGCCTGGCTCCCTTCTTTCTTTTCCTCCTTGGAAAAAGGGCCTTCACGTGGGATCGGCCGGGCTCCTGCAATCCTTCGATGGCTGGCTGCGGTTGGCTGGCACAGAGACAGTCCATCCCTTCCGACTATACAGAGTGACCCCCTGGGGCTACCTGCCCATCTTGGCTCATGGCTCCTAGTCCTGTCTTCCGAGCCACCAATGTTGGGTCAAACCTGTGACCTCTTTTGGCGACCATGGGAAAGCAAACATGGCACGTGGGGCAGGGTCTTTCCAGCCTCCTTGGGATTCTCTCTCTCTCTCTCTCTCTCTCTCTTCATCTGCCTCTCTGTCTCTAAAATAAAATTTTAAAAAAAGCTTTCTTTTTTTGAATATTTATTTTGGAGACAGACAGAGAGAGAGAGAGAGAGAGAGAGAGAGAGAGCATGAGTGGGGGAGGGTCAGAGAGAGAGGGAGACACAAAATCCAAAGCAGGCTCCAGGCTCTGAGCTGTCAGCACACAGCCAGACGCGGGGCTCAAACCCACGACCATGAGATCATGACCTGAGCCAAAGGCTTAACCGACTGAGCCACCCGGGTGCCCAGAGAAACACACGCACCGAACAGCACAATCTGAGCCCCTGGGACCATCAGCCTGACACGAAAGGGCTGAGTGCACACGAACGAGGGTCTTAACAGATGAGACCCGTGTTCTGATGAGCCACCTCCCACCTCCCCACACGGCCCGAGGGAGCAGGAAGGAGGGGCTGCTTTTGTTTACTGAGCCGCATTGATCCTGGATCCTTACATGACACGCGCCAAGACGTGAGGTTGTGTAAGTTTCCAGAGAAGACTAAACATTTCAGGACCATGAAGCGAGTAAAAAGCAAGTAACATGTTCCTACATAAACCTCAACCCTGGGGCCAAACCACCTATTCAACACCTGGAAAATGGGACCTTCTTTTTTTTTTTCTTTTTTGAAGGAACACAGATACGATACACGTGCTCCCCACATACGGAAACAATAACCTGTATATATCATCTACGCGGCGAAATTAATTGCAGATGAGGACGCTGTTGGTATAATGGCAGCGTGACCTTGATGCAGGGAAAGCGTGTGCGACTCCAGAAGCCAAGTGACCTGAGCCTTTGTCTAGCTCTGGTTGTTAAAAACTCCCATGTGACAGAAATCACAGCTCGGGGGCTTAACTCAGGAACGACTGAGTTAACAGATATCGCTGGGCATCCCTGTGCTTCCTGTGTATTTTTCTTTAGAATAAATACGTGTATGTGCATGTTGTGGTGGAGACACCTCATGACAGGCTTTGCTCGTCTACAGCCTTTTACAATGAAGCATTCGGGGCTCATGGGTATGCATCCAGGGGGACCCAGGTAGGGAAGACGGTTGGGTCTCCCCATTGGCGGATAGAGACCATCCATTCACGTGTCTGAAATAAAGCATATACACCGTGCTTTACGGGAACAACAACAAAATAATGTAATATTCTCTTATTCGAAGCCAAGCCAGTTTTCTGGCTGTGCGTTCAGGCATGAAGGGCCCTGGCACAGTCTAAGTCATCCAAGAGACTCGTAATGGAAATGGAACGTAATGAAGGAAAAGTTAGTGGGTACGTCGTATTTGCTGGTTCACTCTGAAGGGGAACAGGGACTAGTTTTCTGTGCAATGCCGGCCTCAGCAATGCATGCTGTTCCATTTTCCAGAAGCCACCTAGAAAATCATGGGACCCCCCCACGACTGTCAGGCCATCGAAACGAAAGACTGGGGCTAAACGCGGGTCTCCAGCGTCTCCGCCCAGGGTCCTACACCATTATAAGACTCGGGAGCAGCTGAGGAATATGTAAGAACCACTCTGTGCCTTTTCTGTAGAACCACGTGAGAGAGAGAGGGTGCATTTGCCAAGTGAGCATTTTGCAACTGGCACAAGGCCCTGGAATAATTCTACAAAGAAATATCACGGGGAGAAGAGCAGGCAAAGTTTATGTTGCCTCCGTATGGGCAGAAGTCTGCAAACTATTTACACACCATCTCTCAATGTGCCAAGGCCACGGATAAATAGCATGTAGGTTTGTCTGCGAACGTTTGATGGGAATCAAGGGACACCTTTCTAACTGAAACAGGTTCGGTGCCCAGTTTGAGGATTGCTGTTTTAAGCCAACCGGGATTGCGCCATAACTCCTGTCACCCACGGGATAGACCAGAAAAGGTTTTGCCCGTCTCCTGTGTCAGGGACACGCGGCTGTGTTACCATCCAAGAAATAAGAAAATACAAGAAATAAGGAGAATGTAGAGGAAATAAGAGTGCCTGGAAAGTGTGAGAAGAAGTGTAGAGTGACCCCATGGGCTGCCTGCACATCTTGGCTCATGGCTCCTTCTCCACCAATGTTGGGTCAAACCTGTGACCTCTTTCGGTTGCATTGGGCCCACCTGGATAAGCCAGGACCATCTCCTTATTTTGTTAAATTTTTTTTAATGTTTGTTTATTCTTGAGACATAGAGACAGAGCACGAGCAGGGGAGGGGCAAAGAAAGACACAGAACCTGAAGCAAGCTCCAGGCTCCGAGCCATCAGCACAGAGCCTAACGCAGGGTTCAAACCCATACACCATGAGATCATGGCCTGAGCCGAAGTGGAACTCCTGACTGACTGAGCCACCCATGTGCCCCCCCCATCTCCTTATTACAATATCACCTGCCTGGCAACCTGAATTTCATCTGCTGCCTTCATTCTCCAGTGCCATGAAAGGGAACGTATTCCTTCCCTTCAAACTGTTTGAGTTTCTCTTCTAAGAACCATTTTTTGGGGGTGCCTGGGTGGCTCCGTTGGTTACGCATCCAACTGTTGATTTTGGCTCAGCTCATGGTCTCACAGTTTGTGGGTTGGAGCTTGGGATTCTCTCTCTGCCCCTCCCCCACCAAAACAAATAAATAAAAAAAAAAGTAAGAACCATTTATCTGCATACATTGCCCCATCTTCTGTTAGATTTCTTCTTTGTTTTAATAGATATCCTTTGCATATTCTAGATATTAACCCCGTGGATAGGGGGTGGAGGGGTGTACCTTTCTGTCTAGTTTATATGTTCCTTTTTTTCTCAGATTTCAAATGCTTCAGGGGGATACATTGAGGCACACTTTTCTTTCAATGACATACATGTGGGAGTCATTAAAAACCAGATTGCCAGGTGCCTGGGTGGCTCATTCAGTTAAGTGTCTGACTTTGGCTCATGTCAGGATGTCACAGTTTGTGGGTTTGAGCCCCACGTCGGGCTCTGTGCTGACAGCTCAGAGCCTGGAGCATGCTTCGGATTCTGTGTCTCACTCTCACTCTGCCCCTTCCCCACTCACATTCTGTCTCTCTTTTAAAAATAAACATTAAACATTTTTTTTAAAAGCCCAGATTGCCAAAAAGTTCATAGTCTTAAAATAAAATGAGGTTCATTTTGTCAGTGTGAGAAAAACACAACTGATTTCCTTTCAGAGAAGTCAGTGCATTCATTTGATGATGTTTGTTACCCCCAGAGTTTAGTCTGTAGGCACAAAATCGTCAGAGGACCACTGAGAGCAGAGCCGGAGGCCAAGGCTTCTGTGCAAGTCATTTACTTGAGGACAGAGAGCCAGGAACAAACTTCAGGAAGTGGGGGGAGGGTGACGCGGAGAAGGAGGGAAAGCCAATTTGAGGACACGGTGGTGAATTAGCCATCGGTGTTGGCAACTGGACCGGACTTTCTGAGGATTTTAAATAATCTCAGGGCTCTGCGCTAGAGAGATGACAGAGAAAGATCTTTATACATCTTTATACATCTGCCTATATCTCTCCATTGGTCCATCCCTTTGGAATGAGCTGGAAAGATTCATACGACAGCTGCATGACTCTAGCCAGGATAGATTCTTGAGAAGTGAGTGAAGCAACAGCCACTGGCTTCTGATAGATTGGCTCTTCTTCCATAGCATTGAAAATTACAATAATGCCAACCGTAATGATTATTGTTCTTAGTACAAGAGTCCCATAGGTATGTCATCACTGCTTGTTTACTTTTGTTTTTCCAGGATGTGATGACCTCGCCCACATTCTGGAGCAGCATAATCTCCACCTCTTCAAAAAAAAGAGAACAAAATAAACGTAATGACTTCTGCAGTCAAGAAGACTGGATAAAAACTGAAAACTTGTCACCGAGAATAGATGTGACATGGTGTGGGAATATTGGTCCCACTTGCTTTAACCCAATTGATGGCTTGGACTGGCTTATAAGAAAAAATAAAATTGGGTAATAATCTAAGGTCAGACTATGGAGGTGGTTTGGGATCGTGTGGTGGTTTTGTGAGGGGAAAGTAATAAGGATCTTGGAACCTAAGTGAGGGGATAACCTCACCATGTTAATCCATGGGGGTAGGTGGGTAGACAGATGGATAAGTAGGTAGGATGATGGATGGATGGATGGATGGATGGATGGGTGGATGGTTGGGTGGCTAGATGATAGATAGATAGATAGGTAATTGATAATGGATGGATAGATGGATAGATGGATGGATGGATGGGCAATAGATACATATATCTATAGATAGATAGATAGATAGATAGATAATATATGGATGAATAGGTAGATGATGGATGGATGGATAGACAGGAGATAGATAGATAGATAGATAGATAGATAGATAGATAGATAGATGATAGATAATAGATGGCTGGCTGGATGGGTGATAGATAATAGATGAAGAGATAGATGGATAGATAGGTATATGGATTGGACAGATGATAGATAGATAGATAGATAGTAGATGGATTGATAGATGGATGGATAGGTGATAGATAATAGATGGAGAGATAGATGGATAGATAGATACACAGGTAGATACATAGATAGATACATACATTGGATGGATGGATGATACATAGATAGATGATAGATAGATAGATAGATAGATACCTAAATACATAGATAATAGATTAGATAGATGAATGGATGATAGATAATAGATGGATACATGGATGGATAGGTAATAGCTAGATAATAGACGGGTAGATAGATAGATACATACATACATACATACCTAGATAGATATCAAAATTAAACATTACTGTGTGTCAGCCAAGTACACTGGAGTTTTGGGATCCATGTAAATCAGGGATTCTCTACATAGGCGATTCAATTTCATATTAAATTCTCCTGCATTGATTGCCCAACTCTCCACTCAAAGCCAGCTAGGACCCACATGTCATTAGTATTGCATTAGCTTCGTGAGAGAACAGAAGAGGACACAGAAGGGCAAAGAGAAGCCAAATGAAATGAGACAGAGAGAGAGAGGACTTGGCAGGAATGGAAGACGTTTTGCTTTTCCCCTTAAACTTTATTTTGCTAAATCACCCAGAGCATGAAGCTCACGGGGCAAGACTGGATGACAGAGGAAAGGATAACCTGGCCTAAAGTGCAAGTTAGGAGACGGGCGGTTAGGGGACCGAAGGACTTCAGGCATGCTAGGATAAACTTGTCAATATGCATTTGTTCTTGGGAGCTCCCAGCAGACATCTCAGGAGTTCATTCTGTGGCCCCCGTATCTTCAGCGAAGGGAGCAGGTAGCACTGATCTGTCGGGATGGTCCCGGCAACAAGGCTGGCTCAGGACCGAGCGATGGACGGGGCAGAGTTTCCCAGGATGCCTTTCTCCTTCCTCGTGGCGACCCATCCTCAGGTGCCACCTCCTACCTGGAGCTCTATGTCTGCAGACGGCTGCCCAGCTCTCCTCCCAGGTAGACCCAACCTTGTGCTCCCCTATTTTTAGGGGCACCGAAGATACAGAATCCCCTGTACCCGTTGTTAATCCAAAACCACCCTTTCACTGGACGTTCTGGATTCTTATTTGCGGAATCTGGCAAGCCCACCACTGGCCATTTGCATTTTCAGAAGTAAAAGGTATGGAGGTTGGTTTTAGACCAAATACCTGGCTCTCGAACATCAGAATTATTATTATTCATTCTTCTTATTCTTACTATTTATTTTCTTGTTGTGATTATTTTGGTTGCTTTGGGTGGGAGAATGTCCCCGTCTGCCTCAAATCACACTCTGTGAGGGACCATAGGGGTACCCGTCCAAAGTCAAAGCTGGTTGCTGAGTTCTGTGCCTCAGCACTTGTGTCATTTCTCAAGGTCCGGATGCTCAGGGACAAAGATAAACCCCCATACCCACAGGAAGTGGAGGCTTTTCTTTGAAAGTAGAAATGCAGACTGAATGTATTTTTGAAAATTCATCTCCATATGTGATACTCAAGTATTAATCCTAGTCTCCTTTGATCATCTCTGCCTCGTGCCTTCTGGGTGTTTCTAAAGTATGTTCCACACATTTGCAAACAATTATATGACCAGCATTTGAAAATACAACTGACGTGAGTTCAAAAGACTCGAACTTCTTCATCCTGGTGCTGGAGTCAGAAGTAACCTTTGATGATATCAAAACCCTTTGGATCTTCAATCCAGCGACATCCAAAACGGGGGGAGGGGCCTGGGGAAGGAAAGTTGGCATTTTTAGAAATTTTCATTTGAACTGTTCTTACAGAGACCACAACCCAGAAAAAAAAAATCTGCCGTGATTTTGCTATAACAGGATACACTATAAATGGGAAATATAACACATTCTAGGTGAATCATGCACGTGGCGAATACCTGTTACAAGTGGAAGTGAGATTAGTAGAAATGAGGATAAACCGCGGTCAATGGCACATCAGAGCTGAAAGCAAAAAAAAAAAAATAGCTTAATAAAGAAAGACAAGTGCATCTACTTACATAATTTTGGCAAAGACCTTGAAAAGTGCAGCCGCTTACCCCACATGCACATGGTAACTGTGGCTAAGCAGGTAGGTTAGAAGGAGGAGAACGCAGTGGTCAAAAAACAAGTTGATCAGAGGCATTTCAAAGCGAATGAAGCACGTGGCAAGTAGCCAGCCGTTAAGTTGATCCACATCTTGGAAGAGAAACGTGATAAAGAATCCAGTTTCCACATGAGAAAATAAAGCCTTCGCCGGAAGAATGTCTCCTTTCTTTTTCGTTTCTTGTTTCTTCTTTTTTCTTTTCTTTGTAAGTAACTCTTACAGTTACTGGTCATCTGGGAATTTGTGGTTGCAAATTGTTAACGTATAATTTGTTTCTAAGATTTCACATGGTGCCCTGGCATTGGAGCACATGCCCTTTGGGGGTTTAGCTTTGGTTTTGAGCGGGGGGAACGATGAGCCACTGTGGGAGTCTTTCTGAATACTGTTTACTTTGAAAGAGGGCTAGGGTTCCTCTTTGGCTCATAACTTAACCCGCATTGAGTTAATGGATTGTGAGAGCAAATCTGTTTTAAAAAAAAAAAAGAATTTTTAAAAAATTTTTTTAGTGTTTACTTATTTTTGAGAAAGAGAAAGGGACAGCACAAGCTGGGGAGGGACAGAGAGAGAGAGACAGAATGTGAAGCTGTCAGCACAGAGCCTGACGTGGGGCTCGAACTCACGAACTGTGAGATCGCAACCTGAGCCAAGGTCAGACACTCAACCGACCGAGCCACCCAGGCGCCCCTAGAAACCCAAGAAGAAATTTTAAGTGTAGATGTAGTATCGGGGTATATGGAGTAATCTGGGGTGAATGTGTTTCATGGAATTCTGGTAAGAGCTTTTGAATATAAAATGGGTGCTTTCTAATTTCAGTATATAGGGTATCATGTGTGTTGCTTTGCAATGATAAGAACCATAATATAAGGATGTGAGAAATCCTTCTAGAGCAGGCTTTTTAAATAAATCTGTAATGTGCATATGCATCACCCAGATTCTGGCCAGTATCGGTGATCTGACGAACTTTGCGTGATGGAGAAAAAAATCAACTGCTCATGGCTGAAGAGTTCCAAATGCAAGAAAGTCAGTCACAAATATATTCTTTCCATCGGTCCGTTGGTGATGACTTTGCCTGTCCAAAGGGAAGACGCCATTTTTTGAGCCCGTAGGAGGAGGCGATGTCATGGCGAGGCAGGAGGTAATAGGGAACAGGAGGAAGAAGAGAAGAGACCGATGGTTGAAATAGAGGCATTCAGCCAGGACTCCACTGGGCTCCAGCCTATTCAAGAAATACCCTTAGAAAGTCTCATTGTTCGCCAGGTGGATGTCCTACCAGCCGTCTGCCTTTCCTGACACACCCACTCCACTTTATCTGAAAGACGCTCTTATTAGTTCTAAATATGTGTCTTTTTCTTTCTATAAAAGTAATTTCTTGAAGAACCACTGGAACCAACCCGACCTGAAGCCCAACCAGTAACAACCACACACTGTGATCACTCCTTCCTCTCGAGCCCATCAGCAAGAGACGACAAATTTGTCACCACGCGGTGTGATGGGAACATAAAATGGCCAGGGGTACAGAGGGAAAAACAGAAGTCTGGGAGCTTCAACCCGCATTGTCCCTTTGCAACTGAACAAAATGGGGAAGTCACAGGGCTGTCCCCAATTCTGCACTTCCAGAAACAAATGATTTTCTTTTTCACAGCTCTGAGGCCTTCAGGAGCACGTGGGAAACCGATATGCACAGAGTCTCTGGTTGAGAAACTTCACATTGAGAAAAAGCCGTTGGCACCTTGTAGAAACCACCAATGAAAAATACCTCGACAGAAGTCATCGATTCCAAGTCGAGGGGCCCAACTGGTGGCTGAGAACTGGTTTCTCCGACGGCCCCACTCCCAGTTTGTGTTGGAACAAAGTCACAAGGGTGTTTCGTATCTTCTTACGCATAATCAGCTATTTCTGCTTGAACGGGTTCACCATTTTCCCCTCAGTTATAATCTTCTGCTTGGAGAAAGATTAAATAGAAAAAGCAAAAAAAAAAATTTTTTTTTTCTAGCAAAAAGTTTCTGTTTCACAAAAAAAATTCCCCATTTATTTATACTTTGAAAGAACTCCAAGATCCTGATGTGAAAAGAAAAAAAAAAACCCACATATAATAATTATGCTGAGCCCTGAAATGCTCTGTTGTATAGACTAGTGGTTAAGAACTCAGAGGCTGAAGCCAAACCCTGAGTTCAGACTCCAGCTCCCACTTGAATAATCCCAATAGCCCTGACTCACTAGTTTCAGGAAGATAATGTCTGTGAAGCAATTAGCACAGGACTTAGCGCACAGATAACATTCAACCAATATTATCGTGATGGTTTTATAGCACTTTCCTTCTTTACAATGGAGGAGTCAGTTCATGGCCATGTTTCTCTTCATTTTTTTTGTTTTGTTTTGTTTTATCAACCAGACAAGTAGCTTTCTTTTATGCCTTACTATTCCAGACATGCTACCTACGAACAAGATGCTGAAGCCAAGAGATAGTTTTAGATAGATTTGTGTGCAGAAAAGGGTAAACCATTAGCATGTGAAAGCGTCCCCCAGGGAATGATAGAATACCACATGCAAACAAAAATGACCACCAATATGAAGACCAGGGAATAATGATTAATCATACTCCATGGCTCTTGCCAAAAATGATCTCAACAAGCAACGTTTTTAGGTAAATAATGTGTGGGAGGTTTTTCATTGGATAGAGCCAACACATCCATTGGAATTCAAAAAGCCAGTTCATGTGTGGGAAGGGCTCTGTACTCAAAGACCTTTGATAGACTTTGCCAGCCCCCTCTATCTGCATGAGCAAAGCCAACCTCTTGCCAGGCCTAACTCACTGTCTAGACACGGAGATAATCTGCTGATTAGACCCAAGCATGGAAGCTTTGTAAGGAAGCCAGCTGCAAATGTAAGGAGCCAGATTACGCCCGCCATATCTCACCTCCAGTAGTCACCGCGATCCAACTTACAATGGCTTCTTTTGAAGCAGGCAAGATTAGCCGCTGACCGTGGTGTTTTCTTTGCAATCTAAAATGGCATGCCTCTTGCAACAGTGAGTCGTGTGTGTGTGTGGGTGCACGCGCATGTGGGCGCGTGTTGCCTTATTTGCCTGGCTTATTACTCTGGCCCTAACAAACACTTCACCCTGTATTGGTGGTTGCGCAAATGTGACAAAAATGTGAACACATGCAGGGCTTGAACTCAATTGATTTTGCACATTGTTAGGAGGCTGTAAAAATGCTACCTTGCTTGTGTTTATGTTTCTTGTGTATCAAAAGGGCTCATGACTTATGAATTTCTAGGAACCTATTCAAGGGTGTGATACTTCCTGATCACCTTTGTGATTTACTTGGGAATCCTTTAAGTGACTGGACATTTGCTGTTGCTGAGATTTGATTCAATGAATATTTGTTACAAGTTAGTAATGAATGGCAGCTTTTATTGCTAATGGGAAAAGAGATACACAAAATCTATTAATCTCTAAAAATTGAAACCCTTTGTCATGGACTGTCTATGTCAGAGTTTCAAAACTCTATAAACCATTGTTTATAGACCATTTAAAATAAAGCTTTACATGAGTTAAAGATCATGTCTTCTGCCCATTTTTGATTGGATTTTTTGGGTTTTTTTTTTTTGGTGTCAGTTGTATACATTCTTTATATATTTTGGATACTAATCCTTTATCAGATATGTCATTTGCAAATATCTTTTCCCATTGGGTAGGTTGTCTTTTACTTTGCTGGTTTCCTTTGCTGTGCAAAGCTGTTTATCTTGACATAGTCCCAATTGTTTTTTGTTTTGTTTTGTTTTTGCTTTTGTTTCCCTTGCCTCAGGAGACACATCTAGAAAAATGTTGCTACAGCCCATGTCAGAGAAAGTATGGCCTGTGTTTTCTTGTAGGATTTTTATGATTTCAGGTCTCACATTTAGGCCCTTTATCTGTTCTGAGTTTATTTGTGTTACATATAGTGGAATTAAAATAAAATAAAATAAAATAGATCATGAACGTAAGCTGAAAGTTGAGGTAAGGCGTAGAGCATGAGGCAAATACGTTGAAATAAACTGCCTTGGTTCTCACTGACATGGAAAGGCCTAGAAAGATGGACACTATCCAGTTCAGGTATGTGGACAAGGTGGGCAGGTATGACTGGTGCTCTAGACAGATGGCCTCTACACACCAAGAAGAGAGGGCTTGGGAGGAGCTGAGCCTTGGCCCTGCAATCTTGGACGGCCAGCCTCCAGGACGGTGGGAAATCAATGTCTCTTGTGTCAGCCCCCCATTCTGTGGTTGGTAGAAGATGAAAAGCTTGTTGCTTCATTACGGCAGCCGTAAGACACACTCACATGGACGTTGGTGTTCTGAGCTATATCCTCAAGCCCTGAGGGAGGTTAGGGGGTGCCTTTGTGGCTCGATCAAGTCACCCAGAAGGTTTCTTCGGATCAACACTCTGCTCAGCTGTCCCTTCTCAAAGGTTGCAGCGTTGAGCCAACTTGGGTGTAGTGGCCATGTGCTTGGAAGAGACGGTGGGAGAAAAGAGAATGAACTGTCAGTCGGCTGAAAGGAAAGTCATTCTCTGGGAGTAGGGGATGGAAGGAGAGGAGAGGCGGGTCTTTGGGGAAATACGGTGGCGGGGAGGGAGCCTGGGAGGAGGAAACTGGGGTCAGGGGGCAGCCTGGCTCTCCCCAGCAACCTTTCCTGTGGCCTCTGAGAGACCAGGAGACCACGGTGTAAACTCCCATCCTGGGTTTCTTTCTGGGAGGGAAGAAAAGTTTGTCATCTCCTTGTTGGTGGTTCCTTGCCTCCCCCCTTCCCAGACAATTCCGGCTGTTTCCTGTCCCCCTGCCCCCACCGCCCAGCAGGACTGGCTGCTGGCCACACACTGACAGCGCGGGAGGAGGGCCCTGTGCATCTGGACAAGAGGGCCTTCAAAGCCCTCCAGCCTGGTCAGCAGGCTAGGCGTGGAAATCACATTTGCTGAACATGCATTTCCATCTAGGAAAACTCAGCCACTTCCCACTGATCAGATTTTGAGGACAGGGGTGGGGGGGTGAGGTGGGAGGGGGCTGGCTGCGACCCGCCTCCTGACTTCTCCAGGAACAGATCCTGCTTCTTTCCTGAAATCGTGAACACGTATTTTCAGGAGCGGTCTTCTGCTTTTCCTAGACTTGGTGACTTTTGGAACGTTCAAAGAAAACAAAACAAAACAAACAAAACAAAACAAAACAAAACAAAACAAAGGCTGCGTTTTGGCAAGTGGCCGTGATGTTAAATGGGAGAGAGCTGCTTCTGCTCATGAATGATTTCAGTGCCAGTTTCCAAAACTGCCTGGCGCGTCCTCAGCGTGTCTTGTCTCATACTTTAGTAAGCTCATCGAGACCGAAAAGCAAACTTGTGCTCCAGCCAGGCGGGTTCAGGGTGGATGGCACCTGGAGGTTTCCATGCCACCTTCTCTGACTCAGCTTCAGCCTTCATGGGTCACTGTCATTTGTGCCTGTCTCTGCACGGCCAGCACGGTCAATGCAGTGGAAACTACCATTGACTCTTACCTGGACACTTTCTCTGCTCCATAAGCGGCCACCTTGTGGACCAGGTCCGATCCATATTGCCTAGCCTGCAGCCACAGTGACGTTTCTGAAGTCCCCCTGCCCTAGAGACAGCCCTGCTTCTTTATGCCATCTAGCTGCTGGCCGTTGCTCTCACGACGCACTATATCCTTGACCTAGTGCACAAGACTCTCAGCTCCGGCCCTCCTCGCGTCCCTGGTTCCATTTCTCACTTCTCTCCCGTTTGCATTGCCCTCCAGGCACCATTGCTTTCCCGCACTTGCCCTGCTGGAGATGCGTGGCCATACCCAAGTCTTCCCGGAAGAGCCTGAAGCACAGAAGAGCCATCTCTGACCTCCAGGACCAACGCACTCCCTCCTTCTCCAGAATGATCCTCACTTGCATTATGGCACCTTCCACAGCCCGCCATCACTCATCTGCTGGCCTGACTGTTTTGTGACCACCTGCCTCCACTAGACTATGAGCTCCACATCCACACTGGTCTGGTTGTGTTCCCTCCCTAATCCCCATCACCTAGCTCTGTGCCTGGCCGGGAGCACGCAACTGCCCATGAACAGATGGATACAAGGACTGCACCACCGAGCTAGTTAAAGATTAAGCTACCAGAAAGCCTGTCTTGGACGGGAACGTTAAACAGGAAACTCTGTCCCCCAGGAGTGGTTGTTCTGGCTCTTCCTGATGATGCTGAAAAGCAAAGAATGTGCTTGGGTAGCTCCCACAGCAGAGTTCACGAAAATGTTGAAAGAGGTTCCTTATTTAGCTCAAGGCAACACATTGAGTTTAATGTCGTTCGACTACATGGCTTTCTCTCACTTCTAAACTTCAGACTCCTGAGGTTGAGGACTCTGCAGGGGGCATTGCTTGCCTCACATCACATGAATCCTAAGAACTGCTTGATTCGGGTGATGACCCCAGGCTGGGAAGCATGTGGAGATCTGTTTTGTCAAGCTGTGGGGACTCGGGTCCAAGATGCCTGGTAGGGAGCCAGGCGGTTCCCAAACACACGAGTGAAATGTCCTTCTCCAGATCAGATTCACTCTTTCATTTGAAAAGGAAAAGACTTTCATCAACCATTGACTTCTGGCGATATCCCTGATTGACGTGCTCCTGGTACAGGTGATCGTTGAACATCATGGCGGTCCGGAGCCCACTGCTGAATTGTGGAAAACCCGTACTTAACTTTCGACTCTCCCCAAACCTTCACGACCGATAGCTTACTGTCGACTGGGGGCCTTACCTATACATAAACGGTCGATTCACACTTATTTTGTGTTCCGTGTTCTCTACACCATATCCTTGCAATAAAGTAAACTAGAGGGGGAAACATGTGACCAAGAAAATCATAAGGAAGAGAAAGTCCCTTTACAGGACTGTGTTGTTTCTACTGGGGGAAAAAAAAAACCTGTATAAGGAGTCTTGCGACATTCCAACCCGGGTTGTTCAAGGGTGAGATCCATCATATGTTTCCAGCTGCTGGCCTGGCAGTCTTTGAGACTGCCTGTAGGACATAGTACATGACAAAGGGAGTGGCTTCTGCGAGTGGCATCTCACTGGATCGTGCCCAAAGCCCAACAAGGTCCAAAGATGGTTCACGAGAGAGAATATCTCGAGAACTGCAGTCAACCAGCCTGCAAGTCCTTGCTTTACCGCGTGCGCATTAACGACACACCCTGAAACCTTCAGTTCTTCTGCCTTTTGCAGAGCAGGGCTGGGAAGAAAATTCACCCAGTGAGTAGAGGGCAAGTCGAGAACCCAGTGCCTGGGGTCTAACTCAGCTTATGTAAACCTTTCAAGCTTCGAAAAAACAAAAAAGAAAGAACGAAATGGAAAAGGTCAATTCTTTCTACAATTACTATTTAAAAATTTTTAAACATTTATTTATTTTTTAATGTTTATTTATTTTTTTTAGAGAGAGAGAGAATATGCTGGGGAGGGCAGAGAGAGAGAGGGAGACACAGAATCCGAAGCAGGCTCCAGGCTCCTAGCTCTCAGCCCAGAACCCGACGCGGGGCTCGAACTCACAGACCACGAGATCATGACCTGAGCTGAAGTTGGATGTTTAACTGACTGAGTCACCCAGATGCCCCTACAATTACTATTTTTAAGATAATTACAAATGGGAAAAAAAAATATTTAACTTGCGTGAGGCAAATTGGATTTTTTTACGTGTTTTTGTTTTAGGAGCAATTTTAGGTTCACAGCAAAATTGAGAGGAAAGTACAGAGATTGCTTGTATACCCCCAACCCCCACACAGGCACAGACTCCCCAGTATCACCATCTCAGCCAGATGGAATGTTAGGTACAACCGATGACCTCTCGTGAACAATCATCATCACATCTCTCTCTCCCCTCTCTCTCTCAAAAGTAAACATTAATTTTGTGTTTAAAAAAATGGTTTTTAAAAAAACATCTCCATGAAGCTAGTATATGAATTGATGTGAAATGCCAGATTTAATTTTGATCACTCACGGGGACACGGGCAAATACATGTTACAAAGACCTCAAGGTGAGGACCTCCAGCACAGCCCTGAACACTCAGACATGTCAGAGTTGGCCACGAGCAGATCTTTTGAAAAATATTGTAATGAGGGGCACCTGGGTGGCTCAGTCGGTTAAGCGTTAAGCGACTTCGGCTCAGGTCATGATCTCGCGGTCCGTGAATTCGAGCCCCGCGTCGGGCTCTGGGCTGACAGCTCAGAGCCTGGAGCCTGTTTCAGATTCTGTGTCTCCCTCTCTCTCTGACCCTCCCCCATTCATACTCTGTCTCTCTCTGTCTCAAAAATAAGTAAACATTAAAAAAAATTAAAAAAAAGAAAAAGAAAAATATTGTAACGAGGTAACTGGCTGATTGATTAATGGCTTCACCCCTGGAGCCAACTTGATCATGCATTGGAATCATCCAGACGTCTTTAAAGATACTGACACCCGGGACATATGCTAGGTGTTCTGTTTAACTGTCCAGGGATGCATACTGGACATTAGGACTTTTGCAGGCTCCCCGGGTGATGCCGATGTGCACCCAAGTTTGGGACCCTCTGTTCTGCGGACGTCGTGTGTGCACGAGGCAGGCGCTTAAGTCACTGATGGCTTCCGATCAGCTTTGCTGAGAACATGAATGCCATGGAAGTTGGCAAATGCCGCACGTGTTGAGTTGGGCTGTCCTTCCAGGGCTACGTTCCTCAGACGATCAGGAGCACAGCGTCACTTGATCCCAGTAAGCAGACGCAGCAAACAAGGTGAAGGCTGATCCTGGGGGACAGTGGAGAGCCCAAGGCTGGCTGCACAGCCTACAGATCAGAGGCCAAGGGGCTGAAGCTGATAAAAATGCCCCACTCGCCCAGGATCTCATCTGTGACCTTCCAATCACTGCTTATCCAAACGGGCTAAAAGTCATTTTATTAGAAGGTGCAGGGCTTTGCTGGGACGCTGCACCCTTTTGTAGATTTTTACCCCAAAAACCTGAGTGACCTAGGTTTCCCGCTACACCCACTTCAGGGCTCTAATTGGTTCCAGACAAAGAAACAGAGCCGGCAAGAGACTTACCACACCTACGTGTGCGTGTGCGTGTACAACGTCCGCCCGTTGTCTGCACTGTGTGTGTGCATATGTCGGTGTGTTTGCTTGATGTGCGTTTCATGTCCCAAGAACATGTTAAAAGGAGTATATATAAAAAACAAGCAGCCTGTTTCACATGAGAGCACTGTTTTTAAACAAAGAGGTCCACCGACAGCAGGACTATGCTTGCAGAAGCGACCCTTCCCATCCTGCGGGGAGAAGGGAGTGGGGCCAAGCCACTATATCTTTGTCAAAGACGGATTTTTTCCGCCCAGACGCTGACCCGGTAAAATCAACCATGTTGGAACGCTGAGCTTGCTTTTAAGGCAAGACGAGTTCTGATTGTTCGTTTTCGATGTTCAGTGTTGAAAAGCAGAGAACTTTTCTCGACAGCCCCCCTGGGCCAAGTGGGACATTGGCACACGACATCAATTGATGAAGGACGTGAGTGAACCTGTGGCTTTGATAAGGGTAAACAATGTGCGAATTCGTGCAGGATAATCAGCAGTGGCCAACGTTCTTCTTCTTACGGCATCGAGCACACTGTGAACATTGGTGTCAAAGCAGAAATATTCCCTGGGGAGATTTTCGTGCCAGGCAACCTTCTTCCACGTGACGCGGTGGCAATGTTGGTTAGATGCACGACGCTGCTTCAGGTCCATGTGCTCATGAAGAGACACAATGCTGGCTTTCACTGGCTGGTTTGTTGTCAACATCGGGACTCTGGGGTCTTGCCGGAGAGGCAGCTTCCAAATCTGTATCTCTGCCCTGCGCAGAACTCCTGCTAAACGTCGCCATTCAACGATTGCTTGAGGGACACTCGGTCAATGGGCTTTTCTGGAGATCCGAAATTGGACCCTCCCGTCAACTCCGGGCGCTGAAAAGATTGGGAGTTGAAGACAAAGTATCCTGTTGAGCTCAGTGTGCTGGCGCTTTATGGGAACGTCTCCCCAGTACCGCTTCAGCTCCATGACAGAGGTTGGTATTTGGGCTGTAAAATCAAGGCGTTTTGAAACCTCTAAGTGTTTTCAAGGATGTTTGCACTGAATCAACCTGAAGTCAATGAGAAAGTGTTTTTGCCCCTGTATCAAGTGTTTTTATTATATACCATGGACAGCATGGATTTTTTCTAAACTGATGATGAGACCTTTGCACAGGGAAAGCGGGCGCATTCCCATAGCCAGTGGACACAGCCATACGCCTCCGAAACCCGGGTGTCTAAGACAGTATCTCCCAGTGGTTAGCTGCCTGGGCCATGGACTCCATAAATCCGCTCTCAGATTTAAGATTTAATAAATTCTCTCTTGCCCCACGACAAACATGATGTGAAGTCAATTTCAGTTTGTGTGCATGTGTGTGCAGTGGCCTTTGTGTATTTCTACTTCCTGAGCTGCTGTGAGTCCGTAAATCACCAGTCTTCCAGTCTGCCTGTAATTCTGTGCTCTGGTGATCTACTTCTAATGCATACTCTTTTTTTTGAATATTTAATTTTTCAGACAGGCAGAGAGAGAGTGTGTGAGCAAGGGAGGGATAGAGGGAGAGGGAGACACAGAATAGGAAGCAGGCTCCAGGCTCTGAGCTGTCAGCACAGAGCCCAACGCGGGGCTCGAACCCATGAACTGGGTGACCATGACCTGAGCCGAAGTTGGATGCTTAACTGACTGAACCCCCCAGGGGCCCCTCCAGTTCCATGAGTTTTTAAATAACGTCATGGAAGTATATAATACCTATGCAATTCATTTCTCTCTCTCTCTGTCTCTCTCTTTCAGTGAAAAGTTATCCCAGGTAGGACAGACTAGATTCTGAGAGTTAAAATGGTTTTCGAGCTGCCAACGCCCATAAAGGGAATGTCCCACAGTGTGAATGAGGGTAGTACAAAGTCTTGCCTTGAAAAGTGACCTCTGAGTCATTTCGTTAAAGGTCCAGCAAGTAAGCGGCATTTCATTTTGCAATATTTTTTTCGTTTTTCTGCCTTCTGTGTGCATGATGTAGCGATGGGAAAACAACAAAACGGGCCAATGTTAACAGTGCAATGTAATGGAGGATCCGTCCTTTACCGCCATATCCCTGCCCCCATTAGCTGTTTTCTCTTTTCCATTTACTCATGTTCCCCCTCCCCCCTCCTCATTGTTTGGGTTGAAACCATGTTTCCCCGGGGAGGGAGAGTGGAAATACTAAAGACAACTTGCTTGGCCTAAATCTGAATATGCCTGTGTTATCAGGAAGCTTAAGCAGAGAACAATATCCTGATTCTCGTTGACATCATTGTTTCATATCAAACAGCCATTTGGAGCCTTGTAGTATTTTGCTAAGGCAGCCATAATAAAAGTCCATCGATTGGGTGGTTAAATAATAGAGATTTGTCTCTCAGGGTTCTGGAGGCTGGGAGTCAGCGACCCCAGGCAGGCCTGAGGCTGGGAGTCTGAGGTCCAGACAGGGCTGAGGCTGGGAGGCTGAGATCCAGGCAGGGCTGAGGCTGGGAGGCTGAGATCCAGGCAGGGCGGGAGGCTGGGAGGCTGAGATCAAGGAGGGGTTGAGGCTGGGGGTCTGAGATCCAGGCAGGGACTGACAGCTGGTTTCTCCTGAGGCCTCTCTCCTCAGCGTGTTGATCCCGTGTTCTCCGTGTCCTCACGTGGCCGTCCCTCTGTGCGTGTCTATGTCCCCAACCCCTCTTCTTACACAGACACCAGTCATATGAGGTTAGATTGCACCCTAGTGACCTCATTTTATCTTAAACGCCTCTTTAAGGATCCCAGCTCCAAATACAGCCTCATTCTTAGGTCCTGGGGATGAAGGTTTCAATATAAGAATTTGGAAAATGACACAATTTAGCCCATAACGTATGCACAGAGATGGGAATATCCGTTGGGATATACAGAACCTCTCAAGGTAGTGATTTTCTTTTTAGGCTTGGGTATTGCATCTGGATTCACCATCAAGGGACACTCAGCCCCCAAGAATACCTTGGGTTAACGTCTTCAACAAACCACCACCACTCGCCAAAAGAGGCTTTCTTCACCGATTCTGCTTGTGTGGAAATCCTTAAGTCGCTCCTCATGTTACCGTATATTTTATGATCTGGAGGTAAAAGTCATTTCAGCCCTCCACAAATTCCAGGGAAAGTAAGAACAATCATGAGAGAGAGGCAGTTGATGAAAAAAACATTATAATATTAGATACACCTGTTTCCGGGAAGACTGTAATTCTTGCTTCCTTCACTCTTGGGTAATACTTTGCTAAAGGAGAAACATTCCATGAGAAGCAAAACACATACGCACTTTCTCTGCTTCTTGGAGTTCCTGTCTAGCAGGTTAAGAAATCTGGGAAACCAATTCTCTGGCTGTTCAACTCATTATTGTGGCAGAACTATGCACGTGGGCCTCTCGCCGTACCCACATTTCAGAAGACAATCCACTTCCGAACAGAAATGTAAGCCAAGTATTCGCCATTGAGTCAATATCCGAGTCAAAAACTCCAAGTGTGTTTTGAGCACAGGCCATTGCTAACTAATTTTCATTTTCAGTATGTTAATGAAGATACCACAGCTACGTGGCTTCCCAGTTGTAAACAGTTTCTCAAGAGGCAGCTAAGCCTTTCATTCAAGGTGAGTTACTCAGATCAGGGCCCTTTCCCCAAAGCTGTTGTGATTCCCCGTTGGAACTCTAACATAGCCCAGGCCGGAGCCGTTAGCCACGGGTGCTGCTGTCTGGGACCCTCTTTACCTCTCATCCATGCTGCGTCCCGTCTGTGACACAAATAAGCGGCCATTTGCAAACGATTGTACTTTCGGTTTCCGGAACTAACACCATCAAGAAAGATGCGATGAACTCACACAGCTCAGTAGCAAGAAAGCAACCAATCCGGTTTAAAAATGAGCAGAAGACAAGAACACACATGTCTCCAAAGCAGCCATCCAGATGACCAGCAGACACATGAAAAGACGCTCCACATCCCTCATCATCGGGGAAAATGTGTTAAGTCAGACAGAGTCTGTGAAGTCAGACATGTACTGTATGATCTCCCTTCCATATAGAATCTAAATACAAATGAGAGTCTTAGAAACTGCGGGGAGAAAAGTGGTTACCAGGAATCGGGGGTTGACCGGGTGGTGGGGGGGGAAGGAAGATTGGATGGTGTCCAGCTCCGAGTTCTAAGCCCCAAGGAGGAATTTCCCCGGGCTTTCTGTTTGAGGTGAGCCTCTTGTCACTGTCAGAGAAATGATGAGGTCTTTGTTCTGGATGATGGAAACGGAAGTGCTTTCCGTTAACTCTTGCTGCCATGAAAAACAGAGCCCCGGCCAGAGACCTGGAGGAGGTGGTTTATTTTGGAGGCTGTCCGAAGAAGATGGATGAGAGAGACAGGAAGACACGCAAGGTGACAGAGGGACAGCTGGGCTTGAGTCCCACTGGGGACTCTATCAGCATGCTTGTAGAAGAGTGGTGTCAGGGACCAGTCTTGACGTTGGACTGAAGCGTTGGACATCCCATGCCCCAAACCCACTCCTGTTGGCTGTGGGGAAGCCAGAAGGCAGTCCCCGTCACCTTCCTGACCCCAAATCTGAGCTTTGAACAAACCCTGAGACGGACCAGGTATCAGCTGGCACTGCAGGTGGAAGGTTGCCTACGGGCACAGGACAACGGACATCGCCTGCCCCTGGAGCTGAGCACCGCCGAGGAGATGTGCCACGGACAGGGCTTGCTAGCCCTGCGGGGGGAAGTTTCCAGGGGCAGGCGATGGAGGTGGAAATGTTAATGATCTCAGACACCTCTTCCACTTGAATTGGAGGCAATAGGGACAAGGTAGGGGGGGTTTGAAGGTAGAATGGTACATTTGATGGAGGGAAGGTACGGTTGAGGGCAGCTGATAGAATGTACGCTTTCTATAAGGTTTGAGGTGAGCTCATTGGCTTAGACGGAGGCAGCATCGTTTTAGGGAAACGGGGTGGGGGACGGTGGGGGGAGATGGAAAATAATGATTGTAGAAACTGGGATGAGAAGTGTCCTGGGGCACATAATGCCAACAAATGGCCACCGGGGTGCGGTTTGTCTCCAGCCACACCCAGCTCGGGAGAATTTCCAGACTGGGTTTGGGCAGGGTCCCTGTGGGGACCCATTGCCAGCCCAGAGGACTTCTGACCGAGACCGGTGCTTGAAGATCTGCTTCTGGACGACAGGATCTCAGACAACACGGAGCTGGGAGTGACCAATCTCGGCGTGACCGCAGAAGTGCTCCATTGGGAACATTACTTGGGACCCGCTGGATCAGAGACACACGTGAATCTCAGAGACTGCCCAAGTATTAGAACCTCAATTACCCGACTTCAATATCACCTGCATTCCGTCATTTGTTAAGTTGGCTCAGAGAAGCCATAAAAATAACTGAACGCATTTCTAACTGACCGGAGAGAAGAGAGTCTGTTTTCTTCATTCCTCTGGTGTTTGGAGCAAGTCTACTTTTTTTTTTTTTTTTTCATTTGACTGTAAGTCCAGCTTCTTGTGCCTGTAAGATGATATATTTTTCTTTGTGAAAATACATAAATTTAGGACGACGGCACTGACATCTGAGATTATGAAAATACTTTAGGAAGAGAAAACTCGTTAAATTATTTTCTGTATGTACTCTTTGGATGTGCCTTTGGAACTAAAAGGTGCGGGGGGAGGGTGGAGGTAAACTCAAGCCAAAAGCTAAAAAAAAAAAAAAAAAAGTAAAAGGGAATGATGAAAATTCAGCATTTGGACTCTGTTTGGAATAAATGAACGCACATGCATTTTGGCAAATCCAATTCTTAGAGAAATACTTTCTCTTTTAGAGTGTTTGTAAGGCAGGAGGAGAAAAAGGCAGGAATGTACAAGTCCCAGGGTCACTCGTACAGAGACCATATGATCATGGGATCACCTAAGTCTTGAGGAGCCCAATGGCTTCAGGTGACATAGCCCGAATGAAGTGTTATTAAAAATGTAAGTGTGGTAACTATTTCCTCTTGTCTATGGTAGTTAAATCTCAGTGGGCACAGAAAGTCTGCCCTTGCAGAACATCAGGAGTCCTCCGGAGCACTTAGTAGGGAGCCCTGTCCACCCAAGTTGCCCCAGGTAGACCCCACAAGATGCATGCTCTTTTTTTCCCTAGCCACCTTCCACCCACCCACGCATGGATGGATGCCACACTCAGAACCAGCCTGGGCCATTGCCCGAATCACACACTATCTCTGGAGATCGGCCATCACCCTGGCGACAGCACCATGAGTCCACTCTGAGCTTGAAGCTCTCTTGGACCATCCTCTGTCTTGTTCGATGCAAAGCAAAGCCCTCTGAGCTGCACCACAGATGATGGATGGTGTATTAGTCTGCTAGTGTTGAAGTAACAAAGATACACTGCCCCCCAAATGGGGATGATGATAATAAAATTATTTCCTGGGGGGCGGGGGGACGTTGCTATGAATGGAAAGTGTCTATACAGCTTTTAGAACATGGTACGGGTTTGGTGAAGGCTTCGTGCCCCTAGGTAGAAGGGGGATATTATTTTCTCTGTCTGTAACCACCCCACCCTGAAATTTCCGAGTCCGATTGCCCAGTTAAAACCGGGATAAGGGATTTTTAAAAAGAAATAGTTTAGTTTCAGGTGTTCTTAAATGGCCAACTTTGTCATTGCCTGTGGGCGGATGGGACCTGGAGCTGGCTCAGGAGTGTTGGGTAAGAAGCAAAAAGTGCCTTTGGCTTTGTGGAACTTTAAGGATGTTTTTCAGTGGGTGACCAGAGAGGTGACAAGAGACACAGATTGCAAAGGGACAGTGAGTCCCGCGTGGCTAGGCTGCAAGCTATGGGGCTTCCCAGCAGTTGTGCGACACGGCAGCAGGGGTGTGTGCTAGTGAGGAGAGGTCCTGGCAAACGTCACGTGTTACACGCTGCTTGTCGGGGACTTGCCGAGACCTGGCTTGAGGCGCGTCTGAATGGAGGCGGGATTTCTCCTTCAGTTTTGACAAATGTCTTTAAGAGCACCGCAGACAACACCCAGGGCTCAGTGTGCCCTAAGGAAGCCAATTGGACAATAAATTATATTTAAAAAATAAATAGAATACAATACAGTACAATACAATACAATACAGTACAGTAAAATAAAATAAAATAAAATAAATTAAAATAAAATGAAATGAAATAAAATAAAATAAAATAAAATAACTGATGTATGAAAAACATAAATAAATAAACATAAAACAAAGAGGCGCCTGGGTGGCTCAGTCGGTTCACTGTCCAACTTCAGCTCAGGTCATGATCTCACGGTTTGTGAGTTCGAGCCCCGTGTCGGGCTCTGTGGTGACAGCTCGGAGCCTGGATCCTGCTTAGGATTCTGTGTCCTACTCTTTCTCTGTCCCTCCCCTGCTCATTCTCCCACATACTCTCTTTCTCTCAAAACTAAATAAACATTAAAAAAATTTTTTTTTAAAAAGAGCCACAGGGACCTGGATGAAGCAACAGCTTTGTTGTTGTTGTGGGACAAATACACAGCCCAAAACTTACCATTGTAACCACTTGAGGTACACAGCTCAGTGCCATTAACCACACTACCTGGTTGGGGAATCATCCCCGCCATCTCTGTCCAGAACTTTTTATCTTTCCAAACTGAAACTCTGTCCCCACTAAACACTAACTCCCATCCCTGTCCCAGCCCCGGAACCACTTTTCTACTTTGTCTCCCGGGGTGACTCTTCTAGGGACCCCACATATGTGGAATCACATAGGATGCGTCCTTTAGTGACTGGCTTATGTCAGTGAGCATCACACTCTCAAGGTCCGTCCGCGTTGTAGCAGGTGCAGAACGTCCTTCCTTTTCAAGACAGCATCATCTTCCTCCGTGTGCCTGGGCCACGTTTTCTTTATCCATCCATCGATCCATGGCTACTTGTGTTGTTTCCATTTCTTGGCCATCGTGAGTCATGCTGTTAGCAGCCTTCTGCAAATATCTGTATGTCTCTGCTTCCAGATTCTTTTGAATAAATACCCAGTCGTGGAATTGCTGTATCGTATGCCCATTCTATGGCACAATGTGTTCTAAATACACTTGCCCCAAAATGCCTCCTTATAAAATATGTTTTAACAGCTCAGAGGTTAGGGCTGCACAATTCTGAATATCTATTATCAGGGAGCCCGGAAATGTGTTCCTTCACTCACAGATGAGCAGAAGAACATGTTAATCGTTTCTTGCCCTCATAGGGAATTTATCATTCCTCAAAAACTGTGGACCAGAAGTCAAAGTCGGGTTTTATCATGGCTGGTCTCAGGTGTAGCGAACAGGAGGCTATATAGACGTGGGAGAAGCAAGTGTTTGAAGGATATAGTTTAACACAGAGGCGATGTCAGGTCTTCTACACATGATTCCTTTCTTCCTCTTCTCTTTCCAGAGACTTCTGTCCACTCCTGTGTTTGCTGTCTGCCAGTGAGAGTTCTGCTCTCAATCCCCCTTTATGAAAAGCCAGCCCACAAACATCCCTGTGGCTGAAATTTTGACATAGACGAACATGTACCATCCAAGTACATCCTATGTTCTTTTTGGCCACTTTGTATATTTGAAATGGCTCTTCTCTTCAAAAAATAAGCCAAGAACCCTTGAAAATTACCACAGGATCATTTTTGTGAGGAGGTCCGTTGGAAACCAAGCTCAACATCATTATCCCACTCACGCTCTTGCTCTCCACCTCTGATACCATTTACAGATGATCTGGGAACTTGCAGGGTCCTTTTAAAGTACTGACATCTTGATGGATGGTAAATGCACGCATGAGCTCCCACACACTTAATCTCGGAGGGATTAAGGATTTCTCTACCAAGACGTCTGGCTCCACGTCTGTGTTTTCTTACCATCTTGATGTCACCTCCCTTCTGGTTGGAAAGAAAAAGGATCAGGAGCTTCTTAAATTAAATACGATAGAATTTAATGATGTGATACAGGGAGGAGTTCGTTTTCCTGCAACAGTGGCTATCTGTGTTCTAATCCCGAGGCCAGACTCAATGGCGACAGACATACATTTAAGCAAGCTTCCCTACCTTCAACTCTCCTTGTGTTATTTCTGCCATAGAATCGTCACAAGAATAGTAGGTAATTGGGGTGCCTGGGTGGCTCAGTCAGTTAAGCATCCAAGCTTGGCTCAGGCCATGATCTACTTTGTAATTTCAACGGAAAGAGTTTCCAGATAATGTAAATGAATAAAATGTTCTCTAGACAATCCATTCCTCATTCAAAGAAAAAAAAAGGTTATGTTAAAAAATGTCTTCAGGTAGGAAGAGAAAGAAGAACCCATTGCCTACGCAAAGGTATGAGAATGAGAACAAAGGAAAGTGAGAACAAATGTGTATATGGATTATCGTAATGAAATCAGTCATTTCTTTTTTTTTTTTAATTTTTTTTCCAACGTTTTTTATTTATTTTTGGGACAGAGAGAGACAGAGCATGAATGGGGGAGGGGCAGAGAGAGAGGGAGACACAGAATCGGAAACAGGCTCCAGGCCCTGAGCCATCAGCCCAGAGCCTGACGCGGGGCTCGAACTCACGGACTGCGAGATCGTGACCTGGCTGAAGTCGGACGCTTAACCGACTGCCCCACCCAGGCGCCCCGAAATCAGTCATTTCTTGGAGGGAAAAGGATACCTATGCGTGGAATGTCATGGATTTTATAGATGGTGGAAATACGTGGCTGGAATCGAGAGCCAAAACTTGCTCTGTTGCGTGACCAATGAAAACACATCTTCGCGGACGTGATCATTAGGTGACAGTGTGGCAACCCATATTTTCCTGTTTGCATCTTTCCTGGTATGTGTTTGTATTGTGTTTCTCAGCACACTGTATTCTGTATAAAAAAAAATACCGGATGGGGTTGCAAGGTGACAGGCTGACAAGTTCATCTCCACGAGTTTAGGAAGCCATGAGCATAGCAACGAACTAAGCGAAGGATGAAGTACCTGCCCCACCATATTTTCAGTTAGGTTTCTTTCTTTTAGGACAAAACACCTGGCCGACTCTTAATGACCTATAATTCCTGTTTTTCCAACCACCAATAGTGTTTTCCCATCTTTGTACTGAAAACAGAAGAAAGGTGGTTTTACATACTATCTACGCATATGATTGTTTAAACTCCTCCCAAAGTAAAAAGAGAATGTCTAAGAATCTCCTTTCTCTTGGTGTGTTTACCACAAACACAAACTTGGGATGCCCCCATTTAAAGATGCTCAGTGGGGATCTTACACAGACACTTATTGGAGAGTAACACCTTGTTGCATAAGGAGAGACTCACAGATAGCTCATGATAAACTTTATTTATTTATTTGTTTGTTTTTTAACTTTTTTGATGTTTATTTATTTTAGAGAGAGAGATACAGAGACAGAGAGAGAGGGAGACATAGAATCTGAAGCAGGATCCAGGCTCCGAGCTGTCAGCACAGAGCCTGACGTGGGGCTCGAACCCATGAACTGTGAGATCATGACCAGAGCTGAAGTCAGATGCTCAACCAACTGAGCCACCCAAGCGCCCCTAAACTTTATTTATTTTTTTTAAAAATCATCTATTGGGGCGCCTGGGTGGCGCAGTCGGTTAAGCGTCCGACTTCAGCCAGGTCACAATCTCGCGGTCCGGGAGTTCGAGCCCCGCGTCAGGCTCTGGGCTGATGGCTCAGGGCCTGGAGCCTGTTTCAGATTCTGTGTCTCCCTCTCTCTCTGCCCCTCGCCCGTTCATGCTCTGTCTCTCTCTGTCCCAAAAATAAATAAACGTTGAAAAAAAAATCATCTATTTATTTTTTTTAGTTTGAGAGAGAGAGAGAGAAAGAATCTTAAGAAGGAGAGAGGAAGAAAGAATCTCACAAATCGTGAGACCATGACCTGAACACAAATCAAGAGTCAGAAGCTCAACCAAGTGAGCTACTCAGGTGCCCCACTCATGAAAAACTTTAAATGTAACAGGAATTTCCCTGGATGACTAGAGAAATATATTCATACACAAAAGGGGTTCAATAGATAATGTACTGTATCTACATATGTATCTGAATCCTTAACATCAATGATCCATCAAATAGATTTATACCTTAAAGTATGCTTATATTTTTCATGATTTTTAAAGGTAAACTCCACCCCTAAAATGGGGCTCGAACTCAGGACCCCAAAACCAAGAGTTCCATGCTTTACCGACTGAGCCCGCCAGGCACCCCAAGGTATGATTGTATTTATATTTATACATACACGTATTGAATGCGTAAGTTACATATATGTATTATTTGCAAATTGTCACCTGTAGTTTAATATAAGGATATACTTATATATTTAATTTATGCTTATAGTCTAAATTCGGGTTTTGAATAAGGCATTAAAAGGTGAAGGGTAACGTGAGTAGAATGTTGAAGAAAATCTACTCTTAGCAGAAGCCAGGAGCAACGTAACACGATGATTCGAATGCCTTTTTTCTCCTACCTTGGCACCGACATTGGATTTCATGAATAGACCTACCCTGGAGGCGACAACCACCAGCAGCATCGTTTCAGTTGTAGATTTCCACCAGAATGTCAGTGCTCGTTGGTGATGTAATTTGTGTAATGGGATATTATATTATAAACACACTATTCTGTAGTTCTGAAAACCGCAAAGTAACTCCAAACTCTGTCCAGGGAGAGGAAGGATGAAACCCGGAGTGTCCAGGATGAAACAGGGTTCGTGTTGTTCTGAGGCACCGCGTGGTCTAAACTTTCATTCAGGAGCTCCCACACTTCAAAGGTGAAAGCCGGGCCACGGAATTGTTTCCAACCCCCTGTGCTGGCGATGGGAGGGGGCCCTGTAGTTTCTGGACATAATGCATTCTCCTGAATTATCTAGGTGGCTGGGCATTTGCTGAGGTCTCTAGGAAGGGAGATGGGCTTCCAGCATGCATAGTGACCACCGGTAGGGAAAGTATTGACCAGAAGGGCTATTGTCTCTCCAAAATTCTGCAAAGGGGACACATGTGCGCATAAAAAGGCCACCACAGTCTCCCTCCAGGACGGGGTGGGAGATGAAAGAGTGTTATGTATTTTGAGGGGAAGGAAAATAATTCAACTCAAGGGGTTCTTGTGTTTTCATGTGAATGTAGAACAAAGCAGCTGCTCACATCAGCAGCCCCTTGGGGAGAAAGGCAGGTGCTTGGGTCATTTTCTTTCCATATGAGTGAGTTTTCTTTACCTGCCCAAATTGAATAAAGTCAACTGAGAACACAGGAAAAAGAGTAATATTAGAGTCTAAGCTTAGAGTGTTCTCAACTCAAGACACCTTGGATCCAAAACGAATATTTCTGGTTGCCTTAAAGACCACAGGCAATTGATAAACTCACAGGATGGGAAACAGGCACCTCATAGTATGCCACCGACAAAGTGAAGACCAGTTTAACTGTGGGTGGCTTTAGGGGATGAGAAGTAGGTGCTATGGGGTCCTGAAGGGAAAAGGGGATGCAGAGATGAAGGGAGTTAGAAGGACCCTGTTCCGTATGTTAAGAGCTTAAGAGAGGGAGGGAGAAATCTCATAAATAGGAATACCTGAGTCCAGCCATGTAAGGAAACATGCAACGCCAAAGGGTTAGCACATAACCCTTGCCTCAGGCTCTGCTTTTAGGGAATCTAGTGGGAGTCTGTCAGTGGTAGCCAGCATGATCCATCATTCTTAGGATTACTTGAGATAATACATGTATTGTGTCTCATCTATCTGACCTGTTATAGGTCTTCTGGATAAGTTGGGTGGCCATAAGAACCTAGAATCCGTGTGTGAGAATCTCTTTGACTTTTATGAGTACTGTTTGGGATTTTTCAACAGTGATTACATTTTGTCCATAGCAAATGGTTGATAAAGCTTATTTATTGCCAAGGAAAGGTTGTTTGGAGGTCGCCATGTGGAGTCGACAAGGATGATGTTCTGAGGTTTCTAGCTGCATCCACAAGAGTTCCAAGTAGGATAAGGGCAGATAACAATGTCAAAGTAGATCCATTTTCAACTTGACTTGCTTTGCTATGTCAGCTCAGCCCTACCTGGGATTCCTGGAAGGAATTCTAAAAACAGAGGGATTGTGAATGGCATACCTTTGTAAGCTATTTGGAAGAGGTGACGTTAAGCCTCAGAGGTTCTGGGAAGGTGATACCTTATAGGGTGTGGGGAAGGGTGAGCACAGGGCATCATGGGTCACTGGCTGTGGAGGTCTCAACCACTGTATCGGGAATGTTGTAGACTTTCTCCAATCAGTGCCAGGAATGTCTGCTCTCTGGAGACATGGAGAAGAAAAACCACCTGTGAATGTTAATACTTGAAGAAAAACAAAACTGGACAAAAGATGACCCTAGTAAGATATAATTTTATATATATATATATATATATATATATATATAATTTTCCAATAACCTTTGAGTGAATGCTTTTGATCAAAACTGAAGCGCTTTTTGTTAACAGGTGATAAATGCCTTGCTCTTGAAAAAAATTTCATAATTCCAAAAACAACGGTACCCGAAAGAATCCAGACTGTATTCTGATCAACACTTTTCAAATATACTTGTAATGGAAATGACTTGACAAGAGTTGGAAAAGGAGTTGATGTTTGTGTATTCATCTTGAAATGGGTATATTTATAAACAGATTTTTCAGATCTGATTCAAGGATAAACATTTACTGAAAAAGTGCAATTTGTTGACACTGGTCCCCAATTCAAATCACTTTAAAAGATGGGACCGAGCCATAGACATATGACCTCATTTGCAGTAAGAAAATTAAATCAGTTGGTTAAGCGTCTGACTTCAGCTTTGAGCCCTGCATCAGGCTCTGTGCTAATGGCTCAGAGCCTGGACCCTGCTTTGGATTCTGTGTCTCCCTCTCTCTGTCCCTCCCCTTCTCTCTCTCTCTCTCTCTCTCTCTCTCTCTCTCCCTCTCTCCCTCTCTCCCTCTCTCTCAAAATTAAATAGACATTTAAAAAATTAGAAAGAAAAAAATTAATTCAGCATTATTTATTTCATTCCTTGTGAGGCTGACCCAAAAACGAAGTCCTTCAATGAAAAGAATTGTTTTTGACAGAACCAAAACTTTTTCACATACTTAATTCTGGCGACTATAGTCGTGTCAGTAAAAATATTTATTCTGTGTTCCCACAGTGTGTATGTGTATCACACCACCTCTTTGTTCACATTAAATATCTTACAATTTTACTCGCCGGTTATATCCAGAAAGGTGCATTGAGGTAGGGGGAAGTCAAGGTTTAAATATCATTTTTGTAAAGAGTTTAATTAGCAGGAAAATGAGTCACAGTGCATGCATTGAACATTAAGATGTGAGCTACATGAAGACATGAGGGGTTCTGGGAAAGCTGAGATTTCAAGGTCAACAGACTCACTCATGGGCATCTTCCTAGGAGAAGTCAGAGGCACTGAGACAAGACATGTGGGAGAGGCCCATGCGCTCCTGTGCTCAGGGGCAGAAATGCAGTGACAATTCCTGTGAGTGCCCGGCAGGTGCCAGGCTGGGGCTCAGTGTTTCGCAGCACATATGCTAATTCTCATGGCGTTTGATAAGGTGGGTATTGAGTTTCTGTCTTGTGGTTGATACAAATTCACCACGGGGATGCCTGCCAGGCTCCGTCAGAAGAGCACACAAGTCTTGATCTCGGGGTTCTAAATTTGAGCCCCGGGTTGGGTGTAGAATTTACTGAAAAAGAAAATATTTTTGAAACAAGTTCACCATACATGAGACGGGGAGTGTCCAAGACGTAGGAGCAAGTCAGGGATTCAAAGCCAGCTCTGACAGATTTCCACTCCCAGCTCCGCACATTGCCATTTTTGTACCAGGCCTGCCTCCCTCAGCGGAAGGAATGACCTCTCCCTCCTGGAATGTGCAAACGTAGCTCCAAGTCTCCCGGACCCACGCCAGAGTAGGTGTTTTTGATGTTTTGTCTTAAAGACCCATGTGCAGATTGCATTTGCCTGCACTTTGTTTTGCTAAATACTCACCAGTGTGAGGTGAGGCATGTACCCAAGTCCCTCCAAGGGCATGACAAGGAGGTGCCTAGCAAAGTTACTCAATGAACAATAACAACGTAGGGAGATAGACCTCTGGTCTCCCTCCTGACTTTTTCCTCTGCTCCCCCCTTTACTGGTATCGCCCGACTGAACGACAGCCTTGGAGAACCCACCAAAGAAAAATGCAAGAGTGTTTTTGGTTTCCTCTGGCATGTATCAGATAATTTTTCTACTCCCCCGTAATGATTCCAAGAGGGAAGGGTTGCATTCTTGATGGAGACAAATATAAGGAGTGCTTATTTCAGGGTGTGTGTGCAAACCAGAATTCCTGATGCAGACGGTAGCTGTCCCGAAGGAAAAATATGTACCAGATCCTTTTCTTCACAAAGGGGCTGAACCGTGGTCCCTTAAGAGCCATATGTTGAACTTCTATCCCTTCTTAGCTCTGAATGGGATTGTATCTGGAGATGGGGTCTTTAAAGAGGGGATTAAGGTAAAATGAAGCCAGTAGGGTGGGTCCTGATCCCATAGGACTGGGGTCCTCATGAGAAGAGAAGATCAGGACGCAGACATGCACAGCGGCACGACCACGTGAGGACACAGGTGGGACAAGGCAATGACACAGCAAGGAGAAAGATCTCAGGAGGAACCAGCCTCAACCCCGCCTGGATCTCAGACTCCCAGCCTCCAGGACCAGGAGAGAATACATGTTTGTTGTTGAAACCATACAGGATATGGTGGTTGCTGCAGCAGCCTTAGCAAACTAACACATCCCCTTGATAAATAGTGACACTCTGCACGTCTTACTGGTGTTGGCACCAGCCCTGCACCTAGTCACGCACACACAGCTAATCTAAGGGGCTGTTGACGATGCCTGGTCGCCGTATTTTGCTCTCAGCCCACGCATACTTGCTGAATACCATTTGGGGCTCCCTGGTCTGGCTGGAAGCAGCTCCTATGGTTCCCACTTCGCCAAGGCTCCCTAGGCCCCAATGTTTCTTCCCTGCTCCCTCCCCATTTTTCAGGGCGTTTTGTCATTGGAGTTCCCAGCATATCCAGGACTGCCTGATTTTGATGGTCAGTTCCGTAATGACGAATGATGTTGAGTGTCTTTTCATGCGCGTATCGATCATGGGTATGTATGTCTTCTTTAGACAAATGTCTATTCAAGACCTCTGCCCATTTTTAAACGGGGTTGTTTGTCAAGACCTCTGCCCATTTTTAAATTGGGTTGCTCATATACACCAAATATATGAGTGGTGTATATATTCTTTATATATATATTCTTTATATACAAATGTATGTATTCTTTATATACAAATGTATGTATTCATTATATACAAATGTATGTATTCTTTATATACAAATATATGTATTCTTTACATACATATAAATATAGGTGTTCTTTATATTTATATATTATATATATATATAAAGAGTCTTCATATATTCTCAATGTTAATTCCTTCTCAGATATACAATTTACAAATATGTCCTCCCATTCTGTGGGTCACCTTTCATTCTCTTAATAGGTCCTTTGATGCACCAATGGTTTTAGTTGAAGAGGTACAGTTTATTTATTTTTCCCTTGGTTTCCTGTGCTTTGATGTCAAGAAAGTCAAGACATTTCTGTAGCTACTCAAGGCATTTCTTTTAGGCAAGCCGATGTGCATTCAGAGTGGAGAATACAAGAGTCGGTACGACCTCTCTGTCCCCAGGAATTCCCAGTGCAGTCAGGCCCCAAGAATCTAGTGGCACTTTTTGTCACATGTTCTCCTCTGTTGCTTGTTGCGGCCTAGAAGGTGGCATGCCCCACGAGGCACCAAGACAAACCAGTTTTGCCAAAGTCCCGAGAGCACTGGTCACCACTGGCTCTCCCTTCACCTCCAGGAACTGAATCAACTACAGACTACAGACGTCCTGACCACAGTTCCTGCCTGCAGCCCCATTGGTCAACCATGCCCAATTCTCCAAGGGTCACTTTGGGAAAGTTCCACCACATTTTTGTGTTATGTTTTCCCATTTTTCTTTTTTCTTTTTTCCTAGAGAAATGTACAAATCTGCACTCCCAGTGAGACCTTCTTTGTGGTTCTTAGACAAGCATGTGTTTGCAAAAACTACATTTAGGAGAGGCTGGGTTTCCCCACACCGCCCCCCCCCAGGAGGTGACATTTGGATATTTTGCATGAATGATGGGAACACCCCTGGAGAGGGCTTTTGGAAAGGATAGATAAGGCTGGTGAAGGATCTCATACCTCCTCCCAAGTTTCCGCAGACGAGGCAGGTTTTCAGTCCGATGGCGCTCAGCCTTCGCAGGCACTTTCCAGACCGGTGACGTCACCTCCTCTGGAAGGACTGAGGCACAGCTGTCTGCCCAGAGGCTCAGAGCAGAGCACCACCGGCTTCCAAGATGATAAATCTCACAGCGATAGTGTCTGATACCTGAGCCATCTGGTCCAACCCTTCCAGCCATGAGGTTATTTCTGTGCAGTGATTTTTTAAGGGATTGTTTCCCCATTGAGGCAGGGGCATCTGATACAGCCGCCCTTGTGAGTGGCCTCTCCAGATAAGTGCCTTGTTCACAGTAATTGTGACTGTGACGCTTTTCTCTATTCCTCCCTACAACAAGGGCATGGTGTGAAGGTGTATCAGTCTTTGGGAGCAAAGCGTCCATTAACCTTCTGGCTCTGAATTTAACCACATGTAAAACTTGGAAGTGTACTGTATATGCTTTTTGTCTTTCTCGGAGGTCACGGTGACGTTTGGGAGAACAATGCGTGTAGGTGATCGAATAATGGGATTCAAGACACTGTGTGTGCGCATTTATAA
This sequence comes from Prionailurus viverrinus, assembly GCF_022837055.1. Taxonomy (NCBI): domain Eukaryota; kingdom Metazoa; phylum Chordata; class Mammalia; order Carnivora; family Felidae; genus Prionailurus; species Prionailurus viverrinus. The sequence continues at coordinate 1,441,325 of NW_025927611.1, read as the reverse complement.
GACAGCATGCACTTTTAGACCACGTTAACTGGGATATACATGAAAATATCCAACAGAATTTTACTGCTCTAGGGAGAAATCCTTTGCCAACACACATCATGTAGTATTTATAGATGAAACATACTATTTTGGAAGAGTTTGTTGTGTGTATTTTGAGACAAGATCTCCGGGTATTTAAGCAACTTCACATTTATCTGTTGGAATTCTAGACTGGTAAACATTTTTGTTTTCCTCTTGGAAACATGTTTGAAGGTGTGGTGTTAGTGAGGATTCATTTTCACATAAACTTCAAGCTGTCGTACGGGACCAAGTTGAAAGTCACTGTTCTCAGCCTAAAAACAAATGCCACTGAGATGCGTGGTTAACAACACACAGGAGACGTTTCAGCAAGCTGGATCTCTTCGTTGTTATTTGAAACTGCAGTTTAGCGAGTGAGAAAAAAAAATGAACAAAAAAATAGGCCCCAGTCAAAGGAGAGACTTTCGATGATGCACACAGATACACAGGCTGCAGGCTACGGTCCCAACCGCCAGCCGTGTGCAGATGCAGGAAGCTGGGCTCGGCTCCAACAGCTGCCCAGACCAGCCGGTCCCACCCCAACACCCTCTGGATATGAAGCGTCCTCCTGTGGTCAGGAGGACAAGTTTGGTCCCTGCATCAGCTTGGAGAAGCTCCTGGAGATGGGGGTTGAAGGACCCACCATGCATTTATCCAAAACGCAGCATGTACTGGGAACACCCCAAGGAAATTACTCATTGGCACTAACTTTAGTAGCCTACCCCTCTCCCTGTTGGTGGGAGCTTGGGAAACCCACCAGATTAGCTGGCAGACTTTTTATTTTTTATTCATTTTTAATTTTTTAATGTTTTATATGTTTTCCAGAGAGAGAGAGACACAGAGTGAGCAGGCGAGGGGCAGAGAGAGAGGGAGACACAGAATCCGAAGCAGGCTCCAGGCTCTGAGCTGTCAGCACAGAGACCGACACGGGCCTGGAACTCACGAACTGTGAGATCATGACCTGAGCCAAAGTTGGATGCTCAACCAACTGAGCCCCCCAGGCGCCCCTGACAGACTTTCTAAGTGGCACATGTTCCACTGCGCACATCTACAAGAGAGTCTGGTAAGCTTTGACACCCAATTCCACTGTAAGAAGGAAACTTCCACTGTGGTGCAGGTAGGTGGCTAATGTGCGCTACTCATCAGTGGCTGGTGGTGACCATCAATGCCTCTGTCCAATGCATGTGCAAATTCAACCTCTATCCTGGTGTCGTGCACACGCAGCACTGTGAACCCTCATGTTGAAACCCAATCAGGGGCACCTGGGTGGCTTAGTGAGTTAAGCGTCCGACTCTTGATTTCAGCTCAGGTCACGATCTCACGGTTGTAAGCTGGAGCCCTGCATCTGGTTCTACATTGGGCAGGGAGCCTGTTTGGGACTCTCGCTCTCCCTCTCTCTCCCTGCCCCCTGCCCCCAGACAATCAAACCAGCACCTTATTTGGTTGTATGTTGCCAAGTCTCTCCTAGGTCCAAAATACACAGCCATCCCACATGCCTTGCCTGGAAAGACCCCAACAGCCTGACCAAGGATAAACTCACCTGAAGGGCTTCATTCTACATCACACCTGTGTGCAAAAGGAAGTCAGAAGCCAAATTTTGAAAAATAAATTTTAGGTGGGTCACTTGATGAAGAAGATTTTTCTTTTTGTGCTCCTGACAAATGCTTCTCCAGACATTTAATGAAGGTAATTAATGGGGCGGGACCATCACTTGGAGAACACAGAATGTTGTTCTATTATGGACTGAATGTTGTTCCCCTACCTCCCTGCAAATTTATTTGGTGACGCCCCAATCTCTAGCATGGATGTTCTTGGAGTAAGGATGTAATTAAGGTGCCATGAGGTCCTAGGGGTGAGGGCATGATCCAATAGAATTGGTGTCCTTATAGGAAGAGACACCATCTCTCTGTGTGTGTCTCTGTCTACAGAGTGAGCACATGGCAACAAGTGGCTGTCTGCCAGCCAGGAAGAAGGCGCTAGGCAGAAATCAAGCATGGCGGCACCTTGCCCTTGGACTCCCAGCCTCCAGATCTGTGAGAAGTCTGTGTCGACTGTGTAAGGCCTCACCATCAACTATTCTGCTAGGACAGTCTGAGTGAAGACACCATCTCTGGCTGTCTAGCACGTGATTTTCGATCACTGGGTCACATGGATTTTGTAATCCACGGTATGTTTGTTTATTGCGCCCCCCCCCCCCCAAAGGAACCAATGAGCACTGGCTGGGCAGAGAGGCCATGTGGAGGGTCTGATGGTGCCTGACTATGCTGTTAAGGTATGTTCCTGCCTTTCCCCAGGAGTCGAGGAAACCACAGGAGCACAGGTGTAGGCTATGTTTTCTACTTTTCAGCGTTTCCTTTTGCCAAGGTGACAGTAGAAACGTGGAAAACTATTTCTTGCTGATTTCCTCTGTGTGGGCACTGGGGTGAATCACTCTCCCTAGTTATTTATGCCTGCAGGGACCCAGCAGGCCTGCTACTTGCTGCATCCAGCTTCATGGGTGGGAGACCTTGTGCTTTGCTCATGTTGACTCCCTGGTAAAATGCCCTTAGAATTGACATTTTGTGGATTGACCGTGCTGGAGGACAGCGTCATAGAGAGGAGGGCTTGGGGGCTCTTGGGGGCTGCCATTTTAAAGTGGCTATTTCGGGGGCGCCTGGGTGGCGCAGTCGGTTAAGCGTCCGACTTCAGCCAGGTCACGATCTTGCGGTCCGGGAGTTCGAGCCCCGCGTCAGGCTCTGGGCTGATGGCTCAGAGCCTGGAGCCTGTTTCCGATTCTGTGTCTCCCTCTCTCTCTGCCCCTCCCCCATTCATACTCCGTCTCTCTCTGTCCCAAAAATAAATAAACGTTGAAAAAAAAATTTTTTTTAAATAAAGTGGCTATTTCGTTCTAGCCAAATGGAAGCACCCCATGGGATGTATCTCTTTGGGCTGTGTGTGACCCTTTCCTGTTCTGACACCTCACATTTTGGTAAGCATGATTTGAATATGAGTGCATGCACTGTTACAGAGGGATTGAGACAACAGCACAACAGAGACCCAGAAAATATCTATCATCTATCTATTATCTATCTATCTATCTATCTATCATCTATCTATCATATATATCATCATCTATCACTTATCTGTTTATCAATCTATCATCTATCCATCCATCTTTCATCTATGTATCCATTGATCTATGTATCTGTCATCAATCTACCCATTTTTCCATCTACCCATCCATTCATCCATCCATCCATCCATCCATCCATCCATCCATCATCTATGTACCTATCCACTGATCTATCTATACATCTATCCAACCATTCACCCATCCATCTATCCATCCATCCAATCCATCCATCCATAATCTATCTACCTATCCATTGATCATTCTACCTATCTACCATCCATCCATCATTTATCTATTATCTATTATCTATCTATCTATCTATCTATCTATCCATCCTATCTGTCAACCATATATCTATTCATACCTAGTATGGAAATGTATTTCAGCATGTAGTCAGTCAAGGCTTCCAAATTCACAGGTTGTATTCTGGTTAAGCACTCTGTGTGGTGCATCATGGTTGATTTCAAACAAGGGGGAGTCAATTTTAGGGAATCGCCCATGTGTAGGAAAAGCCCGGAAACTCAAGCTCACAGCCCTACCGTTCTAGGAGGGACACTGAACAGCTGTGTATTCCAAGGTGTGTCATATGCGCTGTGTGAATGCCAATGGCAGTCACGTAGGCTCACGTTCCCTTTTACCATGTGATCATTTGTATGAATCAAGCTGATTAAAGCTCAGCCTGTCTGATGCTCAGATGCCACCCTGAATTCCCTGATGTTTTCTCCGCTGCATGAGCTCTGCCGACACCACACACCTGGAAAGCCATTCCGTAGCGAGTGCCGGGGGAAGAAAGAGCTTCTCTGTGTGTGCACAAAAGAATGGCTTCCCAGTGAGGAAGCTGCGAGTCTGTGAGCAAACAACCGTATTTAAAACAATGCACTTAGAAGAAATACATGTTTAGATATACTTTCAGAGTTGCAAACAACAATGGCTTAATTGTCGTGAGTTCTGGTTTTTGACCACCAAATATAATGTCTCTGACAATTGCGGGAAGGAAATTCATCTTTAGAATTCCCGGGACCGAGGCCACAGTCATGACTTTTGAATAAAACTGCTTTAGACTTCTTTGACTGGGGCGGGGTGGGGGAGTAAAAAGCATGCTGTTTATGCTCTAGGACAATCGTGAGGGCATGCCGCTGACTCAGGAAGAGTTTCAGTCACCAACCTCACCACTGCGGTGAGGCAGAGGGGCCTGGGACACAAACAGAGCCTGATTCGACTTGAGGCTTTTACCAAACAACATGTGACCTCTCCCCTAACAGAAATGTTTCCAGGGAAATCCTCTGTGCCATGTGCATTTTCCCCCCACTGGAAGCTCTCCTTGAAAATCTGTGAGTCCACACCGAGTACTGGGGTCGGCCTCAGACACCGGACTCCCGATGCATAAACCCTCTGGGCTTTCGTGAGAAAACCTTAACTATGGGTGTCCTCCCAATTTTATCCATATTATGTCACTTTGGGCAACTTGAGTAACCTCTGAATGTGAGCTAATTACAGTATTTCATTTGCCAATGTCTCACTATCCGATTGCATCCAAAGAGTTTCAACGCACTTGGCTGCAGTTGGAACTCAAAGCGGCCAAGTCTAGAGTTTTCCTGGTATCTTCACCCGATTCCCTACTGTTTCTCTTTCCCTGATACTTGATAACAGGTAAGGAGCTGCCCATAGTCAAAAATCATAATTTGTAATATCTCCACACGCAAAACCAGTTGGGACATCTAGTTTACCACAGTACTTTATTGCTTCCTACAGTTTTGTCTGCATGATTCAATATCCCACCTTGAAGATATCTCCTTTCTCCAGTAGATAGTCATCATGCTCAAACTACTCAAGCAGCCACGGGATCTCACCTTGACCTACATGCTCCCTTCCGTTCTTGGATAGACTCTGTTTATAGGTGGCACATTGGCTGATATGCACTAGGATTCCAACAATATGTGTGTAATAGATGCGTTGAATCTCAAGCCTTGTCTTCCTTTGATGAATGGGTACATTTTAATTTTTTTTTTACATTTTTATTTATTTTTGACAGGCAGAGAGAGACAGAGCATGAGTGGGGGAGGGGCAGAGAGAGAGGGAGACACTGAATCCGAGGCAGGCTCCAGGCTCTGAGCTGTCAACACAGAGCATGATGCGGGGTTCGAACCCACAAACTGAGATCATGACCTGAGCTGAAGCCAGACGCTTAACCGACTGAGCCACCCCGGTGCCCCAACGAATGGGTACATTTTAAATTCACCCTAGGCCCTGAGGTCATAACTGGTAAGAGTTCTTGGTCAGGCTTTTTTTTTTCCTGGCATCTGATTTTTTTCCAAAGCTTTAAGTATGTTAATTTTGAAATAATTTCCTTTATGGAACTAAAAGGCACAGCACAGGGAGTCAATAGTATTGTAATAGCATTTCATGGTGATGGATGGCAGCTACATTTGTTGTGAACATAGCATAATGTATAAACTTGTGGAGTCACTATGTTGTGCATCTAAAAATAATGCAACATCATGTGTTAACTATATTCAAATGATAAAATAAAATAAATACTCTTGAAATGAGTGAATAGATAGATGACAGATAGATATAGATAGAAAAATAAATAGATATGATGGGTGGATGGATGGATGGATGGATAGATGGATGATAGATAGATGATAGATAGATAGATAGATAGATAGATAGAATACTTTCATTTGACAGTTCTCATCCTTATTTGCCTAGTTGTTAAGATCTAACATTTTCCATTTTCCTAAATATCCACAATTTCTTTCCCCCTTGGAGGTCAGGGGTCAATCCCAGCTACATTCCCAGCTTTGTTGTTTTTCCTGTTTCAGCATCTTTTTTGGTTAGTTAAAACATCTTAGGAACATTTATAAGTTTGGTTCAAACATTCCAATCTGTTTCAATAATCCTTCCTGACTTTTCTAAAATAAGCAAGCGACGGTTAAGTGTGTCCAGGCCTGTGGACATTCTCCTGGGGATACCCTGAGGGAAACGTTGAATCTTCTTGGGCCTTTTCTGAAATCCAGCTCATGCTCTCCCGAGGGCACACTCTGTAGCCATGTGCATGGAATGTGCTCCTCGGAAAATAATACCGGACACACTCACACAGAATTGTTTGCTCACTGGGGTGTTTCACCTTCAACTTTGACCAAAGTCCAGGTGATTCATGCAAAGGTGACGTCTAACCAGCCACTGGCAAGACCCACTGCCTCTAGTGCGTGATATGACTTCCTAATTTGTTTTTAACTTAAAACTTTGTAAATCAAGTGCATTTTCTCTTTCCACCCTTCTCCCATATTCTGTTTGTTCTTCCCTTTCTGTAACCGTGCCCTTTGTTAGGGACGCAATTTCAGGATTTCCATTGCCTTGCAACAAATGTTTTCTCCAATTAGCATTTAAAGATGTCTTTCGTGCACATGGTTTTGCACACATTTTGCCACTGGTTAGGAAACACAGACATAATTATGTCCATAAACTACAGACAATCCTGATTTTGTTGGCTATTTGAGAATGTTTGTAGGTTCACTAATAAATGTTAGCAAGTCTCAATACGAATATGAGCACATTGCCAGAATTATTCTAATATGTATGAACTAAGATGTCCACACGTATTCTGCTGACATGGGTCCACAAATATGGTTTAAGTCTAAACAAAAGAAGGACACTGTGGGTGTTTCCTGTATGATATGACATCACGGCATCTGGGAAGCATTGCAAGCCAAGTTATGGCACGTCCCTGATTGCAGCTGCTATCTGAACAAGGATTCCCTTCTCTCCAATACCCTGTAGACCAGAGTGCTCATGCTGTTTTGATATTGAATGCCTCTGATCGCAATATATATATATATATATATATATATATATATATATATAGTTGGTTACCAAAATGAAATATCTGGGGAGGAAATGTTGCCCGAATTTCATGGGATCATTTGTGCCTTTTGTACAAACATCTGTGTGTTTCTGTGGAAATCCAGAATCATAGCTAATTGAAGGGAAATGTGTGTCTCCCTTTTCCAAATGGGGCTTAAGATAGATACACAATACATAAACGCGGGCTGGAATCCCAGAAAACGCCAGAGCTATTCTAATCAGCCTTTCCATGAGTTTAACTGCAATGGCCAATTTAGTACAGATGAATGAGTGATCCCTCCAGTGTCCCTTAGCCAACAACAAGGGGTTGAGTATTTGCCGCGTTGTGATGGTCACGTATGATGGATCTCCACCCCTGAGAGAAAGGCGCCGTCTTACTATGGAAAGGTCAAGGTTGCGTCTTTTTCTTACTAAGATCACACAGTTGAGCTACTTGGTCAACAAACGTGGCTGCCAGACAACGTTACAATAATTGATTATGACGCAGGGTGTCCCGTGGCGATTCAAGGGGTTTTGTTCAGTGTGGGGCTTTCCTCCTTTCCATGCAATTCAGGTGAGCACCTGTATCTCGAACCACCACAAGGTGAGATCCCCAAGGTAGCAGCTCTCAGGAGCTGAAGCCGTGTAGGGCAGAAAGGAAGTAACTTGGGTTCTTGGGAGGTTTCCTTGAGGTGCAGCTTTTACAGAGGAGTGGTGGGCAGGATGCTGTCAAATGAGGCAGAATGAGGCAAAATCCACTTCTGGGTGCACACAGATACCTTCAGAAGACGTAATGTGAATAGTGCCATGCTGATCAGTTGTGGCAATGGTGATCAGCTGAAACCCTTCACAAAAACCCAATAGAATAAGGATTATTGGGATGTTGCATCTGTGAACTCTCAAAATGGCGGACGAACTGCTCACCGTACTTTCACTTCCTTTTTCTTTTCATGGAGGCAAAATTCACAAAACACGAAATGAACCCAAGGGCACAATTCACTGGCATTTAGTGCACTCACAATGTTGTGAAACCACCGCCCTGGTCTAGTTCCAGAACTTTCTCTTCCCCTGCCCCCTCACAGAAGCCACGTCCTCTTTATCAGTCGCTCCCCATTCTCTGCACCTTGAGTGACCACTCGTCTTTCTGTCTTTTTGGATTGAACTATTCTGGGCATTTCTAACCAGTGGAATCTGATAATATATGGTCCCTTGTGTTGGTTTCCTTCCATTAACATAATATTTTTGAGATTTGTCAATGGTGTACCATGTTTCGGGCTTCCCTTCTGCTTTCTGGCTGAATAATATTCCAGTGTGTGTCTGTATATGCCACAGTTCGTTCCGTTTTCTTCTCCACTCTTGGTGGACATGTCCTTGCTTGCCTGGGAGAGTCCCAACTGACATCTGTGCCCCCACACGTGTGAAAAGCTCCCCTTTTCCATATCAGTTTGGATGACGAACTGTCTGGTCACCTCCAGTTCTAGGACTATATCCATGCAAACTCATAGAACTAGGAGTATTTTTTTTCTTCCCTTTCTTGCTGCCAGCTCTCATCATTGTCAGCCAAGAAGACCTCAAGACCCTCTCCAACAGCCATAACATTCACGCTTATTAACAGGAGTGTGGAAGAGACCACGGAGTGTCAGGCCTGGAGGAGGGGTGTGGGGAACAGGAGCAGCCTGCGATGTGGACACAAGCCAGGAAGGATTTGGACGCGTTCCTTTATGTACCGTAAACATGTTAATTGCATTTCCAGCTGCCCGGAGAGCATCGTGAGACTCGTAAGAAAGGCCGTGATCAGAACACAAAGATGTGTGATTTGGGGCTGTGTTTGTAGGCACTGTGTAATTCTGGGGTCCCCGGAGGCACGGAGCAAGGGTTTCATTTTCATATACCAAGCTCCTGCCCGTGATGGATGGAACAAAGTGGAGCTCTCTGGCAGATTCAGGCAAGAGCACTGGTCCTACCTTTGCCTCTGCGAAGACGTGGTGATTTTACGATGAAGGAGGACATCATCCTTCACTGAGGATCTATGCGTGGTAAGGAGACGGTTCAAGTCATGTCAAGGGGCCGGTTCTCCTGTGCCATTGTATCCCGCTCTCTGGTCACTCTTAACAGTCTGCTGGACTGAAGAAGGGGCATCACGTCGGTTGTGAAGGTGTCTCCGCGTCTGGCGTTTCCTCCTGGCGTGACACGATGACCTTCACTCTACGGTTCCCGGTAAATGCGGCAAAGATGGTTGGCTCTCTGTCATGTGTTGGCTTTGTGTTGCTGGCCCATTTCTGAAGCCTGTAGATGGCTGGCTTTCCAACTGTTGTGCAATTACAGAAACTCAGCCTCATCCACATTTTTCATTCGACACTGTTGCCACAGAAAACAAAGAAGAAATGAACACGAAAATTGCATTTTTGCTTGGAACTATTTCACGGGAGTTTAAAGCAGTGTGTTTGGTAGGCACAACTGGATATACACTGAGTCCTTCCATTGGCGGGGCGAGTTTTGATTGTTTTTAATTAGTCTGGCTAGGATTTCTCCTGTTGACATGGTCATAACTTGCCCTTCACATTAGATTAGAAATAGTTCGTGAAATTCCAATAAGCTTCCATGCCTGGACACTTGGGGGTCAAGATCCTAGACAGACCCCGAGCATCTGAAGGTGTCAGGGGATACTCCAGGTCAACGGTCTGCTGAGTAAAATGTGATTGGCCACAACTCATTACAGGGGAGATAAAACACCGTACCCTGAAACCTGTTGGAGTCGAAGACATTGTGTCCATTTTGGGGATATTGGAAGGAAATCCGTGGCACGTCAGCAATGTGTAGAGCCAGGAAAACATGCCCCATGCACACCCATGTGTGTCAGTCTGTTCATGCAGCAAGAGTGGCTATGAATGCAGGACACGCACTAGAAACTTCCTCTGATGCAGCATCTGACCAGTGGTGATGAGCCAAGAGTCCCCCAGGGCTTTCTGCAAAGTCCCCAGTCAGAGAAAGCAATGGTTCTACTAACGGAGCCGGGTCATCACTGGTGAGAACAGAGCCAAGGAGGCAGCAGGCTCTGGAGCAGTGTTGCATCAGTGAGGTTGACGTGTGTGAGCAGCCGTCCATCCCAGAGACCAGCTGGAGGTGGTGCCTCTCAGAAGGCAGGTGCAGAACTGGGCTCAGAGGCAGAAAGGTGGGCATGTGACCCCGGCGGGTGGTCAGTCACCTCCACTGGAGGTGGATGCAAGACCAGGCTGCGAGCCAAGCTGGGGAGACATGCTCAACCTCCTTGTGGGAGAGGACCAGTGGATGCCCCTGAGGAAGTTCCCTGGGTCACATACAGGACAGCCACCTTCCCTGAAAACAGGCACACACTGGGGGCAACGGAAAAACCACAACCCCAGTAGGAAGCGTCAGTGTTGTTTTTCTGTCGTGAAACCCAGACGCACATTTTTAGCAAATGTCGATGCCAGGGTCCAGCGAAGAATGATATTGGGGCATGTTATGTGGCTCTTAGTAGTTGAATAGTACAAGTCTGGGGGGTGATAGTTCCTCCTACATGCACAGGACGATCCCCAGCCACCAGAATAATCGGGTCCCATGTGTCAGTAGTGCTGCTGTAAACCTCCGTCCAGGGCAAGTATGTTTTAATGCAGGTGAAACGGAAAACTACAGGATGCATGTGAAACATTCACGAGAGCCTCTAAGAAACGTTAAGTTTTTACGGTTCACTCGTGTTGACTTTGTGTCCTTCTCCAGTTTTGCAAAAGAGGCTCTTCAAGTGATGCCAGGCCAATGGAAGGTTTCCATCTCTGTTGTGTGGGTTCAGTGGAGCTGGGTTTCTTCCACAGCTGAATAAACAGGCTCTAAAGTGGATCTGACATTTCAAGTCTGTTTCTTTGTTGGGAACCACACTGGGGAGGGGGAAGGGGGTGTCTTACTGGATCCCTTTGTGGTGACCGATTCAAATACAACAACGGTTAGGAAACAAGTCCCCCCAACTCTTGAGTTTCTGATGATGTTGGAAGCCACGGTCCCAGAACATTATTTGCCTTTTAAAGCCAAGTCCAGAATTGAAGACATTGCTAATTTCCATTGTTAGTTTATGAGAAATTGTGAAACCGTGAACCAGATTCCATTAGAAGGCGAGCCAGACTAGTTCCTCAGAACAATAGAGGGACCGCCAAGGATTTCAGCTGTGTGCACCCATGTCTCTGAAATGTGACCTCCTTCCCTCAACACCCCGCACAGCGGTCTAGTGTCCTGGGGTTCGTCCCTCTTAGAAAAAAGCGCATGTTCTCAGGGCCGACGTGGGTAACGAGTGCCCAGCTCCCGCTTGGGAAGCCGGGTTTTGTGTTAGCTCTACCATTAACAGTGGTTGTGATTTTTCTTCGAGAAACGCATATTATGGCTCCTACAGGTGATAGACTTTAAGTTGGTCCCAGCGATGTCCACCTCTGGATGTGCCTGTCCCTGTCTGATCTGCTCATCTGGAGGATGGGTGAGACCCTTCTCTCATTCTTGTTTTGTTTTTTAAGTTTATTTTGAGAGCGAGAGAGCCTGTGAGCAGGGAGGGGCAGAGAGAGGGCGAGAGAGAGAATCCCAAGCAGGCTCTGCACTGTCAGCACAGAGCCTGGTGCGGGGCTCGAACTCACGAACCATGTGATCAAGACTTGAGCTGAAGTCAAGAGTGGGATGCTCGACCGACTGAGCCATCCAGGTGCCCCCAACCCCCATCACTTGCTTTTAACCAGCAAATGAACCTACACATATATACTAGTAAGTGATATAAATATATATGTACATAAATAAACAACAGCAAATATATAGATATGCACATATATCAGAGAGAACCCCAGTGAACATATAGAAACAAGAAATATATATATATTTGTTCATTATGATTAATAACAAATCACATTATAGTACACATACACACATAAATAACCAATAGAAGAGTTACTTATATAAACAATATTATGCAAACAGAATGCTTTCAATGCACATACATGTATAATATACAACAAAAATGCACATGATAATAATAGCAAATATGTACGTATCAATAAAGAAGATACATACATATAAACAACAATAGCAACAAATACAGAGATATACTTACATGGGTGTGTATGTGTATATAAACGAGTATGTAACTACTATATAATTAATATATAGTTAAATATAATAAATGATTTAGTATACTATATAAAGTATATATGTGTGGGTATATGTGTTCTGTATCATATACATGCATTAAAGATATTATAATGTTATGTTGTTAATATGTACAAATGTTTGTATATATTTGCTATTGTGCATTTATTTATTTACTTATTTTGATAGATTAAATTTTTTTTTAAGTTTCTTTATTTTGAGAGGTAGAGAAACAGTTTGAGTAGGGGAAGAGTAGAGAGAGAGAGAGAGAGAGAGAGAGAGAGAGAGAGAATTGGTGGGGTGGAGAGGCAGAGAGGGAGAGAGAGAGAATCACAAGCAGGTTCCGCACTGTCGGCACGGAGCTCGATGCAGGGCTCGAACTCACAAACCGTGAGATGATGACCTGAGCTGAAATCAAGAGTAGGATGCTTAACCGTCTTTCCCACCTAGGTGCCCTGAAAGAATTTATTCTAAGTAATCTCTACACCCAACGTGGGGCCCAAACTCACAACCCCAAGATCCAGAGCCCCATACTCCACCAACTGAGGCAGCCAGGCGCCCCTGTTAGCGTGTATTTATATGTTTATGTATAAACATGGGGGACTTTTTCTAAGGAATTTATGTTGACACCACTTTTTAGGTATTGGAAAGGTATTTATATGACACCAAACGATCAGATCATTTCACCTGCTTCCTGCCACACCAGCCTGCCCGGGAGTCATTTCCACATAAAATACAACGACAAATATGCATATAGAAAGAGGCAACAATAAAAACATACAAACATCCAATCAACTGTATACATATATGCACATATAAACAGTAGCAACATATACACCAGTATAGGTGTGTATATAATATGCGTTTAATATATATTCATATTAATATGTGTGTAATATAACATAAGCATCATCGATTTTATATATAAAATGTGTTCTACATATACACATATACATGCATTTTATGTATGTTTTTATTTAATAATGTAATATGTAAGTATTATATATTTTATATATACAATTTTGTATATAAAATGTATTCTATATACCTATATGAATTTAATATATATTTATATTTAATGCGTGTAATATAATATATACCTATTCTATATTTTACATATAAAATTTTATATATAAAATGTATTCCATATATACACATATATGTGAATTTAATGTATATTTATATTCAGTATGTGTGTAATATCATATTAAGTATTAATATGTAATATCATATTAAGTATTGGTGTGATATTAATAAGTATTATATATTTTGCATATAAAATTTTAAATATAAAATGTACTCTATATACACATTATATATGACATACTGCTGTTCCTACAGTATCTTCTAAAGGACACACATGGTTGCCCCCATTTTTTCGGTGGATATCTGAAACCCGGCCATACGAAAATGAGCCAACAAATGATGGCACCTCATCCCTACCATGCCAGCCTGCCCTGAATGCATTCTCCCTGAATCACACTTTGGAGTGAGAATAAAAAGCTCCCGCAATCTAAGGAGGAGACTGTTTGTTTTGTAGCCATGGCAACACCCAGCGTTCACAACCGCTCTGAAACGTGTTCAATCCATCACGGACCACAGCCTTGGGGAAAACCCTTTCACAAACCAACCAGTCAAGAATGGAGGCCTTCCAAGGCACCCGCCTCCTGGTGCCCACCAATTCACCACGGTGCTGCCGTGGAAGGCGTCACCCTGTTGTCCCCTCCGCGAGAGCGCCCCTGCCTCAGCCACTTGCTTCCCAAAACCCTCCGTCAGGTTGGCGGTCTGGCTGTTCCCGGGAGGGCTCTCCCTCCAGCAAGAAGACATGAGGTGTTCAGCATCATGTCTGTGTTTCGGATACTGACAGGTGGACTCTCCATCCTTGGGCAGGTGGAAAGTCACCCAGCTGGAAGGGACTTCCCAGTGGAACTCACCTTGAGTCTTTCAAGAATACCCCCACCTTGTGCATCTGAGAAAGAGTACTTCCTGAATCTAGAAGCAGAAAAGTGGGGACTGCCTCTGGGCAAAGTCCCTGAACGGGGTGACCAAGGGGATGCTCATGCCATACCTACCAGAGAGTTGGGGACAGGCCTGTGAACCACTCCCTGGGAATGCCTGACTCTTTGGGAATTCACGTGCATGCGTTGGCCACTTTCTTCCCTCCATTTTATGTCTACTATTAAAGCATGTCCTGATGTATGTGCTTCATCCTTGTAAGCGATTCCTTTTCTTGGTGCTCCTGGGTCTGTGGCCGCATCAACCAAGCTCTGTTTCTATCTTTATGTGGTGTTCTGCCTGTGTGCACGCATCTGAGCCCAGATTTTCTTCTTTTTTTTTTTTTTAGATTTTTTTAAGGTAATCTCTACACCCAATGTGGGGCTCAAACTTACAACTCCGAGATCAAGAATTGTGTGTTCCTTAGGGGCGCCTGGGTGGCTCAGTCAGTTAAGCATCTGACTTCAGCTCGGGTCATGATCTCATGGTTCATGAGTTCAAGCCCTGCGTCGGGCCCCATGCTGACAGCTCAGAGACTGGAGCCTGCACCATGCATCAGATTCTGTGTGTCCCTCTCTCTCTACCCCTCCCCTGCTAACACTCTCTCTCTCTCAAAAATAAATAAAGATTAAAAATTTTTTTTTAAACAATCATGTGCTCCTACACCTAAGCGAGTCAGGTACCTCTAGATTTCCCACTTTTATAAGGATAACAGGTCTATTAGATTAGAGTCCAATTATGACTTAATATCTATAATGGCCCAAATTCCAAATAAGATCGCCTTCTGAGGTGCAGGAGTTAGAGCTTCAGCATGAGAATTTCAGCTGGACACGACTCAACTGATCACACCATGGTAACCGCGAGAGGGTCTACCATTCCATGGTATTTCATGCACTCACTATGTGGTGCAATCACCACTCTAGTTCCAAGACTTTTTCATGCCCCCACATAGAGACTCCGTCGCCATTAGGGTCTTCCTCCCCGCTCTATCCTCCATGTAGCCACCTGGCAAGCAGTGGTCTGCTTCCTGGAGTTACGTTTCACAGCCGGCTACCGCGGGCATTCATCAACACCTTGCCGGCAAAGGAATGCCTGACCCAGCCGATGTCTTATCGTGTGTGGAGCGGCACCCTCTCTCCTTCTGGTTCCATGTGTGGAAAGGGCGCACAAGAGCTTAGATGACCTCATTCTTGGAAGGTTTAACATTTTAGCTTGGATGAGCTAAGGACAGGGTGGGCGTCTCAAGGTCATACAATTAAAACCAGATGAAGACAAGCCAACTGATGGCCTTGACAAAGAGGAGATGAGTGGACGTGATCATGGGGATGAGTTACAGGCATGAAAAAGTAAGAAAAGCAGGAAGTCCACAGGTGACGTGGTCAGGGTTTTGTTGTGAGGAAGGAGAAAGGGTGGGCACAAAGGAATGCATGTAAGGAATGTCTCTCCCCCAAGTGAAAAGTGCAGGATTATCATGTCTAACTACCCTCCCTGCTCCTCTGGTCTGAGAGTGGCTGTAAGAACCAGGCTCCTGTCTCCATCCTGCCTGCATCTGGAGCCCTGCCAGGATCTGACATATTTGTGCAGAATGAGCAAATAAACTCAAGGAAATGTCATAGCGGGGGCCAGTCCGGCTGCTTCCAGAAAGCTGGAGGCTCCAAAACATGTCATCGGAAGTCCAGAGTTAGCCTCACATTCTCCTCTGTGAACATCTAGGCAACAAACACAACAGTCAGATTTCCGTGGCCACAAGATCAGAACACGCACATTGCAAATTGTTCCTATTTCTACCAAGTTCTTCTCTTTCGTTGCTATGACTCACAGCAAGAATGCTTGATGGTTGGTGTCACTTTGCGTTCAGTGTTGGGATTGGTGATGAAGTCAGATGAGCTCTTCAACGTGAATGTGTTTTAATAGGCTATCGTGGAACCCAGTTGGAGATTTACTGTATCTAACAGCGTGGTGAGGGAAAGAGCGTTCAGGGAGCCAGTCCTAGGTGCCTGGCACAGAGAAGGTTAAGCAACACCATTGTTAAGTAGGATTGGAACGTCATCCTCAAGATTGTGCCAATCCCTTGTCTCCACAGGTTGGGGAAGAACAACCGTGCTCAGCATCACTGTAAGGGTGCTGGATAAAAGACACCCACTCCTCATGAACATGGATGTTCCTGGAACCAAAACAGGGTAAAACAATACAACAAAAGTTTAAGAACACAATAGAAGAAAAGGAAGAAAAGAAAACCATCTCATATCTGTTTATGGAGCAATGTCTTGCAACATGGACTTCTACTCATTATAAGAGAAGCCACAGAATCATCCCTATAGATGCTCCTTTCAATGATTTGCTTTAACAAATGCCAGGACATTATAAAAAAAACAGTTTTGGATGACACCAGCCCCCAGAGGCATCCATAATTTGGGAATATTAGCCGATCCCTTTCTGAATTAGGTCAATGGAATTTCTTCTGGTGAAGTCTGGTCAAGACACATTTTTTGGCTGGAAGTCTTCCATGTCTGTGCTTCATCATTGTTTTCTTTCAATGTGATCTTTTTTTCTTTTTAAAGTGCTTCATAAATTGAACAACAACTTGAAAGTTCACATGAGGTAAAATAAACATGGCGGTCGTAATTCTGTAGCAAAACCAAGCAAGAAGTGTTTTTTATTTACGGAGTGTGGCTGAACTAGATTTCTCTGTAGACACCAGGCGAAGTCAACTCCCAAAGGATCCAGTATTGTTCGTCCCTTTATATATAGTACAGTTAAAAATATTCTGTATTGTCCTGAAAACAAGACCACCTGGGTCAAAAGACTGTTACTAAAAAGGAAAAAGAGAGAGAAAGAGAGAGAGAATCAGAGACAAGCCATGAAAAGTTCTATTCCCCTGAGAGCTGGCTTGTCTATACGGCAAACCTAAAAAACTTTGATTGACTTACTTTGCTTTTGGGTTTTTTAAATTTTTTTATGTTTATTCATTTTTCAGAGACACAGAGCAAGCAAGTGGGGGAGGGGCTGAGAGAGAGGGAGACACAGAATCCAAAGCAGGCTCCAGATTCTGGGCTGTCAGCACAGGGCCCCAGGCAGGGGCTCAAGCCCATGAACTGTGACATCATGACCTGAGCTGAAGTCAGATGCTCAATGGACTGAGTCACCCAGGCACCCCTAAAGTTTATTTTTAAAAACGAAAACAGTATTGGGGCACCTGGGGGTTCAGTCCGTTAAGCGTCCAACTTAAGTTCAGGTCACAGTCCATGAGTTCGAGCCCTGCATCGGGCTCCGTGCTGACAGCTTAGAGCCTGGAACCTGCTTCAGATTCTGTGTCTCCCTCTCTCTCTGCCTCTCCCCTGCTCACACTCTGTCTCTCTCTCTGTGAATTTCACAGACCGGATGCATTCTTACTTGTCTAGCATGGCATCTTCTAGAAAAGCGCAAAGACAAGATGTTTCTCCATATTTCACACAAGTGTCTGATGCACAAAAACCATGGGTGTCGTAGCCTGGGTTCGAGATTTTCCCACTGGGTGTGCACAAGCCAGACAAAGAAGGGTTGGGGGGAAAACACAGAAATTGCTCGCAAGCTACTGCGTGCATCGGTATGTAGAAACCGGTCCATGTGTCTGATTTCTTCCAGACGCTTCGTCGCCCAAACGATAAAGTTCAGCCGCTTTCGCTGAGTCACAGCAGGGGAATCTCCTGACCCGCCCACCTAGGCCGTGTGGTCCCAAATGAACGGGAGAGGCGGCCGGCCGTGCAAAGGGATTTGGGGGAGTCATATCCATTTTAGAAGAAGCATAAAATGAGATGGAGGGGAAGGGGAGCAGGGAGGGCAGCTCAAGGCGGCACGCATCTGGTTTTGATTTGGGCCGTGTTTTCCTGTTCGCCGGGCGGCTTTTGCTTTGCAAGGGGCTGGCTGGCTGGTGGAAGCACTGCAGGGATGCGCCTCTTCCCAGCCGGCAGCGGGCATGGCTGGCATCGCTGAGGCCGCGTCCTGTAGTGCCGAGAAAACACGCGGGCGACACAAGAGCCCTGTGGCCGGGTGTTTGCAGACCCTAGCACAGAGTGGAGGGGTTGTGTGTGCTGTGTGTGGGGCTGTTCCTGCAGGTGTGGGGATTTCTGTGCACACTCACTCACAGTGTGGAGAAAGGACAGAGGCAGAAGTCAATTTCAACTGCAAACAACAACCACAAAAAAAAGAAAAGAAAAACAAACAGAAATAGAAGAGATTATCTCTCTTTCCTTTGAAAGCAGGATTCACCCTGAGCCGGGACCTGTGGGAGGCAGGTGGGGCAGACAACATATTCCTGGGCTTGGTATACTGAGGAGCCAGGCTTCCAGGTGCAGAGAAGTTTAGTGTTTTTGTAACTTTTTGGCGACATTTTTTTAATGTTTTATTCATTTTGGGGGAGAGACAAAGTGAGAGCAGGGGAGGGGGAGCAGGGGAGGGGCAGAGAGAGAGGGAGACACAGAATCCAAAGCAGGCTCCAGGCTCCGAGCTGTCAGCACAGAGCCCGATGCGGGGCTGGAACCCACGAACCGTGAGATCGTGACTTGAGCCGAAGTCGGGTGCTTAACTGACTGAGCCACCCAGGCACCCCACGTTTTTTGATAACTTCATGCTAACCTTGTATCTTTTCATTTCTTAGAGGCTTTTTTGCTCATTGTGAATATGGCTACACAAAGTTTGTCTCCCAGTGGACTCATTTGTTTTTTTGTGTCGTCTTTTTCCTAGATTTTCCCTGTGAAGTGTTTCTCTGTTATTAGTTTCAGACCTTTGCAAACAGCAAGGACCTTGATTATTGTGACCCCAAGCTTAGGAGCTCAAATAGATTAAGAGATAGCGTCGGTGCGTTTCGATAGAGAGCTGACAATTGGTGTAAATGTTGTGTGTTTTTTTTCATACTTTCTTTTTTTTTTAATGTTTATTTACTTTTGAGAGAGACAGACAGAGTGTGAGCAGGGGAGGGGCAGAGAGAGAGAGAGAGAGACAGAATCGGAATCAGGCTCCAGGCTCTGAGCTGTTAGCACAGAGCCCGATGCGGGGCTCAAACTCACGAATCATGAGATCGTGACCTGAGCCGAAGTCAGATGCTCAACCGACTGAGCCACCCAGGTGCCCCCTCGTACTATTAGCCAACTGTTTCCTTCACTTCTGTTAATTCCATCTGCTCACGACTACGTTTTTATTTTTAATACTCCTGCCCGTTTCTTTTTTTGAAGAGAAAGCTGTGTTTTCATTGTGCGTTATTCCTGCGATTAACCTGGCGGCTAATACACGTTATGATGTCGGCAGATGACTAATAAAGCCACCCGGTTGCCCTCTTGTCGAAGACATGGCTCATGTTAACGCCCACTGGTCCATGTGTCCCCTCCAAAGCATCCTCCAGTCTGATGTGATTTCCACCTGCCTCACGCCCTGCAATGAGTCACCATTTTATTGCTGGTGGTGGTGGCAGTGGAGGCCAAGGGATTTACGAGGTCTGTTGCTCACAGCAGCTGCCCTTCACCTCTGCCTTCTTCTGACGTGGACACTGTCA
Organism: Prionailurus viverrinus; assembly: GCF_022837055.1. NCBI lineage: Eukaryota > Metazoa > Chordata > Mammalia > Carnivora > Felidae > Prionailurus > Prionailurus viverrinus. The sequence continues at coordinate 1,421,652 of NW_025927611.1, read as the reverse complement.
GTGGGCAGTGGGAAGAAACACCCTGTGTATTTCCTATGGACTCACAGCAGACCCAGCAAGTTGTCTTCTGTGCCTTAAAGACATTGTCCCTGCATCTACAGACACACTCTCCAAGTCCTGCTGGCTGCTTCAGACGTGACCTGAAGTTTTCACTCTGGATATTTCAAGTTCACCTCTCTGTTTTTGAACATCCGCCGTGTGCCTTAGATGCATTTGGTTGTGTGTTTACCTTCCAAAGCACGCGTTTCGAGCGGGAGGATGAAAGTGTTCTCTGAGTCTTGCAAAATGAGCAAGGATTATTTCTTCAAATGTGACTCAGCCCTATCTCCCCAAAACACTCCTTCCTGGGGTTTGGAAACAGCTCATCCGTTGATCCGTGACTTTTAAACTTGAAGTATTTGCCATTTTGTTTTTACTTCTCTGAGCTTGGAATCACCCTCTGGTTTCTCAATTTGATTTTTATAATTTTTTTTAATGTTTATTTATTTTTGGAAGAGAGAGAGAGAGCGAGTGGAGGAGGGGCATAAAGAGAGAGGGGGAGAGAATCTGAGGCAGGCTCCAGGTTCTGAGCTGTCAGCACAGAGCCTGACTCGGGGCTCAAACTCAGGAACTGGGAGATCATGACCTGAAGGGAAGTCGGACACTTAACTGACTGAGCCACCCAGGCACTCCCCTCAATTTCTTTTTTTGTTTAACTCAGCCTTTGGGTTATTTCAACAAATGGATGTACATTGGCGTGTAAGTATTTGTGTGTGTGTATATGCCTGTATGCAAAATAGGTGTGTGCATATATACATGTATGCGTGTGCATGCACACAACACATGTGTGTGTTTACGTGTATACTTGTCTGTGTATATATATCACATGATGTACAACTACATTTACTTCCTTGGTTTGTGGTTGCAATTACTTCAGCAAAATGGATGTATATGTGTTTATATATGTATATATACCTATACTATGCACAAATATATGTGTGTATTTATATATGTACCTGTAATATACACACATATACATGTATATATATGAGTACCTATAATATACACACATACACATGTGTATATACATATACATATACCTATAATATACACACTTATATGTGTGTATATACAAATATGTGTACTTATAATATGCAGACATATATGTGTATATACATGTACCTATAACATACACACTTATACATGTGTATATACATATATAGGTACCTATAATATACACACATACACGTGTATGTATATATGTACATAAAATATACATATATACACGTGTATATACATATATAGGTACTGATAATATACACATATATGTGTGTATATACAAATATGTGTACCTATAATATGCACACACATATGTGTATATACATGTACCTATAATATACACATATATACGTGTGTATATACATATATAGGTACCTATAATATGCACACATATATGTGTATATTTATGTACCTATAATATACACATATACATGTGTATTGTATATACATATATAGGTAACTATAATATACACATATACGTGTGTACATACACATATGTGTACCTATAATATGCACACATATATGTGTATAATTATGCACCTATAATATACACATATACATGTGTATATATGTATATAGGTAACTATAATGCACACATATATACATGTGTATATACAAATATGTGTACCTATAATATGCACACATATATGTGTATATACATGTACCTATAACATACATATTTATACGTGTGTATATACATATATAGGTACCTATAATATACACACATACATGTGTATGTATATATACACCTATAATATACACATATACATGTGTATACACATATATATGTACCTTAATATACACACATATATGTGTATATAAACATATGTTCCTATAGTATACACACGTATACGTGTGTATATACATATACATGCACCTATAATATACACACATATACATGTATATATACACCTATAATATACACACATATGCACGTATATATGTACCTTAATATACACACATACACATGTGTATATACATATACGTGTACTTAGAATATACACATATATACGTGTATATATATGGACCTTAATATACACACATATGTGTATATATACATATATATGTACGTATAATACACATTATATGCGTGTATGTACATACGCATGTACTTATAATATACACACATATACATGTATATATGTGTACCTAGAATATACAATACACGTGTACATATGACAGACACATATATGTGTGTATATACATATACATGTACCTATATATACATGTGTATATGCATATATATGTATACACATGAGTATATGCATATATATGTATATACATATACGTGAGTGTGTGTGTGTGTGTGTATGGGCGCCTGGGTGGCTCAGTCAGTGAAGCATCCAACTCATGATCTCACAGTTCATGAGTTCGAGCCCCACATTGGTGCTGACAGCTCAGAGCCTGGAGCCTGCTTCAGATTCTGGGTCTCGCTCTCTCTCTTCCCCTCCCCTGCTCGCACTCTTTCTCTCAAAAATAAACATTAAAAAATTTTTTTGAAAAAGAAAGAAAAAATGCAATGCAAAACACCCTGAGGAGTTGCCTAGATCTGGGCTGAGCCATCAGCCATGTGGCTGGAGCGGTGACATCGGTCACTCAAACAACAGTGTCAGCTCAGGGACATGCAGAGAAGGGATACACGTGGACACAGAACCCACACTCATGCACACAGTCCAGAGAGGAAAGCTCCGGCTTAGATGTGACTTTGCAGTGAATCCATGAAGACAGTGCTGATGCTGATGCCTTTGTCCCCTGCTGACAGTGTCCACAGTCCTGAGACAGGTCCCGTGTGTGTGTGTGTGTGTGTGTGTGTGCCCATAGTTGCTCTGTGAGCAGATCTGCATTTGGGGGACCGCGTGTGGCCACGTGTGCACCCGTCCAGCAAGAGTGTGACCCTCCAAACTTATGGTCTAGGGAGAAATCCAGGCCCAAGCTGTGTGTCTACTAAACAGTAATTCGGGTTGCTTCCCACACCCCTGAAAAGAATTGCCACAAAAAGAAATGAAGTGTTGTACTCAATGATTTGGATGAATCTCAAAAAAAAAAAAAGAAAGGGGCGCCTGGGTGGCGCAGTCGGTTAAAGCGTCTGACTTCAGCCAGGTCACGATCTCACGGTCCGTGAGTTCGAGCCCCGCGTCAGGCTCTGGGCTGATGGCTCAGAGCCTGGCGCCTGTTTCCGATTCTGTGTCTCCCTCTCTCTCTGCCCCCCCCCCCGTTCATGCTCTGTCTCTCTCTGTCCCCCAAAAAATAAATAAACATTGAAAAAAAAAAGAAAAGAAAAAAAATTATACCAAATGAAAGCAGCCAATGTCAAAAGCTTACAGCCTGCATGAATCTGCTTCTAGAACATTCCAGAAATGACAAAATGATGGAACTAGAGGACACATTGGTGGTTTCCAGGTCTTAAAACGGGGTTGCAGGCGGGCAGAGCCATAAAAGAGCAAAGCAGCAGATCCTTGCACCCATGGAACGCTCTGTGTCTTGATGGTAACAAAGTCAATATTCTGGCTGTGATATTACGGGTTCGCAAGATGTTGCCATTGGTGGGAAATTAGGTTAAGGGCACCAGACATGTCTCTGTGTCATTCCTTACGACAGCGTGTGAATCTGAAATGATCTCAAATTTGGAAATTTAATTAAAATTTCTTAAAGCAAGCTAAAAAAATTAAAATTAAACAAAATTAAACAAAAAATTATGTATCCATCCACTGTATTCACCTTTCAATAGGCAAAGAAAATTTTTTTTGCCTGCAGGGGCGCCTGGGTGGCTCAGTCGGTTAAGCATCCGACTTTGGCTCAGGTCATGATCTCACAGTTCGTGGGTTTCAGCCCCACGTCAGGTCTGTGCTGACAGCTCAGAACCCGGAGCCTGCTTCATTCAGATTCTGTCTCTGTCTCTCTGAAAAATAAATAAACGTTCAGAATTTTTAAAAAAGAATTCTCTTTCATGTGTAGTGACCCTGCAGCGTGACAGCATTCCCAGGATGTGAAATGTTACCTGAATGCGTTTCCGTACGAATTTCGTCAGAGCCCAAACATGAACCCACTAACGCCCCTCCCCAGTCTTCACGGAATACAGAACACGGCGAATTAGGACAGAAATCGCGAGTCACTGTGATGTGAACAAGGTATATCCTGGGAGTTGTATAAGTGCTTCTTCGGGATTACAGTTTGGCACAGGGTGGGGGTGTTACAAAAGGAGGCGGTCGATTGCTAATTTATGGTGAGTGTTGCTTTGCGTTGGGATAACAGACATCAACTCACAGGGGCTTTGATCGCAGCTTCAGTGCCTTCCAGCAGGTGTAGCCAGTACCCAATTCCCGTCCCGTCCAACACATTTCTCCTAGGAAACCAGGCTCTCTGTGTAGACGTGTATGGTTTAGTTCATGTGCATCTGCTGTGAATCCCCTGCGGAAATTCTAAGAACCAATTTGCGGGTCTTTAAATATTTTCCGAGTCTCGTAAAATAAAAACAAAACACTCACATCTGTCTCACCAGTCGTGAAATTCTTCCCTTCTCGGGTGGGTTTTGGACATTCTGAGCCAAGCGGTTTCACCCTCAAACAGGATGTTGAGACAGCACTCGGTGAACCCTTGACTCTGTGACCTTGGGTTTTTAGGAGAGCTGGGTGCAGCGTGTGCATCCATGGAGGTTCCGTGTGGCAGGGACTTGGGGCCACAGAAAGGGATCCAATCTGAGAATCGTTAACTCCTTGGCACCTGGAGAGGGCTGTCCGACCGATGGAAAGTTCCCTTAAGATTTGAGCCGTAAGCGGGATATCATAAAGCAAGGTGGTGCTCATTAGGACTTAGGGTTACATTGTGCTGTCCTTGTGACATACACCTCTTACCTCTTACGATTCTCCTTTCCACATGGCCTGTCTTCTTAGCTCGTCCTTAATTCTTAGGGAGTGCGTTTGGGGGTGAACACTCCTGACCAGCAGCACTGTCCGAACTTTCCTGAAACTGTTTCTACCCAGTCTCTGTGCCCACGGTCTTTTTGCTGTGACGGATCTGCACATCGTGGGATCTGCCCCATCGCCCCCCACACCCCCACGCCAAGTGGTCACAAATCCTGAACTCTGAGACTGCAAACATAGAAGTGAAACCTAAAAAGAAAACACGACTCACGTTCCCAGAATACAAATTGCACGAACATTTTCCTGGTTTTTCTCTGACGTTACGCAGGGATGGGCCCAGGCCTCCAATCCAAGAAATTAATCAAGAACTGTTATTCTCTTTTTCTCTACCAATGATCTGACCTTAAAATTAAGAAGAAAGAAAGAAAGAAAGAAAGAAAGAAAGAAAGAAAGAAGGAAAGACAAAGGAAGGAAGAAAGGAAAGAAAGAAAGAAAGAAAGAAAGACAAAGGAAGGAAGAAAGGAAAGAAAGAAAGAAAGAAAGAAAGAGAAAGAAAGACAAAGGAAGAAAGGAAAGAAAGAAGAAACTTTGGTTCTTAATATCATGGTCTGGATCAGATAATCTCCAAAGCTCCCTCCAACTCCAGTAACACATGAGAATCATTCTGTCACTTAAAACGTGAGAAAAACAGAAAACAGATACAAGTTCTTGCGCTCATGTGGCTCCTCCTTTTAAACATTGGTGAACTTGGGGCGCCTGGGTGGCGCAGTCGGTTAGGCGTCCGACTTCAGCCAGGTCACGATCTCGCGGTCCGTGAGTTCGAGCCCCGCGTCGGGCTCTGGGCTGATGGCTCAGAGCCTGGAGCCTGTTTCCGATTCTGTGTCTCCCTCTCTCTCTGCCCCTCCCCCTTCATGCTCTGTCTCTCTCTGTCCCAAAAAATAAAAAAATAAAAAAATAAAAAATAAAAAAATAAAAAATAAATAAACATTGGTGAACTTTTAATGTTCAAGTCACCAGAGATTCAAAAGGCGTTACAAAAATTGCATAGGGTGGTCTGCCTCTTATATGTGGTTTATGTTTTAATATTTTTCAGGGAAGCCTTTGCCAATAAGCACATTATTCAGATTAGCTGGTCCTGCACTTGGATTTCTTGGAATTATTTCATTGACTCCCCTGTGCCTCTACTCTGCAGATTCCTAGAAGCTTTTACCTTATATCCTACGTCCACTGGTTCTGTCCTAATCAATGACCAAGATTTGCCATTGTCATATATTATATTGATTATGTCATATTATTATATGTTATATTAATTATATCATATTATATGATATATATCATATTATTATATCATATCTATTATATCATAGTATATCATATCACATCATAACATTGTGTCATATATTATATCATATCATTATATTATTATATCATATCATACTATATCAGTATATTATACCATATACTATTATATCATAGTATATCATATTATATCATATTATTGTATCATATTGTATTGTACCATATCATATTATATCATTATATTATATTATTGTATTATATTATACTGTATCATATCACATTATACCATTATGTTATATTATATCATATTATTATATTATAGCATATTCTATTATATCATCTTTTCAAAAATTTTTTTTAATGTTTATTTATTCTTGAGAGACAGACAGAGTGAGTGGGGGAGGGTCAGAGAGAGAGGGAGACACAGAATCGGAAGCAGGCTCCAGGCTCTGAGCTGTCAGCACAGAGCCCGACGTAAGGCTCGAACTCACAAACCATGAGATCATGACCTGAGCCGGAGTTGGACACTCAACTGACTGAGCCACCCAGGCGCCCCTATTATATCATCTTATATCATTACATTGGATCATATCATATTATATTGTGTTGTGTTATAGTGTATATTATTATATCATATCATTTCATACTATATCATATCATATTCTATCATATCATTCTATATCATTATATTATATTACATCATATTATTGCATCATATCATATATCATTCCACGTCATTATGTTACATATTAATGTATCATATCATACATGATACATTATCATATCATATTATTATATCACATCACATCATATTATGTCATGATATATCATATCATTGTATCACACTGTAGCATATCAGACTATATCATATCGTATTCTATCACCATCTTATATCATTATATCATATTATATTATACCGTATCATAGTATCATATCATGAGCATGCTCTTGTCTGTGGGGTCCCACACTAGTCTTTGGATCCCAGCTGAAGGGCCCGCACACAGTTCAGCTGATATTTATCCCCTTAAGTGAAGGCAACAGTGTTTGTGAGTCTCTGCTTTTAATTGGTGTTGTTTATACAACTGTTCCAAGGTCTGCTGATCTAAGCAAATTTGTCCAGACAAATAATCTTTAGTGGCAGCCCCTTGCGTAGACACAGACTTGAAACATGCCCAACTTTGGGAAGAATTGGCTTCTTGATTGCAAGACAAAATTGTCAACATTACTCAGAAAGTGCACCCACCTGAGAAAGCAAAGCCGAGAGGGGGGAAAAATGTGAGCCTGGACGAGGATGGACCAAGCAGAGACGTGGTTCGTTTCTCAGGACCATGATGTTCAAAGCTCAGCTCATCTGTTCTTGGTGTCTGTGACTTCAGACTTTACCTTTACACATCCTTTTATCAGGAGAAACTTTAATATGCAATTATTTTGATTATTGGGAGTGAAAGTAACATGCTCACATCATAGAAAACTTTGGAAAACCAAAAAAATATATTAAAGTCTAGGTTTGGCAAATCCAATGAGGCAGAAAACAGATTGGTGGTAGTGAGGGGCTGGGTGGCTTGGGGGGATATTCATGACGACCGGGTTCCTTTTAGGGGGTGCTGAAAATGTTCTAGCATTAACAGTGGTTGATCTTGTGACATTGTAAATATACTAAAACCCACGAAATTATGCCCTTTAAAGGAGTGAATCTGGGGGCTCCTGGGTGGCTCAGTCGGTTAAGCATCCATCCAATTTCAGCTCAGGTCATGATCTCACACTTTTTGAGTCTGAGCCCCTCGTCGGGCTCTGTGCTGACACCTCAGAGCCTGGAACCTGCTTCATATTCTGTGTCTCCCTCTCTCTCTCTCTCTCTCTGCCCCTCCTCCGCTTGCACTCTGTCTCTCTCTTTCAAAACTAAATAAACATTAAAAAACTATAAAGGGATGAGTTTTATGGTATGTACAACTGTTATAAGACAAATTTGTTTAAGAAAATTTCCTCACAAGCTCACAGGCACGTGATGAACACAGCTAATATTTTGCTGCATATTGTTCCATTTGGAGGAGGTGTTTTGAGAAGATGTGTTTCCCATAACATAGAATTTTATATTCTACTTTCGTCAGTTGATACTATGTGATTTTCTGCACTGGAAAGCAGTTAAGTTGTGCATGGAATTAATTAGCTGGTGGTGTTTATTTTGTTCGTTTGTTCCCTTTTGACCATCTGCCTACAGGGGATATGTGCTAAGGCATGAAAACATTGCACCCTGCTGTGGGCTAAATGTGTGTCCCGCCCAAAATTCGTATGTGGAAGCCGTAACCAACAATGACATGGTGTTGGGAGGCGGGAGCCTTTGCGAGGTCATTGGGTTGAGGGCATGACAGTGGGGCCGCCATGATGGGATTTGTGCCCTTATAGGAAATGGAAGAGACGCCCAAGCTCGCTTTTCTTCCACCATGGGAAGACCCAATGAGAAGGCACCATCTGCAAGACAGGAAAACAGTCGTCGTCCAAGATGGAATCCGGAAAAGTGGAGGTGGGTGTGGGCAATCAGGTAGAAATCACATCACTATGTCTCTGAAGGGAAGGATAAACTCTTCCTCTACCTTCAAGTTCTTCCAGCTGCACTAAGGATCAAATTTAAATGAGATAGATTGGGGCGCCACGGATGCTAACTTGGTTAAGCATCAAGCACTTGATTTTGGCTCAGATCATGATCTCACGATTTGTGAGTTCAAGCCCTGAATTGGGTTCTGCACTGGCAGCGAGAAGCCTGCTTGGGATTGTCTCTCCTACTCTGTCTCTTCCTCTTTCCCACCCCTCCTCAAAATAAATAATAAAATTTTTTTAAAAACTTGAAAAAAAAACAGGGACACCTGGGTGGCTCAGTCGGTTGAGCGCCTGACTTCGGCTCAGGTCATGATCTCACGGTTCGTGGGTTCGAGCCCTGCGTCAGGCTCTGTGCTGAGAGGACAATAATGAAATTAAGATGTAAAGAAATGAGGAAGGAGGGCAGTTTTTATGCTTTTCAGACAGAGAGTAAATCTGTGAGTTATTCGTAAGACAAAGGACATAACTCTGGGGGCTCCAGTTAGCAAGGAATTCTAAACAGCATTGGGGCTACAGTAAATTTGTCAAAAGTAACAAGCGTTATCTAAATAACAGCACTCTTGGCTCCAAATTTCCCATCTCTGGTGGCAAGGGTATCTCCCTATGTTCTGAAACAGGGAGGGCACCTTCCCCGTCGGACCTTGATGTCCTGCCTTCGAGGGGACAGAGGAGGATCTGAGTGACTGTTACACAGTTTGCATCTAAACTATCAGTATGCGAAAGTGGCACATTTTAGGGCAGCCTGCCCTTGGCTCCTGTAACTATCGGGACTGAAGAGGCAGAAATGTCTGCGAGCATTACATCCCGGTGCCTGAACATGGTGAAGACAGCAAGGAAGCCCCAGAGCACGAGCAAGCCTGTAATTTTAGGGGGAAATGGCATCTGCTTTGCAAACGTCAAATTCAAGACATCAGCCATGCATCCAAGCATCACATTGAACACCTTAAATATGCACAGTCTCATCTATTAATTGTATCTCCATAAAGTTGGTGGCAAAAAAGACTGGGTGGTTATGCATCCAATGGGAGACTATTCATCCCTTAAAAAAACCCAAAATCCTGACATAGGCAATGACACGGATGAGCTTTTAAGACATTATGCTCACTGAAATAAGCCAGCCAGAGAGTGACAGAAACTGCAGAATTTCAGCTAAATGAGGGGTCTAGAATGAGATGTGGTTCAACAGTGATGCCCTGGGCACATTAAGTGTTGTTAACGAGTAAATCTCATAGTAAGTGTTCTTCCCACCATGAACACAAAATAGTGTGCTTTAACATGCTGCTCAGATATGCACACGGTCACCCGGGGATCTTGTTAAAACGTTGATTCTGACTCGGGAAGGAAGCGACTGTTCCCCACTGTGGCCAGGGGTTTGAACCATCATGGCAGGTCGGTTGAGTCCTGATTTAGGCTTGAGTTTTGTGACGTTGGGTCCACAAGGAAAATCCCGTGAAAGGTCTTGTTCCTGATGCTTAGGGATGGAAGAGAAGGCAGAAATGTATTTCCATAGCAAGCAAGGAGAATGTGAGTGACCGTGGCTGGTCATTTGGTGGGGCTGATAATGTGGAGAATGCCTAGAGTGTAGAGGGAATGAGATGGGGGAAAAGGAAGACAGTGTCAGAAGAACAGGTTAGAGCTTCCATGATGAGGTCATACGATGATGGGCAGTGAGTCCAGAGCGGGGGCTGGGATGCCGATGCCCAGTGAGAAGAGCAAGGACTGGGCCGGCAGTTAGGAAGCTTTGGTTCCATCTCAAGCAATAAGATGAGATGACCTGATCTCAGCTGGAAGAGTAAGATAGGGTGGCCAGGAGAGCGGGATAGAAAAACGCGTTAATGGAGTGGACTGGAGGAGGCTTGGTGACCAACTGAATGTCGGCATTAACAGCACAGCAGGAGTCATCACTGAGGAGGTTACATTGCTTAGAATAACTGGTGTCACTTCCTACCAGAAAATAGACATTAACGGGACTGGCTATGCCAATGCATCTTTATACCTGGATGGCTACTGAAGGCCAGGCCATCCTGAGTCTGCTGCCTCACGGCTGTGGCTTCTTGGCAAAGTTATGGACCCTTGATTAGCCTGAGTTTCTTCATCTGGAAATGGGAGGGGTCCCCTGTATCGCATGAGAGCAGCAAGATGGCCGTCTCACAGTGGGACGAGCCAAGTGTGAAGTCTCTGTACCAGGTGGATGTCAGTCTCTCCCACTAAGCCTCAGGGATCTCGCCCACACTGGCTGTTTCCAGGGTGCTGAGGACAGTCAAGGTTACACTGCGAAGGACCCATTACTCATATTGAGGCTAAGCCCACCTTGCAGGCCTGCCAGGGGGACTGTCCCCCCAGTTCACCCGTGATTATCACTTATGTGTCCCTTCCATTGTGCACGTTGGCTGCTTGTCGGGTTTTGCGAGGAAGATCTGTGTTTTCCCTGGTCGTCGTGGCAAACACCGGGTTTCTGATAGCCGTCGGTTTTCCCAGAATAGGGACGCTCGAATGCTTTCCTGTGATGGTGAAAAGTAAGTAAATGGGGCGCCTGGGTGGCTCAGTTGGTTAAGTGTCCAACTTCGGCTCAGGTCAGGATCTCATGGCTCGTGGGTTCAAGCCCCGCATCGGGCTCCGTGCTGATGGCTCAGAGTCTGGAGCCTGCTTCCGATTCTGTGTCTCGTCTCTCTCTGCCCCTTCCCTGCTCATGCTCTCTCTCTGTCTCAAAAATAAATAAAACATTTTAAAAAAGGGAAAAATAAGTAAATGAATGTCCCCATCATTCAGGATCTCTACTGTAGAATTTTTTACCATTGATTATATAGCTTAACGTTATTGCACGGAAGCCTTACTATTATTACGGTGTAAAATAGAAAATTATAGTTTAGGAAATGGTGTTCTAATTCCTGGGTTGGGATCGATAAGACAGATCATTGAAAATCGATGAGAATGGGGTAGATAAGATTGCCTGCTAACTTAATTTTGTAACATCCTTTCTCATAACATTGCCTGGGGCCATTTTGATCTCACCTTCCATGTCCTCCCCCATCCCACTTCTTGACAAATACCCCAAATGTTCGAGTTGGTGTTCGTGTCTGTGGAACTCTTGTACGAGGGAAGAGGAAAGCATTATTACCCCAAAACGCGAGAAGTCCAAATATATAATCTTGAGGTTACGACAATAGCAGATGAGCGACGATTGAGTAAACAGAGTGCCGTGCAAGGATTAGCCTGATGCAGGCGACGTGAAACATTGACACGAGGGGGGGAAATTTAATTCCCCACAGGCAATGATTCACTCTCCACGTCTGTTTGTCCACAATAATTGTTTTGGTGCTTTCAATAGAGAGAAAATGTCACCTTTTCCCTGAGCCAGAGAGGGATCACGTAGGACATCGTCCAACTCGCTCAACCGATAAATCAGCAACTTTGTTGGGTAAACACATCTCTTGCAAATACAGTTGAGCGTTTTGTTTCTGCAACGATGCCTAGCAGAGACATAGAAGGGCCGACTAGGGGGAAAATGGAGACCTGGGAGCAATCCAGACACTATTGTGTACGATTTTATGGAGGCTGAGCTGAAATGCTTCCTAACACCCCATTAATATTGGTAATGGTGATCCCAATGCCAATTCACGAACAAACCTCATACATATGATCTGATCGGAAGATTATAAAGACACAGAGAAGTGTGTGCCCATTAGGCAACGTGGGATTTAAGATGCTGTCTTATATGGGCAGCAGAAAAGTTACTAACATGCCAATGCAAATACTTAGCTCACTTCTGAAACACCATTTGCTGTGTAAATCCTCGTCTGCGGCAGCATGGGGGGAAATCGTTATTTTGTGGAGAAATGCCACAGAAGGCATTCACCGTTTGCTTTTTGCATTTGGCCTGAATGTAACGATCCTTATTCCCATCCACCAAAAAAATAAAAAAAAAGAAATCTTCCTATCAGCACAAGAGCCAGCTGCTGGAGGTGATGGGCTGTTCAAACCATAAGTAGAAAATTTTCCAAAGGCTTCATTTATCTGTACTTTGCCCCCTGCTTTCTGTCATTTAGAGCTTTCTATCATGCAAAGTGCAGATAAATGATAGGAAGAATTTTTTTTTTTTTTTGGTGGATGGAAATAAGGATCGTTACATTCAAATGCAAAAATAGGCTAACAGCTCAGAGCCTAGAGCCTGCTTCGGATTCTGTCTCTCTCTCTCTCTCTCTCTCTCTCTCTCTCTCTCTGCCCCTCCCCCACTCATGCTCTGACTCTCTCTCAAAAAGTGAATAAAAACGTTAAAAAAATAAATTTTTAAAAAATAAAAATATTAATGTAATTAGGAGGTATTAATGCATTACTTTCCCCTATTTAATACCATAATATTTCTCTGTATTCTCTTTGCTGGCAGGAGTATAAAGTTTAATCAATGAAAACCTTTGCATTACATTCGAGGTTTCCTAAAAACAAGCTTGCCATGTTGCAAAAGGGGGTTTGTAAGGTGTCCTATACGATGGATATGCCATGCCTCCTGTGGTGGCAAAGAATGACCCAGGAAAACCACCCCATGAGGAATCCCCCGTCGGGCTTTGTGGGAGCAAGACACAAATACACAAATTCAGTCTGGGGATGGTTTTTAAAAACATGCAGTGTGCATTTCTCCTGCCTGGAATTCTTCCCTGGCACTTTCAAGTGGCAGTTTTCAAATGAAAAAGGAAACTCTGGAGAAAGAATGTTTCCTGTGAGCAGTGTCCCCCCCCCAGATTCGGGGTCACACTTTTCCTGATCTGTGCCCTGCCAGTGGTCCATCTACGTAGCCACAGGGATGTGTTTGCTCACCAAGCTTGGAGTTAGTCTGTCGCAAAAGTCAAAAGAACTTTCCTCTTCAGGATGGTTCAGCCAAAGCCAGATTCTGGGAAAAGTTTGATTTTTTTTTTTTCAGTATGTAATTACGGATACTGTAATTTCCATAGTCTTGGTACGTCCCCTGATGTGCACAGAGGCAAAACTCAAGGCTGATCGTGAACCACACAACGATTATACTTCCTCTTCACAGACCTCGTCTGACACATGTGGAGCTTTTGCTAATGCTTCTTGAGGGGGAAAGAAGGTGGTGGACAAGCCCAGAAAGATGTCACCACTGAGGAAACTGTGCACATCCACACACCAAAGGACACGGGTGTTCTCATCCTAAAACAGCCAGGACCACCGAGAGGAAGGAGCCTGAGCAAATGTCTGTAGCCCAGGATCGTCTCAGGGACTCTTCCCCAGGCGGAGATGGAGGGAAGTTTCCAGAATGGTTCTTCCCTTTTTCTTTGTATCATTTTTTAAATTTATTTTTGAGACCAAGAGAGACAGAGCATGAGCAGGGGAGGGGCAGAGAGATGGGGAGACACAGAACCTGAAGCAGGTTCCAGGCTCCGAGCTGTCAGCACAGAGCCGGACGTGGGGCTCGAACCCACGAACCGTGAGATCAGGACCTGAGCTGAAGTCAGATGCTTAACCGACTGAGCCGCCCAGGCGCCCCCAGAATGGTTCTTCTCTTTTACAATGAATGGACACAAAAGAAACACAAGAGAAAAACAAGTAGGCACCAGAAGCTTCAGGAAACGTGCTCATGTTGGAGGAGACAGAAGCCAAGAGACGATGGGGCCCGCCATGCCGGAGAGAAGGCCCTCCAGCCAAGCCGCACGGAATCCCAAGGGAAACCGAGGCTCGCCGCGGGTTGAACGAAACTCTGTCGCCATGCAAAGGCTTACAGAATCGGGAGTTAATAGCAAACAGCCTTTCCTTCCCACAAACGACAAGGTTTTAAGCCAAACCAGAAAGTACTCTCAGTATAAACAATCAATCACTCACCTGCAACGGCTTTCTTCCAGGGACCATACGAACTGGCCTTATCATTTCAACTGGAATGTTTTCAGGAACTCTGCTCCGTTTCAAGGGTCAGGGGAAAGGGGAACCCTGGCGATCATGCGCACGCAACTGATCTTGCTGTCGTATTATGTAAGCGTGGAATTCGATCTACAGCACTCCCCATTTCCTGGTAGTCAGCAGGGGATCTCTATCTGGCTCTAGCCAGAGGGAGAGGCGTTGGCAATCTTAGAGTCCGTGTCAAGCAACAATTTCCATCATCCTCAACAGGGAGCTGGTTTCTGTAGCTATTGGAGTATGTCTACAAGAAAACACAATTTCAGGGGCACCTGGGCGGCTTAGTCGGTTAAGCATCCGACTTCAGCTCAGGTCACGATCTCACGGTCCGTGAGTTCTAGCCCCACCTCAGGTTCTGTGCTGACAGCTCAGAGCCTGGAGCCTGCTTCAGATTCTGTGTCTCCCTGTCTCTCTGCCCCTCCCCCACTCATGCTCTGTCTCTCTCTGTCTCAGAAATAAACACTAAAAAACAAAAATAAAAAAAAAGAAAGAGAACGCAATTTCAGTGAACGAAAATCATTTTTACCAAAAGTTGTAAAGTGGGTCTAGACCAGGGGTTGGCAAACTTTTCCTGTAGAGGGCTAGAGAGCAAATATTTTTAGCTTTGTGAATCGCCAGGTGTCTGTTGCAAAAACTCAACTCTCCTGGAGTGTAAACACAATCGTGGACAATATGCAAATAAGTGGGCGAGGCTCTGTGTCAACAAAACTTTATTTGCACAAGCAAGTGGAGGGCCAGATATGGCCCACGAGCCTTAATTTCCTTCTCCGGGATTAGGCGCAGGCTACGTGCAGACCAGGGGTCTGTAAACTCACAGATGAGCTGTCTGTCTACCTCCCTTATTCTGAGTAATAATGGCAACTGGAAAAATAAGCACATCGTTTTCAGAAACGCAACAATGGCAGACCAGGCGTCTCGTCTGTGGGAATCATGGGATCCTCAGGACCCGCCTCCCGGTCTTTGGTCTTCCTAGGAGCTGCATGGGTTCTGTGCCCTCTTCTGCTCACGCAACTTTGGAAACATGAGGATAGTTATAGGCTCCTTGTTTCGCAAAAAATGCGATTCCCTTCAAATTTGTGTGCTTCCGGGGTGCCTGGGTGGCTTGGTCGCTTGAGCATCCGACTTCGGCTCAGGTCATGATCTCACGGTCCGCGAGTTCGAGCCCTGCGTCGGGCTCTGTGCTGACAGCTCAGAGCCTGGAACCTGTTTCGGATTCTGTGTCTCCCTCTTTCTCTCTCTGCCCTTCCCCTGTTCATGCTCTGTCTCTCTCTCTGTCTCAAAAATAAATAAACGTTAAAAATTTTTAAAAAAATAAAAAAAGTAAAAAAAAAATTTGTGTGCTTCTGATCAGTTTACTTCTTGTTGGTCTGGAGTGCCATAGACCACCCCCCTCAAGAGTCTTCCCTAGAAAGCATTTACAGGGGCACCTGGGTTGTTCAGTCTGTTGAGCATCAAATTTCGGCTCAGGTCATGACCTCACAGTTTGTGAGTTTGAGCCCCATGTCAGGCTCTGTGCTGACAGCTCAGAGCCTGGAGCCTGCTTCCAATTCTGTGTCTCCCTCTCTCTCTGCCCCTTCCCTGCTCAGGCTCTGTCTCTCTCTGTCTCAGAAGTAAATAAACACCAAAAAAAAAAAAAACATAGCACATAGCACCTTAACACAACACGTGTTTATAAAGGTCAGTGGTCCAGGCACGGTGTGACTGGGTCCTGTGTTCAGGGTCCCCCCACGCTGAAATCAAGCTTCTCATCTGAAGCTCGGGGTCTCCTGCAAGTGCTTGTGGTTGTGGGAAGGGTGTAGTTCCGTGCCTGGTCAGCATCCTTGCTGACTGGCAGCCGGGGGCTCCTCTGAGCTCGTAGGGTCGCCCACGTTCAAACGAGCAACCGACAATCCCCTTCACACGGACTATCCCGTCATCTGTGAATCTCTCTGCCTCTGAGTCTCTTTCAGCAGGAAGACTTCCACCGATTTTTTTTTTAGGGGGCTCTCCTGATTAGGTAGGGCCCAACCAGACAGCCTTCTGATCAGGTCAGGCCCACCCAGAAACTCTCCTTAGGTTGCAGTCAACTGATTCGGGGCAATAAGGACACCTGCAATGTTTCTCACAGCAGTGCCTCGACTCGGGTGTCACTGAACCATGGGCAGACGATGCCTGTCCTCTCAGGGGCAGGGAAGACAGGGGCATTATCGGGTTCTGCCTAGCACTGTTTTCTTTCTGTCTTTGTTTCACTGTCTCTGGGCTTGTTTTTCTTGTGCTTGATGGCTTCTCTGAGCCTGTGTGAAGAGTCGGAAGGAAGCATGCTTGAGAAGGGTCACTATTAATAGGACTTTACTGTACCGATCCTGGGTGAACGTGACAGTTCCCCAAGGCTTAAGGGCTCTGCACGGGGCTGGTAGTGGCAGTAACAAGAGCCTGGGAGAGCAGTGGATTGTAATCTGACAGAGTCTGAACACCCGACTGATACAGTCTCACCACCGCATGCCAATGACCCCTTAAGTACCCACGACTCAGCACGTTTTGATGGCATATCAGACAAGAGCCGTGATGACCTAAGAAGGCTGTGAAAACACTTCTCTCTTCCCCGAAGATACACCTGTGTGAGCCCGGGCTTTTTTGCCACGAACTTCAACCAGAACAACACGTTGACAAACAGTTAAGCTGGACGGTTGCAAAAAAAAAAAAAAAATGTGAGAGAATGCTACTCTGCTCACGGATTTGCTTCCATTTTGCGAAAACGCCATTATTTTTCATAAAAATGTGTTATTTTATGATGCATATGATAGATGTTTTGGTTGATCACTTTAATTAATTAAAATAGTTTGCAAATAGGGGCGCCTGGGTGGCTCAGTGGGTTAAGCATCCGACTTGGGCTCAGGTCATCATCTCCCAGTTCGTGCATTCAACCCCTGCATCAGGCTCTGCTCGGACAGCTCGGAGCCTGGAGCCTGCTTCGGATTCTGTGTCTCCCTCTCTCTCTGCCCCCCGTCACTTGTGCTCTCTCTCTCTCTCTCTAAAAGATAAATAAACATTAAAAAAAATTTTAAAGACTTAGAACCAACCAGAGCTTCAGATGCAGCCTTGAATGCTAGGAACAGTGCACAGGCATCTTCTTAGGACACTTGGAAAATCTTCAGCTCTCAGCCGGAATGGGGGGCACACAAGTGGTTGGAAATCTTCTCTGGGATTTCTTTACAATCTGGTTGCAACATTTCACAGCTAAGACAGGTCTGCCAAATGATAAAGAAACAGTTGGCGGAAGGATGGGAAAAAACCTGTAGGTTATTCTCCCCGTGTCCTCACAGGCTCGGTCCTCTGTGTCCTCATCCGTCTCCTTAGAAGGACCCCGGTGCCATGCGATTAGGATGCACCCCCATAACTTCATTTTACCTTGATCGCCTCCTTCAAGACCCCACCTCCAAAGACAGTGCCATTCGGGGGTCCTGGGGGGGTGGGGCTCCAACACGAATTTGGGGGGGGACACGGTTTAGCAGCTGTCAGTCACGAAATTCAAGGAGTTATGGAGTGCCCTGGGAGTGCCGTAAGAAGAGACCCGTCCCACCTACAGAAGTCTGGGTGATGGGAAGGCTCACCGCCACCACGATGGCCAAGCGAACAGAGGCGGGGATGGGCCAACACAAGGCGAGGGAGACGCACACAGATGGGGGTGCACAGGATACAGGCGAGCGCGTCGTGCCCACGCCCTGCTGAAACCCACGGACCATTCTCTCCCTGCCGCATGGCCCACCCACCTGGGCTCTGAAACGCATCCCGGCCGCCGCACAAAGCGTGGCCTGGGTGTCACGGTCCCGGTGGACATCCAGACGGCGAAGGCGCGCGTGGGCGGGAAGGCGTCCTTCGAGGCCCCTCCCTAGAACGTTCCCTGGAGGAGAACTCAGCTCTAATGGCCACGAGAGACCTTTGGCCCCGGAACACACGCCAGACGCGGTTTAATCTGCCGATGACTGTGCACGGGGCCGAGGTCAGGGATGATTTATCGCGGACGTTTGGCAGCGAATGTAGGGGCCTGAGCCTGTTGTTTACATGCCTTCGAGCTGATGTGATAGCAGAGCAGGGCTCTGGGTGGACACCCTCCGGCTTTCGCGCCTGCTTAGGCTTGCCGCGGAGACTGGGTTTTAAAGCTGGATGGAGGTTGAAGGGGTCGTTCGGAGACAGCCGTGCCCCCCCTGGTAAGCAGTTCAATCTGCAAAGACCGTATGCGGTTCACGGAGAGCTCTTCCAAAACACAGGATTGCATTCTCAACTGAGATTTCTGGAAACATGGGTCCTCTGTGTCCACAGTCGTGTCGATGGCCCCTGGCTCGTATGCACACGTGCATTCGCTCTCAAAGAAAATCCGAAACGTCTTTTGGTCCCACCCTGCTCTGTACGAGATAATGATGGTCCTAACCACAACCTCTTTGCATAACCCGTACGTGTCACGCATTGGTTTCCACTAAGCCTACAGTTTCGGGACTTCACAGGACCTTTGCTTTTCAATGCCGGCAACGTGGGCCTCAAAGGCTTGCCTGGCGGGGTCCCACAAGACCTCAGAGATATCTGTGAACGTGCTGTGGTGAGCAAGTTTCCATGAGGTGGTGGGGAGACAGGTCACTTAGGGTGACCCAGGAATCAGAAGCTAAGGAGCCGTCTAAAGAGCTGGGTCGAATTGCATGCAGCCAGAGGCGGAGGAAAGGGCCGGGGGAAATAGAACGGGGTGACGGTAGGGTACATGAACGCACGGCCAGCTAGTACACGGGAAGGGGTCTCACCGTTACCCGAAACGGTATAGGACGGTTTTCAGGAAGAATGTGCAATGGGGTGGTTGACATTTTTAAGCATCTTGGGGTGGCTGTCTAGACAGCACATTAGGGGACCATCACAGCTCAGACGGGAAGTGGGGCCGTGACAGATTAGACGAGTCCTGACCCCTTGCAAGTGAAGGAAGTGGGCAGGTTCAGAATCGCTGTTGGACACACATCAGTCATCCTATGAATCGGACATTTCTCTAGGAGAGAAAAAAAAAGGGTGGTTCCTGTTCCACCCTGGCTGCCATGGCGAAGCTTGCCTCTCCTCAACACACACCGTCCTACGTGCCGTGGAACGCTCTTTGGCCGCGTCTGTGTTCTGTCTTCATTGGCCGTGATCGCTCTGTCTTCTCCCCTCTGCAAATTTTGAGAGAGACAGAGACAGAGCACGAGCAGGGAAGGGTTACAGAGAGAGGGAGACAGAATCCGAAGCAGGCTCCGGGCTCTGAGCTGTCAGCACATACACACACACACACACACACACACACACACACACATAGACATTATATAGCATTATATAGCATTTGCATGGGTAGACTCAGTAAAGCACATGACCTACCCCAGTGTGGGTGGGCCTCATCCAATCAGTTGAAGGCGTCCCAGTAGAACAAAAGACCAAACCTCCCATGAGTGAGAAGGGACTCTTCTCTGTCTGAGTCCCTTTGCACTGGGACAGCTGTCTTCTCCTGCCTTCAGACTCAGACTGGAACCACGTCACGGGCTCTGCTGGGTCTCCAGCTCACTGGCAATGTGTCTTTGGACTTCTCAGTGTTCTGAACTGCATGAGACAATATAATATATATATAATATAACATACCATAATAATATACCACATATAATATATTATGCATGATAACATATAATGTAGTTAAGAAGCCTATGTTGAAGCCCTAATCCCCATGGTGAGGGCATGGGGACGTGGGCTTCTGGGAGGTGATCAGGTCATGAGGGTGCGGTCCCCATGAATTCATCAGGGACCTTACAAAACAGACCCCAGAGAGCCCCCTCACCCCTTCCCTTATGTGAGGACACAGTGGGAAGATGGCCGTCGACACTGCAGGAAAAGGGTCCTCACCAGAAACGAGATCTGCTGGAGCCTTGATCTGGGACGTGAGATCAGGCTCCAGAACTGAGACACATGTCTGTTGTGTGTTAGCTCCCCAGTCCGTGATATATTGTTATAACAGTCCAAACAGACTAAGACATATATACATGTGTTTGTGTGGATATCTGTATCATATGTATAGACTGATACGTATTACATACAAGGCATACACATACATGTGTACACATGTATAACATATAATAACATACGATACTATATTGTATATAGCATATGTACATGTACATATATACTTATATATAACACATGTAATATAAGTCTGCATATACTACACACATGTCTGATCTATGCTATAAATATTATCATACATAATATATTATATGGTATATTATTATGTGATGTTATGTTATATATATGTAATATATGCCTGTATATATTACACTCACATCTATACTATAAAAATTATCATACATAATATATTCTCATATATGATATATAATTATATTAAATTACTATATTATATATGTCTGTAATATATGTCTATATATTACACACATCTTAACTACATTATATGTTATCATACATAATGTATTATATGTGGTATATTATTATGGTATATTATATATATATATATATATCTGTAATATACACCTGTATATATTATACACACATCTATATTGTAAATATTATTATATATAGTATATTATTATATTACATTATTATATTACATAATAATAATGTAATATGTCTATATATTACACACACGTCTTATCTACATTACAGAGTATCATGCATAATATATTATATTATATATTTTATTATATTACATATAAGACATATATGTAAGTATCTTTACTTTTGTGCCTTATTCATTGATAGTGCACTGTCTGGTCTTCTGTATTTTTTTTCGGTCATCGCTGAATTTCTAAGATTTCTAACAATTTCTAAAGACAGACATATGTAATATATATGTGTCTGTATATGTTACATATACATGCCTTAATTATATTATACTTATTATCATCCATGATGTTGTATTATCATATATACAATACTATTATATTATAGGTAAGACATATAGGTAATACATATATCTTACATATATTACATATATGCATATATATATATATATATGTATGTGTACTTTTGAGTCTTATTCATTGATAGCACACTGTCTGGTGTTCTGTATTTTTTTGTGTGTGTCAACACTGAATTTCTAAGATTTCTAAGAATTTCTAAGAGACACATATGTAATTTATATATATATAAATATTTATATATATATTTATTTATATATATATTATGTCTGTGTATGTTACATATACAAGTCTTATTTACATTATACGTTATCATACATAATACTATATTACCATACACAACATTATATTATATATGCTACATTATTATATACATATTATATATGTGCATATTACATATATATGTATGTATATGTGAATATGTTTACTTTTGAGTCTTACTCATTGGTAGCACAGTGTTTGGTGTGCTGTATTTTTTTTTCTGTCCACACTGAAAGATTTCTAAGAATTTCTAAGATGCACATATGTAATGTGTATATGCATGTATGTATATTACATACACGTCTTATCTATATTATACACACTGTCATGCATAATGTTATCATGTATAATATATCATTACCGATAATAATATGTGTAATATAATATATATAACATGACACATATATGTCATATACACCCGTATATACATGTGTGTGTGTTACATATATATGTCATATAAGTATGTTTACTTTTGAGCCTTCGTCATTGAAAGCATGCTGTCTGGTCCCGTGTCATTTTTTCTCTGAACACTGGATTGCTAACACTCATGCATAACATTGCATACAGATTTAGTGTATTATTTGCACAATAGCCCATTATGCAATGATTGCGCACTTTATATATCCACCCTCCCATCAGCAAACATGTGGGTTCTGTGCAGGTTTATCACCACTGCAGACATTACCACTAAGGACACGCTTACACATGCACACGTACCCAAGAGTTTCTCCACAAGCCAGTGCCAAATGGATTTCCAAAGAGACTGCATGAATTTCCCATCCTGGCAGCGAGGGATGGGCGGGTTTGTTTGTTTTTTTTTTTTAACTTTATTTATTTTGGGAGAGAGAGAGAGAAAGCACGAGCATAAGCAAGGGAGGGGTAGAGAGAAAGGGACAGAGACATAATCACAAGGACACTCCCCACAGTCAGCATGGAGCCCAACGCAGGGCTCAAACTCACGGACCATGAGATCATGAACGGAGCCGAAATCAAGACTTAGACGCTCAACGGACTGAGCCCCCCAGGTGCCCCGGGACCAGCTGCCCTTACAGCTGCCCCAAAATGGAACCACGGCCCAAACACAGCCACAGCAAAGAGCCAAGAAACGAAAACGTGCGTACCTTGGGAGCCAGGTGTCGAAGACGGCAGAACCCACAGCTGGCGAGGAACCTGCACGTCCCAGGTGCCACGTGGAAGAACGCTGCTCAAGCTGGGACACCTGCAATGCACGAGTGATTGAAAACGAATAAATGGTGATCGTGTTCAAACAAATTCTCGGCCGTCTCTGCCCACCCCGGGTGAGCGTTACTCCGATTAAGACGGCCAGCCTTCTGAAAGGGATGGATCGTGCGCATCTCCGACGACAGCCGACATCAGATGTAACTTGCGTGTCTCTTTTCCAGGCACGACTGGTGTTTTGCTGGTTACTCACCTGCACCCGCTTTGCCCCTCTGGGAAGCCGGATTCTTGCCTTTTGCTCGTCTGCAGATGGCAAAATAATCGTGAGGGAACCTGAGAATCAGCATATATGTGTTTATAAACAATTAGTAGACTTCCGTAGCCTTACTCCAGGTGGATGGTATGACTCTCCATGCAGATTTAGAAGTATGGCAGTTTTAGGGATTTTTCAGAATGTGGTTTTCCTTCACATCCAGACTTGTTTACACTATCTCATGAGCTACAGGTTTTGAGGTAAATATATTTGTGTCCTGGTTATGAAGAGAATGTTGCTAGTTGTACGGTATTTTCCATGGGTGTCATCCAGCATGCACCTTAGGATCTTACAAGTTAAAAAATTCCACAAATTAAGAGAGCCAAAGCATAAGAGACTCTTAAAAACTGAGAACAAACTGAGGGTTGATGGGGGGTGGGAGGGAGGGGAAGGTGGGTGATGAGTATAGAGGAGGGCACCTTTTGGGATGAGCACTGGGTGTTGTATGGAAACCAACTTGACAATAAACATATATTGAAAAAAATTAAAAAATAAAAATAAAAAATAAATTAAAAATTCCACAAATTAAAAATACTTTAATCTCTTTATAATTGGATGCTCCTTGGAAATACCCACTGTCCAGACTATCATGGTCAGTCCTACAGAATTTTGAGCAATTATGGGAAAATGTTCCGAGCAATGGGGTCCAATATGGTGGCCTGTGAGCCTTGGAAATGTGGCTAGTATTACCCAGGAAGTGACTTTTAAATTTTCTTATATTTTATAATTTTGTACGTTTATTTATTTTGAGAGAGAGAGAGAGAGAGAGAGAGAGCAAGCAGGGGAGGGCCAGAGAGAGAGGGAGAGAGAGAATCCCAAGCAGGCTCTGAGCTGTCAGCACAGAGCCCGACGTGAGGCTCAAAATCATGAACTGTGAGATCATGACCTGAGCCAAAACCAACAGTTGGACGCTTAACCAACTGAGCCATCCAGGTATCCCTGTTTTAAAGAATTTAAATTTTGTTAGCCATTGATGGCTAGTGGCTACCGTGCGAGATAATACATCTCTAGAACAGGCTGGGTGTCATCATTGCCAGAAGACATCGTCAACGAGGTCACATGCACTGGTGATAGCTGAAGCTGCTTTCACAAACACAGCAACGTCTGGACCCAGACGTTGGCCACCAAGTCCAAGGTTGGGTTATCCTTAGTCCTGTCCAACTCAGACACACAAAGCAGCTTTTGTTAGATGGGCAATAGGCCACCTGCCATGTTGATGCACAAGGTAGATGTCATTCAATGTCCTCACCCGTGACTAGTTACCCTGAGGGTCCTGCCACCCTCTGGCCAAGCTTGCCTTGCTTCAGATCCCAAGCCATTTAGAAGGACTCATGCAGATTTCCTCTCCAAATGGTTTCAGTCCTCCTCACCCATCACCCAGTTGGGCTGTTGCCCATAGATATCACTGCATTTCATCAAGGGGGGACTTTCACCCAGTGTACCTTGGGCGAAGGGACAGCTGGCAATGGCGGGTGAGTGCTCACTGCTAGAGATCCAAGAAGACGTGAGCCACCGAGGAATCATTGTGCAGTGAAACAAAAGTTTGGGTGGTGAATGCACTTTTATAACCATATCTGTGCCAAGCTGGCACATTGTGAGTATACGACTGCTTAGAAACGGAAGTACAAGAGGGAAGCAATTGTGGGTTGATGACAGTGGGAGTTTGGGGGGGGAGTTTGGAGAAAGAAACTCTGCACGATGGATCCTGAAACATTGACAGGTGTTATGATAAATGGGCATGTGCACAACTTTTTTTTTACCTTGGACCTCAAAACTCTGCAGAAACCATCCCTTTAGCAGTACGTTGGGGGGCACCTGGGTGGCTCAGTTAAGCGTCTGCCTCTTGATTTCAGCTCAGGTCGTGATCTCATGGTCCATGGGTTTGAGCCTTACATCGGGCTCCACACTGGCAGTGCAGACCGTGCTTGTGATTCTCTCTCTCTCTCTCTCTCTCTCTCTCTCTCTCTGTCGGCCCCTCCCCTGCTCTCTCTCTCTCAAAATAAATAAAGTTAAAAAAAATGTCTATTAAAAAAAGTGCACGGGCATAAAAATTTTCTTGCAAAGTTATGCTCCCAAGCTGCTTGTTTTTATTGTCCAAATGGGAAAGGGCCAAGCAGCAGGATTCACGGGGAAGCAAAAGCATTCTGCGAAGACTGCCATCGGAGAATTCCAGACGGAGCCGGGCAGCTGCGGGCCGGGCCAGCAGGAAGCCGTGATGCAAACGAAGGGACCTTCTCTGCTCGCTCTGGGCAGCTAGGATCGCCCGGACGGTTCGCATCAGGTTTGGTGAACTTCGGACGGCGACTCGGGTTTGACATAAGCAAGGCAATGGCTTGAGCCCAGACGGACCCAGCCCAGTGGAAAGGACCAGAAATTCACGGAGCTACAAGGCTGCAAGACCATGGTGCTGGATGAACACGGTTACCGGGGGGGGGGGGCGGGGGGGGCGGGGGGGTGAGGGTGGGAAGCCACACTGCTTTCACTTCCGAATTATAAATGTGTAGGAGGGAGTCAGTAGATTCCTGGAGCGTGTGGCCATCCTGTCGTGTTGCTGGGCACTGAAAACAGAACTCACGGGGTCATTGCTCAGGACCACGGCCAGCCTGTGCCCCCCGCGCTCAGCTGCAATTAACCTGTGGACAGCATTCGGTGGCCAACAAGGCTGTGAGTGTTCCAGCTCCGGCCCAAGGGCTCCTGGTGAACAGTTGGACCCACGAACAAAAGCAAAATGAACTCGGTGGGGCGGGGGAGAGCCCACAGATCTCAAAAAATGTATTTTGGCCACAGGGACATCACAGCCCCCACCCCGTGACCCTCACTCACAAGGCTCTTCCCAATCTGAGACCTGATGTAAGAGCCTGGAAATCCCACTCAGCGTCTGAGGTTTAGGCGTCTTAATAAAAGTCACTTGTCTTGACCTCCCCGTTAACAGACCACATTTGGCACGGGCTCTGCTCAGATGCAGGAAACCCAAGACCTGTCTAGACAGGGTACCCTCAGATTCTGCAGGTCAGTGATGGCCGGAATAGTTTAATCCTTTCACGGAGATCACGGGGAGGGGCTCTGGCCCGGAACCAGACGCGGGCCAGCTGTTGTGGGGCTTTGTGCTGGTTTTGTGTCCTTGGGGCTGTAATAGTTAGGGATCTCCAGACAGAGAGGCAACAGGAGACAGAGAAAGGCAGAGAAACATGTGCAGAAAGAGATACAGATATAGAAACACAGAGAGAAACATATGGAAATATCAGTAGGCAAATATACAGATACCTTATATCTCTATCTGTATCTTCTCTGTACCTTATCACTGACAAGTATCTATCTATCTATCATCCAACCATCATATCTATCTATCTATCTATCTATCTATCATCCAACCATCATATCTATCATCCAATCATCATATCTATCTATCTATCTATCTATCTATCCACCCATCCATCCATCCATCCATCCACCCATGCACCTACCCATATATCTTGTCTATCTATGTATCTATGTATCTATGTATCTATCTATCTATCTATCATCCATCCATCATATCTATCTATCTATCTATCTATCTATCTATCTATCATCCATCCATCAGATCTATCATCCAATCATCATATCTATCTATCTATCTATCTATCATCCATCCATCATATCTATCTATCTATCTATCTATCTATCTATCTATCTATCATCCATCCATCATATCTATCTATCTATCTATCTATCATCCATCCATCATATCTATCTATCTATCTATCTATCTATCTATCTATCTATCCATCTATCCTCCCATCCATCCATCCATCCACCCATGCACCTACCCATATATCTTGTCTATCTATGTATCTATGTATCTATGTATCTATGTATCTATCTATCTATCTATCTATCATCCATCCATCATATCTATCTATCTATCTATCTATCTATCTATCTATCATCCATCCATCATATCTATCTATCTATCTATCTATCTATCATCCATCCATCATATCTATCTATCTATCTATCTATCTATCATCCATCCATCATATCTATCTATCTATCTATCTATCATCCATCTATTTACGTACCAACCAAGAGAGAGACAGATTTATTCTAAGGAATCACCTCAAATGACTTTGAGGGCTGCTGGCCAGTCCCAAATCCATAAGGCAGGCCATCAGGCTGGAAATTCACCTGAGTTGATGCATGCTTCAGTCCAAATTCCGCAGGGCACTGTGCTGTAAACTCAGGCGGAATTTCGATGCTGTGCTCTGGAGGCAGAATTCCCTCTTCATTGGAGGGCCTCCTCCTAGTTTCTCTCAATTCCTTCAACTGATATGGTGTGGCCCACCCACACTGTGGCAGGCCATCCACTTGATGCCAAGCCTCCTCATTTAAGTGTTCGACTTACGTAAAAAATATCTTCTCAAGGACGTCTAAAGCAACGTTGGACTCGCACTGGGCTTCATGCCCCATCATTGCAGGATATACTTGTTTATTTTTTTGTTTTCTTAATATTTATTTATTTTTGAGACAGATAGAGAGAGGGAGAGAGTGCCAGCAGGGGAGGCTCAGAGAGAGGCAGAGAGAGAGAGAAAATCCCAAGCAGGCTCCACACTGTCCATGCAGAGCCCGACGTGGGGCTTGATCCCACGAACCATGAGAATAGTACCTGAGCCAAAATCAAGAGTTGGATGCTCAACTGACTAAGCCACCCAGGTGACCCCGTCAAAGGCTGTATTTTTTTAAAAAGTCGCTTAAGCAGTCATACGTGATGGTCTGACCCACGGGCACATCATTTCAGCTCACTGATGAGTCATTTCAGCTCAACACACATCCGTCTAACTGAGACGAGTTGCAGATTGATAAAAACAAGTCATCATTTGCGTATTGGGAGGACAGATGCAGCCTCTGTCTTGTCCTCCGACTGTCCCCTGGACATCTCATCCTGAAAACGAGGGCTCTAACCACGCTCAACCCCAGGAGCACTTAGGGGCTTCAACATAGTCCTTTGAGAACAATGCCGAGCACGCCGGAGGTACCCAGTAAATACCCGCTGTTGTTCCAGACAGGCTTCTGCCTCGCAGGGAGCACAACCAGTCTGGATGATGTGAGCAGGAAGGAAAGGCGACTTTCTGTTCATTCTCGGCCAGCGTGGGAAACAAATGGGCTGTTGCTTTTCTACAAATAGCTGGGTCGATTTTGGCCCTGTAAGAACAGAATCATCTGGAATATTACTCAAGCATTAAAAAAAACAAAAAAAAGAATGAGACCTTGCCATTTGCTACAACACGCATGGACCTCCAGGGTGCCATGTTAAGTGAAATGAGAAAGACAAATGCTGCATGATCTCACTCCCGTGCAGACTGTGAAGAACCACACAGTAGAAACAGAGCCATAAACGCAGAGAACAAACTGGTGGTTGCCAGAGGGGAGGGAAGGGAGGTGACGGGCAAAACAGGGGAAGGGGAGGGGAAGACACAGGGTCCCAGCGATTCACCGTGTTGTGCACCCAAAAGTGGTATAACATTGTGTGTCAACTATATTTCAGTAAATGGAAGGGTGGGTGGTGGGAATGGTGTGATCACAGACCTGTGAATTAGAAGCCCTGGGAAGCATCCTGGCACCTGCAGCGCCCATGATGTCACCACTGGACTGGGGACTCTTGTGGGGACTCCAGAAGAAGCAGGTGCTCCCCTGTCACTGTGCTGGCATGCTGGCCGGAAGACGTGCCCCTGTGCCGTGAGCACTCCCTGTCAGAGGTCATCCCTGCGCCTCATGGGATGACAGCAGACGTACCTGGAAGAATCCGGCTCAGGGGAGGATCCCAGGCACCAAGGATCCTGGGACACGGACCCGTAACTTCCCATCTTCTCGTCCAGGCAGGCAGATGGGAAGGCCCTCCAGCTTGCAGAGGGCAGACGGTCGCAGTCTGCGGGCTCCATGATGCTCTGAGCCAATTCCCCATAAGACATCTCTTCCTACCTACTCATCCAATCGGTCCTGTTCCTCCGATGACCCCTGAGGAAAGCAAATCATCTAGACCAGGATTTGAGAACCAATGATCCGTGGGCCACAGTTTGCCAGCTGCCTGTTTTTGTATGTGTCCTAAGAGTAATTCATACATTTGGGGGGGGAGGGGGTTGTTATTATTTTTTTTGTTATTATTATTTTTTGAACCTTTCTCTCTCAAAAATAAACATTAAAAAAATCTTAATTTAACAAATAAAAAAATGGGAAGAAGTTCAAAAGATCAGTTCAAAAGTTTCTCTTTTTCCAGTAAAGCTTTATTGGAACACATTCATGCCCATTTTTTAGGTATTGACTATATCTGCTTACCCGCTTTCAAGGCAGAATTAATGCTGCACCAGAGACCATACTTATGGCAAACAAAAGCCAAAAAAAAACCTATTCTTTATACAGAAAATGACGGCCGACCCATGTTCCATAGCCATTAGTAGAAGTCCACAGGAAACTCAAAAGCTTAAGAAAAAATCTGTTAACCGTCCCCTGATTTTGACACTGGATAACACATTTGAGATTCCACGGACCTTTGTCTTTTCTGCTCTGTTAACGAGGGTTTTGCAAGCCGCCTTTGAGAATGCGTCCTCAGTAAGAGCCATGCCACCCACGGACGGGCCCCAGCGATGGGTGTGGTCCTACCAAGTTCCCATTTTCCCTCT
Source organism: Prionailurus viverrinus (assembly GCF_022837055.1). NCBI lineage: Eukaryota > Metazoa > Chordata > Mammalia > Carnivora > Felidae > Prionailurus > Prionailurus viverrinus. The sequence continues at coordinate 1,391,642 of NW_025927611.1, read as the reverse complement.
AAGACGCACCAAGTCGCCCTGCACTCTAAAGCTTCCATGGCTCTGAGTCAGTCATTTTTGGAAAACACAGTCCACGACTTTCACTTCCGCAAGCAGCCAAGGCAGATCTCCCCTCTGCCAAGTGCAGACACAAACTGAGAGGATCCTAATTCCTTAAATGGACTGGCCATCAATACCAGTTTCGCAAGACTGTAAACCCACGGCAGCTGTGACCTCAACGCCCATTCTGAAGGAGAGCCTCGCTCGTGTTTGATTTAGGAGATCCGAGCGATGATGATTGATGCGTGAGCAGCACGTGGACGGGCACGGCTGACCGCTCGGCTGGAACCACACAGCCATGGAAGCAGCGATGGGGTTTTGAAGAAAATCCAAGATGGCTCAGCAATCTAAGCACGTTGCACACATGCACACTCATGTTGTGCTGGCATAGAATGGGCTCTCCTTGCAGAATGCCAGAAGAAAATGGCACGCCCGCCTTGGTGAACGGAGCCATGACTTGTGGTCCCAGGCATGACGGGGGCAGAAAGGAATTATTGGTTTCCTCTGGCCCCCGGAGTATCTTAACTACAGTACAATCATGAGATGCCCTCTTTCCTTTTTAATTGCCTGCTTTCACTTCGGAAAATGTCATCAGGGCCCAAGAAAAGGAACAAGTCAGGGAAGGGCCATCAATGCCATAGCAAGACGAGACACTTGGACAGCGTCCTGTCAGCAAGGGGTGGTCAGTAACGCTGGGACTGAGTGCAAAGAAAGGCAAGCATGTTTAGAAAAGTAGCTGAATGCAGTTGTCTGATGCGTGGGGTTAGCTTCCAGGTAAATCTGGGGTTTGTAGGAAGGGACAGGTGTGGGTGAAGAAGAAACAGGGCCGCCCATGGGTTGCTAGTTATTTAACATAATGGGTACGTGCGGGATCCAAGAGAATATTCTCCCGGCCTTTGAGTATGTTTATAATTCTCCAGAAAAAATTTATTCATAATGAAAACTTTGGAAGGCAGACTATTTAAACATATACCTTCTCGCGGGGCACCTGGGTGGTTCGGTCGGTTAAGCACGTGACTTCAACTCAAGTCATGATCTCGCGGTTCGTGAGTTCGAGCCCCGCGTCGGGCTCTGTGCTGACAGCTCGGAGCCTGGAGTCTGTTTCAGATTGTGTCTCCCTCTCTCTGACCCTCCCCTGTTCATGCTCTGTCTCTCCCTGTCTCAAAACTAAATAAACATTTAAAAAAATTGTCTTCTCCCACCCACTTGACTTGAAATCTGTTAATATAAATGCATCCCTATCAACCGCAACGACCAGAGTTTTAAAAATAATTGAGTTTTGAGCTTCCTAGCAGCCAAAGGAAAAAGTGAGACATCTCCTATTCTGCAAATAACGATTTCCCAACGTTTTCTTCCAGGAAGGAGAGCTGTTCCAGTCGTATCTCTGAGTCATTAATGCCAAAGACGTCTTCAATAACTCCCCTACAGTGAAGAGAGTGACACAATTTGCAAATGCATTCTGCCAGGAGTGTCTTCGTGCTAACCTTTGTGGCTGGTAACAAAGTGCTGCTCAGAGACAGCAGTTCTGTGCAGAAGAACATTGGCACACACACACTGTCTCCAATCTCCTGCACCCTGGGTATCCCTCCCCTCATTCTCGCCAAGGAAATTGTTTCAAAGCCAGACGGGTCCCAGCCACAGAAATATCCCCATCACTCACCTGTGGAGCTTCTGCATGGAGGGAAACAGTGTCTGTCTTTTTAAATGTAATTTAAATTTAATTAAATCGATCAATTTAATACACTAATTTTAATAAACTAATATATTGTCAGGACTATGGTAAATTAATTTAGTATTGGGATTATAATAAATTTATATACTACTATAATGGCTTAATATGCTTCCAGGATTAATATACTATGTACAGTCACTTAGTATACAATCAGTTATAATAAATTACTATATTATCAGGCTTATAATAATATACTATCAGGATTAACATACTATGTATAAGAAATTAATGTACTTTTAGGATTATAACAAATTAATAAACGACTATAATAAATTCATATACTATCAGCATTAAAATGCTATAGGTGATAAGTTAGGATACTATCATGATTATAATAAATTAATAAACTAATATAATAAATTAATATGCTATCAGGATTAATATGCTACATATAATTAGTTAATATACTATCAGGATTATAATAAATTAATATATTATCAGGGTTATAATAAGTTAATATATTACTATAATCACTTGATATACTATAGGATTAACATACTATATACAATAAATTAATATAGTATCATGATTATAATAAATTAATAAACTACTATAAAAAATTAATACAGTATCACGATTAATATGCTACATATAGTCAGTTTATACACATCAGGATTATAATAAATTAGTATACTATCAGGATTATAATGAATAACTATAGTAGTATAATAAATTAATATAGTATCCTGATTATAATAAATTAATAAACTACTATAAAAAATTAATGGTGTCAGGATTAATATGCTGCATATAGTCAGTTTATACACATCAGGGTTATAATAAATTAATATACTATCGGGATTAACATGCCATATATAAAATAAGTTAATACACTATCAGGATTATAATACATTAATACTAAAATAGTATTAATACAATACATTAATATGCTAATGACCAATAATTAACATTTGCTGTTCTAAGACCCTTGGTGTTGGGGACGCATTTTTTACTCACCACCGGCCATGGGCAGAGAGCTCTGACCACTGGGCTATCTCAGTGGCGAAATCAAGTCTATTGGGCAGTGACTGCTGGAGAGAGTGAGAACATTACTAATTGAGATGTTGAAAAGCCACACGCGTCACAGGTAAAATAGTTTAATATCCCCGATGACACTGGCCGTTCCTTTCCTTAATCATGAAGATGTTAGGGTTCACCCTCAACTGTCCCATAAACCCGTTTAGTCATTGGAGGGAAAGTTTCCATCATTAATGGAAAGCACAGGGTGAGGTTTTGATGACACCCATGTGACTCCCGGAGAATGAGGAGACTTTGGGACGTTTTGTGCTGTTTCAAAAATAAGAATAAATCAATCAAAGGGATAGATCGACCAAAGGAGCCGTGCAGCTGACTCAGCACTCCCAGGGACGGGATGGAAGAAAGCGCATGAGTGGGAATGTCCCGTCTTTGCATCAGGGGGCAGGAGGCGGTGACCCATATGCGTGGAGGTGGCTTCCAGGAGGTGGTGTCGTCGCTGGAGAAGGCAGGCGGCTTGGGCCCTGAGAGCCAGATGTCAGATGCAGCCGGGCCCTTTGCAGGGAAGCGACGGCAGCTGCTGTGGGACGTCCCTGCGTGCGCTGACGGGGTTTCTCCTGACCTCATCCCTCCCGGAGGCCGCTCTGTCCTCTTCCTGAGCACAGCCAGCGTCTTCATCCACGGACCACAACCATTTTGGCCATCCCTTGGCAGCAGTCAAGTCCGGTCACAGCTGCCTCCCTGCCCCCTGTCCCATGTTCCTGTCCCACTTGTCCCGACGTCCCATCAGTTCCAGTCTGCGCCTCCTCGTGGGCCCAGTGCCATTCTCCTGGTCCTCGTCATCTCCCCCGGATGGTGCGGACACGGTCACCCCACTTGTTCCATTATTGCTCTTGTGCATGTGCTCAGAGAACCCCCAGGGTCTGTTGGGCGCACGGTGGTCCCGGAGGGTCTCTTGTGCAGCTTTCCTTGCAGCTAAGGGAGCACAGGGCCTTGCAAAGAAGGCACTGGCCGCCCCACTCTTGTGTCCACTCTCCTGAGGGCCAGATCCCCCACGGGCCGCATGGGGACAGAACACCGCGATGGCACCTGCTCTGATGTTTCGTCTCCCGGGGATTCCCCTTCGTAAGTGCCTGCTGTCCAGTCTCGAGGACTATTGCTTCCTATGCGTGGACTCTTTATTGCTTGACTGGTTGGGGCCGGAGGGTAAACCAGTTACCTGCACCTGAACCGCAAGCAGAAACAGGGCCCCCGACGCATCCTGGTTTGGCCCGTGACGTGCTCACCCTCAGGACTGAAAGCGCACATCCCGGGATGTGAGGAAGCGTGAGCCTCGGACTCTTCTGGAAGACCAGGAGGGTCTTCAAGCCACAGGGACTTCTGGGAGGCACGAAGGGATGACACCCATGCAATCCTCACGCCATCCGCCGTGTCTGAGGAATGAACGTGTTCTCCATTCGGTGGGCATCCTTGGAACATTCATGGTCTCCTCCCAGCAGGGGCTCTCCTCAGAGCCCATCCCTCACCCTCCATCAAACCCTCACTTTGTTCTCAGTTCTCGCTTATGGTTTGCCTCCCTCGGAACCACATATTCTCTTCTCCAGCTTTCTTGGCTACAAGAAGGCAGCGTGTGATATACACAGAGCGTATGGGCCGACCGTTACTGTCCAGCCTTCCGCTCAATGGTGCTCTATGAGTGGCTACCTTTCGAGTGAGTCCCAAAAAGTTATACGTGCATTTTCAACTGATCAGGGGCTCGGTGCCCCTTACCCAAGCATCTGTGACCTTAAGGGGCATCTGGGCTTGTCACCACATTCCCACCACCTCATCCCCAACTTAAGAATTTATAGAACCATGAAGCTCAGCCCCCCACACAGTTTCCCTGCCCAGTTTACTGCCCAGTTTGCCTGCACACCCAGGACTGGGAATCAAAATCCCAGAGAGGAGATGATCAAAATTCACGCGTCCGGCCCCACCCCCAGGCATTCTGGTCCAGCGAGAGAATTTTAATCCATCTTGCTTTGACAAGAAGAGCATCTCCAGGTACGTCTAACGCACGCCCCTCTTCCAACGTCCCCATTCTGGAGCCAACGAGTGCCTCCAAAATACTGAAGCATTGCCGTTGATCATGCCTCTCAATGATGTGGATGAGAAAGTGACACATTTGCAGGCAACCATCCAGAGGAGAAGACAATTTCCTTCTGGATGTTCATTAGCGAGCTGGGACCACTTCTCCTCGACCCTGCCAAGTTCTGTAGCAGCTGGCTCCCCCCTCCCCACCCCCACTGGATGGAAATTACACTGGCTGGCTTGTGGTGTGCAAGACAGGATGTGAGTGCATCGGGGCGAGCCCGGGGACGCAGGTTCAGGGCGGGTCTGAGCGCACGGGCCTTGGTAGCAAAGCAGGGAAATAAACAGCAAACAGAAATGCAGAAATCTGCTCTCCTGCAAGGCAGGAGGAAGGCAGGAAGGAGTCGTTGGTACGCGTGGGAGGAGTGATCGCAGATAATTCATGGATGGCTGTGCTGAGGGAAGGCTAGACTGTGTCCCCACGCCAGCACAGAGCAGACACATGGAAAGATGGTCCACGTCCCTCGGCATCTGGGGAATGCCAATCAAAACCACCGTGACGTGTCCCCTCGCACCTGTCAGAATGTCTGGAACAAACACCACAGGCAACAACAGGCATCGGAGACGATGTGGAGAAAGGGGAACGCTTGTGTCCTGTTGGTGGGAACACAGACTGCTGCAGCCGCTCTGGAGAACAGGACGGAGGGTCCTCAAAAAAGTGGAAAATAGGGGGGCCTGGGTGGCTCAGTCGGTTGGGCGTCTGACTCATCATTGGCTCAGGTCATGATCTCGCGGTCTGTGAGTTCGAGCCCCGCGTCGAGCTCTGTGCTGACAGCTTAGAGCCTGGAGATGCTTCGGATTCTGTGTCTCCCTCTCTCTCCGCCCCCCTATGCTCTACTCCTGACACTGAGGCAACGTCATGTGTCCACCACAGTACAGAAAAAAAGGCCAGGCGGAAGCGAGTCTGATGCCTCTCAACTTGGGTGCATCTCCTTTCCTGTCACAAGGCAAGAAGGCCAGAAGGATTCATGTTTCAAGCACACCGATGCTTTGGTTTTGCAAACCTTATGCCTCGTGGCATATCTACACTGGGATGGTGTTGACCAGAGTGTTAGGATTCCCCAAGGCCGTTCACGTCACCCCCTTTTCTGGGCTACCCTATTGCAACTCTGTCACTAAATAACACAGACATTTGGTCAATATAGTGTGTATATGTATGTTATATATACTCATATTATGTATCTGTGTATATTATGTATACATATGTTGGGTATATATGTGTATCTACATTATGTATATATCATGTATATATGTGTATGAATATTATGCATGTGTTTATACATCATATAATGTATACATGTGCATATATTATGTACATGTAATATAATGTATATACATTACATATATATCTCTATGCATATTATGTATATGTATATATTATGTGTATAATATATACTATATATTACAGTATACTATAGAATGTATATCTATGTATATATGTGCATATATTATATATAATGTATATATAAATTATGTGTATATATTACAAATATATGTGTATATTATGTATATGTATATACATACTACGTAAAATGCATATATGTATATATTGTGTATATGTATATATGTTATGTATAATGTATATGTATCTATGTGCATCTATTATGTATAATGTATATATAAATTGTATATATAATTACAAATATATGTGTATGTATATTATGTATATGTATATACACACTATATAAAAGGCATATATGTATATATTGTGTGTATATGTATATATGTTATGTATAATGTATATGTATCTATGTGCATCTATTATATATAATGTATATACAAATTATGTGTATATATATTACAAATATGTGTGTATGTATATTATGTGTATGTATATACTATATGTATATACACACTATATAAAATGCATATATGTATATATTATGTGTATATGTATATATGTTACATATAATGTAAATGTTATATATGTGTGTATGTACGTGATGCATAATGTGTATATATATATATATTACCTGTATATATGTATGTATACTATGTATGTTTCTATGTATCTATATTATGTGTATATATACTATATATAATGTATATGTATATATATCATATATAATGTATATATAAATGATTTATATATGTGTATATACATCAGATATATATGTGTGTATATATATATATGGATTCTGTGTATACATATATTCCCTGCTTATGTGCAAGACCCCAAGGCAGGCGTGTGGGTAGAGAACGGCGTACGTGAGAACCTCTTACAAACTTTGAGAAGAATAGGAAACAAAGGCCAGGTCTCAAAGCCCCTCACACTCCTCAGCAGCCCGCCCCACAGGGAATGAGGCTGCGATTTTCCTTTGCCGGAAGACCTGCTCCAGATGGGGAGGGCGCTCCCACATTCGGCCCCCGTCCCCTGCTCGGGGATTAACTTGGTCTCACACACATTCTCGGGTATCAGAACTTCGGTTCATCCTGGGTCTTGGCCAGGTCACTGGATCACAGGGGGAGGATGCCGGAACTCGGGAGCAGGATGGCTTTGTCCTCTGGTGGCACAGGGCCCTGTAGAAGCAGACATCTTCACAGGGATGTACACAGTTCCGTGCACGGGTGGTTCCCGAGAGTACAAACCCAGGGCCGTCCCGTCAGAAGTGGCTCAGCCTTCACGTCTGTCCATAGCTCTGGGCAGCTGTGGGGCAGAAGGTAGGCTGCCTTTCAGGGAGAAAGGGAGAGACACCTGCCGTTCGCGTGGGTTCCACTGCGTTATGACATCACTTCTGGAATGGCACCAGGTAAAGACTGGAATCCCAGGAAAACTGACCCGTAGACCTGTCTCTGAGCTTCCCTGCGTTCAAGCCTGTGGGGCGTCTGAGATCCCAGGCTGACCACGGCTCTGTCACGGCATGACTGAAGTCTAGCACCCATGAAAATTCATACAGCCGGGACCCCGAGGAAGTACATTCAGACATGAAATAAAATACAGGGAGAAGGGCGTCTGGGTGGCTCAGTCGGTTCAGCGTCCGACTTCGGCTCAGGTCATGATCTCACAGTCCGTGAGTTTGAGCCCCACATCGGGCTCTGTGCTGACAGCTCGGAGCCTGGAGCCTGTTTCGGGTTCCGTGTCTCCCTCTCTGTCTGCCCCTCCCCTGCTTGTGCTGTCTCTCTCTCTCTCTCTCTCTCTCTCTCTCTCTCTCAAAAATAAATAAATATTTAAAACACATTTTTAAAAATACAGGTAGATGGGCAAGATGGCGGCTTAGGAGGACGCTGGGCTCACCGCACGTCCTGCTGATCACTTAGATTCCATCTACACCTGCCTAAATAACCCAGAAAACCGCCAGAGGATTAGCAGAACAGAGTCGCCGGAGCCAAACGCAGACGAGAGGCCCACGGAAGAGGGTAGGAAGGGCGGCGAGGCGGTGCGCGCTCCACGGACTGGCGGGAGGGAGCCGGGGCGGAGGGGCGGCTCGCCGGCCAAGCAGAGCCCCCGAGGGCTTGCAAAAGCGGAGGGGCCGGGCGGACTGTGTTCCGACAGCAAGCGCGACTTAGCGTCTGGGAGGTCAGAAATTAACAGCTCTGCTCGGAAAGCGGGAAGGCTGGAGGACAAAGGGAGGGAGAGCTGCTGAGCCCCCTGACAACAGAGCTCAGTTTGGTGGGGAACAAAGGCGCTCGCCAGCGCCATTTCCCCCGCCCATCCCCCAGCCGAAATCCCAAAGGGAACCGGTTCCTGCCAGGGAACTTGCTCGCTCCGCGCAAACACCCAACTCTGCGCTTCTGCGGAGCCAAACCTCCGGCAGCGGATCTGACTCCCTCCCGCTGCCACAGGGCCCCTCCTGAAGTGGATCACCTAAGGAGAAGTGATCTAAGCCTGCCCCTCCTGCCCCCGAGCACCTTGCCTACCCACCCCAGCTAATACGCCAGATCCCCAGCATCACAAGCCTGGCAGGGTGCAAGTAGCCCAGAGGAGCCACACCACCCCACAGTGAATCCCGCCCCTAGGAGAGGGGAAGAGAAGGCACACACCAGTCTGACTGTGGCCCCAGCGGTGGGCTGGGGGCAGACATCAGGCCTGACTGCGGCCCCGCCCACCAACTCCAGGTATACACCACAGCACAGGGGAAGTGCCCTGCAGGTCCTCACCACGCCAGGGACTATCCAAAATGACCAAGCGGAAGAACTCCCCTCAGAAGAATCTCCAGGAAATAACAACAGCTAATGAGCTGATCAAAAAGGATTTAAATAATATAACAGAAAGTGAATTTAGAATAATAGTCATAAAATTAATCGCTGGGCTTGAAAACAGTATACAGGACAGCAGAGAATCTCTTGCTACAGAGATCAAGGGACTAAGGAACAGTCACGAGGAGCTGAAAAACGCTTTAAACGAAATGCATAACAAAATGGAAACCACCACAGCTCGGCTTGAAGAGGCAGAGGAGAGAATAGGTGAACTAGAAGATAAAGTTATGGAAAAAGAGGAAGCTGAGAAAAAGAGAGATAAAAAAATCCAGGAGTATGAGGGGAAAATTAGAGAATTAAGTGATACACTAAAAAGAAATAATATACGCATAATTGGTATCCCAGAGGAGGAAGAGAGAGGGAAAGGTGCTGAAGGGGTACTTGAAGAAATCATAGCTGAGAACTTCCCTGAACTGGGGAAGGAAAAAGGCATTGAAATCCAAGAGGCACAGAGAACTCCCTTCAGACGTAACTTGAATCGATCTTCTGCACGACATATCATAGTGAAACTGGCAAAATACAAGGATAAAGAGAAAATTCTGAAAGCAGCAAGGGGTAAACGTGCCCTCACATATAAAGGGAGACCTATAAGACTCGTGACTGATCTCTCTTTTGAAACTTGGCAGGCCAGAAAGAATTGGCAAGAGATTTTCAGGGTGCTAGACAGAAAAAATATGCAGCCAAGAATCCTTTATCCAGCAAGTCTGTCATTTAGAATAGAAGGAGAGATAAAGGTCTTCCCAAACAAACAAAAACTGAAGGAATTTGTCACCACTAAACCAGCCCTACAAGAGATCCTAAGGGGGACCCTGTGAGACAAAGTCCCAGAGACATCACTATAAGCATAAAACATACAGACATCACAATGACTCTAAACCCGTATCTTTCTATAATAACACTGAATGTAAATGGATTAAATGCACCAACCAAAAGACATAGGGTATCAGAATGGATAAAAAAACAAGACCCATCTATTTGCTGTCTACAAGAGACTCATTTTAGACCTGAGGACACCTTTAGATTGAGAGTGAGGGGATGGAGAACTATTTATCATGCGACTGGAAGCCAAAAGAAAGCTGGAGTAGCCATACTTATATCAGACAAACTAGACTTTAAATTAAAGGCTGTAACAAGAGATGAAGAAGGACATTATATAATAGTTACAGGGTCTATCCATCAGGAAGAGCTAACAATTATCAATGTCTATGCGCCGAATACCGGAGCCCCCAAATATATAAAACAATTACTCATAAACATAAGCAACCTTATTGATAAGAATGTGGTAATTGCAGGGGACTTTAATACACCACTTACAGAAATGGATAGATCAACTAGACACACGGTCAATAAAGAAACAAGGGCCCTGAATGAGACATTGGATGAGATGGACTTGACAGATATATTTAGAACTCTGCATCCCAAAGCAACAGAATATACTTTCTTCTCGAGTGCACATGGAACATTCTCCAAGATAGATCATATACTGGGTCACAAAACAGCCCTTCATAAGTTTACAAGAATTGAAATTATACCATGCTTACTTTCAGACCACAATGCCATGAAGCTTGAAATCAACCACAGGAAAAAGTCTGGAAAACCTCCAAAAGCATGGAGGTTAAAGAACACCCTACTAACGAATGAGTGGGTCAACCAGGCAATTAGAGAAGAAATTAAAAAATATATGGAAACAAACGAAAATGAAAATACAACAATCCAAACGCTTTGGGACGCAGCAAAGGCAGTCCTGAGAGGAAAATACATTGCAATCCAGGCCTATCTCAAGAAACAAGAAAAATCCCAAATACAAAATCTAACAGCACACCTAAAGGAACTAGAAGCAGAACAGCAAAGGCAGCCTAAGCCCAGCAGAAGAAGAGAAATAATAAAGATCAGAGCAGAAATAAACAATATAGAAAATAAAAAAACTGTAGAGCAGATCAACGAAACCAAGAGTTGGTTTTTTGAAAAAATAAACAAAATTGACAAACCTCTAGCCAGGCTTCTCAAAAAGAAAAGGGAGATGACCCAAATAGATAAAATCATGAATGAAAATGGAACTATTACAACCAATCCCTCAGAGATACAAACAATTATCAGGGAATACTATGAAAACTTATATGCCAACAAATTGGACAACCTGGAAGAAATGGACGAATTCCTGAACACCCACACGCTTCCAAAACTCAATCAGGAGGAAATAGAAAGCTTGAACAGACCCATAACCAGCGAAGAAATTGAATCGGTTATCAAAAATCTCCCAACAAATAAGAGTCCAGGACCAGATGGCTTCCCAGGGGAGTTCTACCAGACGTTTAAAGCAGAGATAATACCTATCCTTCTCAAGCTATTCCAAGAAATAGAAAGGGAAGGAAAACTTCCAGACTCATTCTATGAAGCCAGTATCACTTTGCTTCCTAAACCAGACAGAGACCCAGTAAAAAAAGAGAACTACAGGCCAATATCCCTGATGAATATGGATGCAAAAATTCTCAATAAGATACTAGCAAATCGAATTCAACGGCATATAAAAAGAATTATTCACCATGATCAAGTGGGATTCATTCCTGGGATGCAGGGCTGGTTCAACATTCACAAATCAATCAACGTGATACATCACATTAACATAAAAAGAGAGAAGAACCATATGATCCTGTCAATCGATGCAGAAAAGGCCTTCGACAAAATCCAGCACCCTTTCTTAATAAAAACCCTTGAGAAAGTCGGGATAGAAGGAACATACTTAAAGATCATAAAAGCCATTTATGAAAAGCCCACAGCTAACATCATCCTCAACGGGGAAAAACTGAGAGCTTTTTCCCTGAGATCAGGAACACGACAAGGATGCCCACTCTCACCGCTGCTGTTTAACATAGTGCTGGAAGCTCTAGCATCAGCAATCAGACAACAAAAGGAAATCAAAGGCATCAAAATTGGCAAAGATGAAGTCAAGCTTTCGCTTTTTGCAGATGACATGATATTATACATGGAAAGTCCGATAGACTCCACCAAAAGTCTGCTAGAACTGATACAGGAATTCAGCAAAGTTGCAGGATACAAAATCAATGTACAGAAATCAGTTGCATTCTTATACACTAACAATGAAGCAACAGAAAGACAAATAAAGAAACTGATCCCATTCACAATTGCACCAAGAAGCATAAAATACCTAGGAATAAATCTAACCAAAGATGTAAAGGATCTGTATGCTGAAAACTATAGAAAGCTTCTGAAGGAAATTGAAGAAGATTTAAAGAAATGGAAAGACATTCCCTGCTCATGGATTGGAAAAATAAATATTGTCAAAATGTCAATACTACCCAAAGCTATCTACACATTCAATGCAATCCCAATCAAAATTGCACCAGCATTCTTCTCGAAACTAGAACAAGCCATCCTAAAATTCATATGGAACCACAAAAGGCCCCGAATAGCCAAAGGAATTTTGAAGAAGAAGACCAAAGCAGGACGCATCACAATCCCAGACTTTAGCCTCTACTACAAAGCTGTCATCATCAAGACAGCATGGTATTGGCACCAAAACAGACACATAGACCAATGGAATAGAATAGAAACCCCAGAACTAGACCCACAAACGTATGGCCAACTCATCTTTGACAAAGCAGGAAAGAACATCCAATGGAAAAAAGACAGCCTCTTTAACAAATGGTGCTGGGAGAACTGGACAGCAACATGCAGAAGGTTGAAACTAGACCACTTTCTCACACCATTCACAAAAATAAACTCAAAATGGATAAAGGACCTAAATGTGAGACAGGAAACCATCAAAACCTTAGAGGAGAAAGCAGGAAAAGACCTCTCTGACCTCAGCCGTAGCAATCTCTTACTCGACACATCCCCAAAGGCAAGGGAATTAAAAGCAAAAGTGAATTACTGGGACCTTATGAAGATAAAAAGCTTCTGCACAGCAAAGGAAACAACCAACAAAACTAAAAGGCAACCAACGGAATGGGAAAAGATATTTGCAAATGACATATCGGACAAAGGGCTAGTATCCAAAATCTATAAAGAGCTCACCAAACTCCACACCCGAAAAACAAATAACCCAGTGAAGAAATGGGCAGAAAACATGAATAGACACTTCTCTAAAGAAGACATCCGGATGGCCAACAGACACATGAAAAGATGTTCAGCGTCGCTCCTTATCAGGGAAATACAAATCAAAACCACACTCAGGTATCACCTCACGCCAGTCAGAGTGGCCAAAATGAACAAATCAGGAGACTATAGATGCTGGAGAGGATGTGGAGAAACGGGAACCCTCTTGCACTGTTGGTGGGAATGCAAATTGGTGCAGCCGCTCTGGAAAGCAGTGTGGAGGTTCCTCAGAAAATTAAAAATAGACCTACCCTATGACCCAGCAATAGCACTGCTAGGAATTTATCCAAGGGATACAGGAGCACTGATGCATAGGGCCACTTGTACCCCAATGTTCATAGCAGCACTCTCAACAATAGCCAAATTATGGAAAGAGCCTAAATGTCCATCAACTGATGAATGGATAAAGAAATTGTGGTTTATATACACAATGGAATATTACATGGCAATGAGAAAAAATGAAATATGGCCTTTTGTAGCAACGTGGATGGAACTGGAGAGTGTGATGCTAAGTGAAATAAGCCATACAGAGAAAGACAGATACCATATGGTCTCACTCTTATGTGGATCCTGAGAAACTTAACAGGAACCCATGGGGGAGGGGAAGGAAAAAAAAAAAAAAGAGGTTAGAAAGGGAGAGAGCCAAAGCATAAGAGACTGTTAAAAACTGAGAACAAACTGAGGGTTGATGGGGGGTGGGAGGGAGGAGAGGGTGGGTGATGGGTATTGAGGAGGGCACCTTTTGGGATGAGCACTGGGTGTTGTATGGAAACAAATTTGTCAATAAATTTCAGAAAAAAAAAAAAATAAAAAAATAAAAATACAGGTAGAAAGGGTCAAGGTGCAAGCATTCAGTGGGACATGAGGGGGCAGAACAGAACAATTTGGGGGAAAACAAGGAAAAGGTACTCGACTCCAAAAGGATGAATAAGACAGCCTCAGCTGCGTGTAGATAAAATCCTGAGCCTGTAGCCGTATCGGGGTAATTAAAACCTCCACCCTGCAAGCGTGCTATGTCTGCACAGGGGGAGTGATTGAGAGCAACAGGCACGAACTTGCCCAGGATGGACGATGTTGGTCACGAGGTCCTGGGGATCAGAAGCAGTGGCTGTCAGGGGACCCACGTCGGGCAGAGACAGACCCTCCCACGGGCCCCGGGCTGCACAGGCTCTACGGCCCGAGCTGAGCTACGGAAGGAAGAGCCAGTCCGGAAAGAGAAGCAGACAAGGACAACCACCCCTGTGCGTCACAGTGGTGCACAGGGCACCCTGACGTTTGACACTTTAGGGCAGCTTGCCGTAAAAATCAGTGACTGGCCAACAGTGGCCACAGCCCGGGGAGCCACATGCACAGCCCCCCGCGTGTGGCTTCTGCCCCCACTGGTACCTCCCCGCTGGAGGAGTCCTGTGGCTGACGCCTGGGAGCGTGCTTCCTGGGTCCCGACGGGGACCCCGGTCCCAGCCTTCCGCTGTGACCAGTGCCCTTCATCCCCACCTGGGCCATCTGGCAGTGCGACTCCCCAGCACGGAGGGTCACTGTCCCCCCCAGAGTCATTCCAGAAGAGAAAGGGAAAGAACAGAGACGTAAACCTTGCCACACGTTCTTGTCATGCCCACCTTTTCCGCTTCCCCAACGTCCCCGGGCACAGGGACAACATCACCACACCTGTTCCGGTTCCCGGTACACGCAAGCAAGTTCGCAAGGAGCCCCTCGAGTCCGACGCCACAAGGGCATTTCTTGCCCCAAATCACAGCCGCCAGTCAGAGCTGTAACCTTAAGAGGAAGGACTCCTTCACGGGCTCGCGGGGTCGTGCCCGCTCATCGAGGGACCCTCCACCAGGGGTGAGGTCGGGAATTAAGTCATTCGTGTCGTAAAGCAGATGTCAGGAAGCAAACGTGCGGTCCTAACAGCAGGTGCTGCCCGTGGGCGAAGCGAGGAGACCCTGTGACCGAATCCAAGCTTATGTTCTCCAAGACGCTGCCGATGGCTCATTTTCTCACACTCTCTGGGCTCAGGCTGTGTCCCTTGGGGAACGGACAGAGGGGAGGTCTCTCTTCCCTTTACTCCCATCCCCTCCTCACCCCAAACGTGCACACGCACGTGTCTGACCCCGGATGGGGTTGGCTCCTACTCATGTGCCCCCACTCTGGCCAAAGCACAGACAGATACTTACAACAACACTTGGTGACACACAGACGCTTCTAAAAGCAAACCTGGAAGCTTCAGATATTGGGAATAAGGATCAAGATACCCAGGAATGTCCCTTTCTGTGCTGGCATCACAACCCATGGCTCCCATCCCTCATGTTGCCTCGTGGCGCAACGTGGATGCTGTAGCTCCAGCCATCACTTCCATCTGCATTCCTGGCAGTAGAAACAAGGGAGCAGTGAGGAATGAGCTTTTCTCAGCAGCATTCGTAAATGCTCCCAGCACTTTCCCTAAAATCCTGCTGAATGCAGTCTTGTGGCCACACCTAGCTGATGACACTTTAGCATGAGATGAGGTGTGTTTGTTAAGCTGAGGATATTATTGCCTCCCCTAAAAGCTCGCGGGTTAGGTTATGGGTTAACCTGTGGGTCCAAACCCCATCTGCTAAAGAGACTCCTCACTGATGGCACTTCATGAAGGGAGTCGAGAAGTCAACACTCAGCCCTGGGGACTTGGATATCTCATCTTCTTTATTTTTTATTTTTTAAGGTCTATTTATTTTGGAGCAGGGGGCAGTCAGACAGGGAAAGAGACACAGAGAGAGAGCTCGTGTGGGCAAGATCAGGGGAGGGGCAGAGAGAGAGGGAGACAGAATCCCAAGCAGGTTTTGCCCCCTCATACGGGGCTCGAACCCATGAACCGTGAGATACGATCTGAGCCGAAACCGAGAGTCGGACGCTCAACGGCCTGAGCCATGCAGATGCCCCCAAATTCTCATGAACAAGAGAATCCCATCAAAATACAGAAAATGAGAGGGAAATCGAGTGAACAGGCATCGAACCGCCTCGATGTTTTCCAGGCACGTTCGTAAGCGCGTCAGACTCACAGCGTCCCAGGCCGGATGTCAGCATCCTGGGATGGGCACCGTGGTCAACTCTAGCTTACGCATAGGGGAACGGGAGTGCGGGGAGACAAGAGAACGTGGCCGAGTTTCCACAAGCCGTCAGTGGAGACACGACTCCTTGTGCAAACTGGGTCTGTCCTATGGCAAAGGCAGGGTTAACACATCGGCTCCCCATGTACAATCCCACAGCTTGCTGTGGAAACTCATTTGTCTGCGTTCCCCCTTACGACTTTCCTCAGGGCACCCCCTTTATTCTTTTCAGGAGCCAGCTTTTAAATTACAGGCAGAATCTCAAGAGGTCTGTGCGTGTGCCCGGTGAGACGGGCACAGACCTCACTCTAAAGAAGACGTCCAGATGGCCACGGACACACGAAAAGATGCTCTGTGTCACTTATCATCAGGGACATGTGGGTGCCAATGCCCACGTCATTCTCTTCAATGAAATCCTATATAGTCCACGATCCAAGCGCTTGGCCAAGATGTGTAAGACCTTATCAGAACCTTCGTTTGCTTGCATCGTGTGCATCATCCCGAGAACGTGTGCATTGGCTCCGTGAAAATGTAGACACGCGGATTCCGTGAAAGGCTCGTGGAATGTCGTGAACAATAAGAACACCGAGAGCCTGCTTTAAAAGTAGCCAAGGCAGCAGAGACGAAATTAAAAAAGAAAAAAAAATGGGGGGGCGGGGGTCGTCCATCACCTGGGGAACATGATGAAAACAGAAAGTCAATTTGAGCCAATCACGGAGAAGGAGAACATACAATATTTTTATTCAATAGCAAGAGTTTGGAAGTGGTCTGAGATCCCGGGACCATTGCCTAAAATTTTCCACTTCCCTCAGCCAGACGAGAAACAGCATGGAAGAGAAAAAAAAGAAAAAACCCAGCAAAGATTATTGCACCAAGAAAAATACATCCATTGTAGCATCTCATGAACGGAGGCCAAATGGAAAATTGAGAGACGGGGGCAGGGAGGCATTTCCAAGGGGAGTCAGCTCGGGGTGACTTACTGTAAGAACCTACAAAGCAAGGGTGATTTCTGGGCCACGGAGAAGGTGCCCGTGTTCGTGTGGTCCAGCTGCCAGGACAAATACCCTAGACGCAGCGGCCTCAACAACGGACACTGATGGTCTCCCGCTTCTGGAGGCCAGGAGTCGGGGATCCAGGCGGGGAACGGAGCTGGTTCCTCCTGAGGCCTCTCTGCTTGGCGTGTAGATGCCGTGTTCTCCTCGTATCATCACGTGGTCGTCCTTCTGTGCGTGTCTGTGTCCTGATCTCTTCTTTTTATAAGGACCCCAGTCTTCTGGGTTCGGGCCACCCTACTGACCTCATCTTACCCTAACCATTTCTTCAAAGACCTGATCTCCCGGGCGCCTGGGTGGCTCAGTGGGTTAAGCCTCCGACTGCAGCTCAAGTCACGATCTCACGGTTCATGGGTTCCAGCCCCGCATCGGGCTCTGTGCTGACAGGGGACAAACGCAGGTCATGACAGACTTTGTACGTGATAGCTTAAATGCTGGGATTTTATCCTGTAAACCAGAGGCCGGCAAACTAGAACCCCTGGGCCCAATATGGCCCATCATCTGTTTTTCCAAATAAAGTTTTATTGGCACAAAGCCACACCCACTCATATATTTTCTATGGTTGCTTTTGTGATACTGTGGCACAGTTGGGTGGGTCCTATGGAAAACAGATCACCTGCAAAGCTGAAGATAGTTACTACCTCACCAATTACCAAAAAAGGGGGTGGGATAAGGGATCAACTTGTGCTCTGAAGGACAAAGACTCACTACATAGGATTTCGTTGAAGAGAATGATACACTCCCATTTACGGTTTTATAACTGCCCAAACGATACTATACTGATTTGCCCAGAGGGAATTAACAGATGGGGTCACATCTCAAAGACACACGTGCATATGGGATAGACGGGGGAGTAGCACGTGGTCCAGAGAGCCTTAAATTTGCATCAAGACATCGATGGTAAGTCCGTCTGCTGAGAAAGAAAATGGCAGGCGAGACGTAGTCCTGAAACCCGTCTGTGGCGCTTCGCTACGGCAACCCTACGAAACCGATATAATTCATTAGTAGATCTGTGCGTTCACATGATTGTATTGATAGTGCGTTTCAATCCCACCAAAGATCATTAATTATTTTATTGGTTTGGTCACATTCAGAAAACACCCAAGCCACGAATTCCCAGATTTCGGTGGAGAATGAGGTTCTGTGTGCAGTCCCTGCTTACATCATTATTCCTTCACCTGAGTCCCTGCAAGAGAATCCGTAATGAGGGAAAGGGCTGGTGCACCCTCTCCTTCTTCTTCTTTGGGCAAAAAGAGCCCTGGGCCCAGCCCGGGCCTCTGAGACCCTGTGCCCGATGCTATGACAGACACTGGAGAAGGCTCTTTACATGGTGCTCATCCATTTGTCCGCTGATGGTCATTTGGGCTGTTGCCACCTTTTGTCTCTAATGCATCCAGACAGTGGAATGTTACTCACCTGTGACAAGGGAAGAACATGGCATCTGCTAACACGTAGATGAACCTTAAGAACATCCAGGGCAGTGAAAGATGCCACCCACCAAAGACCACATGGTGTGTGAGTCAATGTATCCCAATGTCCAAAACAGGTGAATCCATGGGGACAGAAAGCAGATCAGTGGTTGGCTGGGGCCCACAGGTGGGAAGTACAGAGTGGTGACTACCTAATGGGTTCAGGGTCTCCTTTGGGGGGGATGAGAATATTCTGGAACTAGACAGAATTGGTTGTTGCCCAGCCCAGAAAATAGATAATCCAATTAAAAAAAGGGCAGAAGACACGAACAGACATTTCTCCAAAGACGACATCCAGGTGGCCAACAGACACACGAGAAGATGTTCGACGTCACTCATCATCAGGGAAATGCAAATCGAAACCAAAATAAGATACCACCTCCCATCTGTCAGACTGGGTAAAATCAATGACCCAAGAAACAACAGATGTTGGTGAGGATGTGGAGAAAGGGGAACCCTCTTGCCCTGTTGGTGGGAATGTAGCTGCTCTCTGGAGAACAATATAGAGATTCCTCAAATAGTTAAAAATAGAACTACCCAAGATCCAGCAATCACACTACTATTACCCCAAAAAATACAAAAACACTAATTCAAAGGGATACATGCACCCTTATGTTTATAGCAGCATTATTTACAATCGCCAAGATACGGAAGTGTCCATCTATAGTATGTATACACACACACACACACACACACACACACACACAATGGATTATTGTCAGCCATAAAAACGAATAAATCTCCCCATTTGTAACAACATGGATGGAGCTACATGGTACCATAGTAAGTCAGTCAAGAAAGACAAATACCATATGATTTCACTCACATGCACGATTTTAGCAACAAAAGAGTAAAGGGGAAAAAGGGAGAGAGAGAGACAGACCAAGAAACAGGTGCTTAACTCCAGAGAACAAACCAATGGATACCAGACGGGAAGTCGATGGGGAATAGGTGAAATAGGTGAAGGGGATGAAGAGAGTATCCTTATTATGATTGGGGGGAAAAAAGGGGTTGCTCCCCTACATTTTGAATGCGATAAATGCCCCTGAATTGTTTACTTTAAACGGTTAATTTTATGTGATGTAAATTGTGTCTCAATAAAGTAGCCTCTATTTATCTATTTGAAAAACTGCAGCTAGATCCTGGATAAACCACCACAACACTTGAGATCACCGCGTAAATATAACCATTTCCATGTTCTTATACCAAATGTGTAGATAGATCGACAGATAGTGGATGAAAGATGGATGGCTGGATGGATGGACAGGCGGACAGATGGATGGATGGATGGATAGATAGAAGATAGATGATAGATAGATAGATAGATACATAGATAAATAGATAGATAATAGATAGTTGGATGGATAGATACATGGATATGATATATGGATGCATGCATGCATGCATTGATGGATGGATACATGGATGGATGCATAGATAGAGAGAGGGAGAGAGAGATAGATATGATGGATAGAGATAGCTAGATAGATGATAGTTGGATGCATAGATACATAAATAGACATGATGAATGGATACATGCATGCATTGATGAATTGATGGATGGATACATAGATGGATGGATGCATAGATAGACAGAGGGAGAGAGAGATAGATATGATGGATGGATGGATGGATGGATAGATAGATAATAGATAGATAGATAGATAGATAGATAGATGATAGCTGGATGGATACGTAGATAGATATGATGGATGGATGCATGCATGCATTGATGAATTGATGGATGGATACATAGATGGATGGATTCATACATAGACAGAGGGAGAGACAGACAGATGTGATGGATGGACGGATGGATGAATGGATGTATGGATGGATGGGTATTGATAGAGACACACAGATAGTGATAGAGATATTCTTGTGAGTTTCACTGAAATAAACTTTTGCATACCTTATGTTAAAAAAATATCAGCACAGTCTTGAAATCTTTCATACTTCCTTTCTCCTCAAAAATATAAGTGATAATAAAAGGCAGCATGTGCATTGGTTTGATGCAGTTAGCACAACCCGATTGGCTAACTGATTGGCCAAGTTCACATGGGAGGACAACTAAAATTCTGGGCCATGGCTCTTGGTCAGTTAGCAGACGGTCTATGGGCACTATGTTTGGATTTTCAACTGCTTCAGTTCCGGAAGGTTCTCAGATTGCTATGTGAGAAGAGTTTTATAAGTGGGAGGCTGGTGCTATTTCCTTTCTGAACATCGTTGTGGTCCTTAACTCAACTCAAAGCAGGGGCAGTGCTTGCTAGCTATAGGGTGTGCATGGACCAAGCAGAAGTAGGAGCTGAATGTTTCCAGCAGCCACATCAGATGGCTCCAGAACCTCCCAAAGGACTTGCAGATGCTTGGGCACTGAGCATAATGGCCCGCAAAGTGTTTTTATTTCAGAGCTAATTCATCTGTGCTCAAACGTCCTGGCTTGAAGAAATGTACACAAATCCAAAGCAAACCAGACTTTAAAGGGAGGCATGTCAGTATTCCTTAAGGAGCCAGCCTTCCCCAGATAAGACACTGACGGGTTATAACTGGTCGGTGAATCATGTTAGCGGTGCATGGACACAATCATCCTAGTCAGTATCCAGACATCTGTACCCTTTCATTAACCCAAAGCAATGAGTGTTGGAGACAAAGACAGGACTGTCTGCTATTTTTCCAATGGCTAGTGGGGTTCCAAAAGCAGAGCACCTACCACATGCCAGCCCTCGTGGCATGAAGGTTGTAATTAGTGTAGATAATCGGGTTAGAGGGGTTTGCAGCTCTGTGACGTGTTTTCTTTTGGAAGATGGGGAAGGTGGGGCTTTGCAGAGACAGACTTGGTGTTGCTGAGTCGTAAGCCACTCACCCTCCGTTGAGAGTTTTATGTCGTGAAACTCTAAGTAGGTGTGCGAGCCGGTGAAAATGCTCCGTCCTGGGGAAATCGGGGAGCGTTGTACACATTGCAAGACGGGGTTATGCGCTTACATAAAGAAGATTTTCTTGCTTATTTCTTGAGATGCGCTTTGGGCAGAGTCTATCCGAATTGGGCTGTTCATAGAAATACCGCATTTACAAGTTGGAGAGTGTTGATTAAGTGTCGTTCAATGTGATGCACGTCTTGGTGTTCCAGCTCGCCTCGCATGGTTGTCCTCCCTGGAATAGTAACTCACAGGCCACTTCATTTTTTATAAAAGGTTGATTGGTGTTTTCCTTGGAGCTGGATATTCAACATGGCGGATGAAGAAACTCAGTCTGCATTAGCAAGATGGAAAATATGAGTTCTTCCTGAAACATGGGTGAACGATCCTTAGCTTATAAAACAGGTCATACTCAATATAAGCAATAATATGTATGTAAGAAGACTCACTTTCCCAAAGAGTTCATTTTGAAGCCGAATGAGTGAAATCTGCTGGGAAAATAAAAATCACCTCCCAAGTCCCAGGGTCAAGACCCTCTAAGTGGTATCCACTGCCCTCTTGTGGAGACTACTTGAACAAAAACATCCCGTTGACCTATTACGAAAAATATCTTTTTGGCCTTTGTGGACGAGTTGTTTCCAGCAGAGATAAGACAAATAAATCTGCAAATGTTTCTCGGTCGATTAAAGATTTGTTTCATCATCCACGAAGGCACAGTCGGCAATATCAGCAAACAGTGTATGTTCTTTGTAAGTTTGCAGTTCAAGTCACTGTAAAGTAAGTTGTTTCTTCCTCTTCCCAAAGATGAGGCAGCCATGAAATTTTTTTTTTTTTAATGGCCAAATCCATCAGTTCAAATCTGTCCGGGCTACTTAGCATTAAAGAGTTTTCCAAGGTCTGCCAGGTTCATCGTGTAACATAATCCACCAGCAAGAACAGAGTAATGCCTGTTGTTAAACACACAGTTTAACAACCGTTGAAAATATCTTAACAAGCGCAAAGTCCTCTGGAGGCAACAGACAGGAGAAGCAGGGTTTTCCTTGCCGTATACTGCATGATGACACTTTATTTTTCCATTCCTGGCCCCACAAGCCGGTTTCAGAACTGAAAAAGAATGTGGCAATACTTAATTGTTGAATCCACAGAGCCAGAAAGATCTGAGCTCACTTAGAGAGCCAGGGACTTTCCAAAGTGTTGGGAAGAAGCCATTGCAGAAGGCACAACTTGGGGAACCGAGGCTCCAGCTGTGTTGTTGTCCCTTCTGGTTCCAGGGACTGACAAGGGCAGAGGCCAATGTATCACATTCAAAATGGTCCTCACCGTATTCATCTCACGCCATGGTTCTCGACAGGGACGGGATGATTGATTGTACCTCTGGGGGACATTCGGCAATGTCTGGAGATATGCGTGGTTCTCACAACTTGAGGGGCAGGTGTTACTGCAATCTGGTGGGTAGGCACCAGGGATGATGCTCAACACCCTAGAGACTCATCCAGCCCCAGATGTCACTATTGTTGAGGTTGCTTTTGCTGTCTTAGCATGAGAGACTCTATCTACCTATCTACCCATCCATCCATCCATCCATCCGTATATCTACCTATCATCTATCTATCTACCTATCCTATCATCTATCTACCTACCTACCCTAACATCTACCTATCCGCCCATCCACCCATCCATCCAGCCACCCTTCCATCTGTGGCAGTTATCGCAACCAGGATTTTATCTGCGGAGGACACGTGCTAATGTCCAGAAGCATTTCTCGTTGTCGTATCTTGGGGAACTCCTGGAACGTACAGGGTGGAGACCAAGAACGCTGCTCAACACCTCACAACACGCAGAACAGCCCCACCACCGAGGATCATGTAACCGAGTGTCCACAGTGGTGAGGCTGAGAAAGGTTGATGTGAGTAACCGTGACTTAGGCTCCATTCGTGATCCCCACCTGGAAACACCAATAGACAAAGAAGGCAAAGGGGGACTTCATGGAAAAAATGAAAGGCTTCACAAGATGCCCTAAGAAGGACAGAGAGCCTCCAACTCAGTTCTCGACCACCCAGATGCTTATTGACTCTCCAAGCCAGACTTCCAAAATTGGAATCCTCATTCCAGCAAGATCCACAGTGATTTCTATCTGTCAATGTCTGAGAAGAAGCAGACCACACATTCTCTGCATCGTCTGCAGAGCCGAATCCCCTGGGGGACAAGCACGTGTGGCTATCAGCCCGGGCGGTGCATCAAAGCCACCTGGGGACATGTAACAGCTGGGTCTGGGCACCAAGGTTTCTAGAACTTGGGGGACGCCCAGGTTTGAGAAGCATGGTTTTAAGAAGTGTAATGCCCTCTGAGCCCAAACCCCAACCCAAACCAACGAAGTCAGAATCTCTGGGAGTGACTCCCAACATGGGGGGTTTCAGAAAGCCTGGTGGTTCTGATGTGTGGCCAGTGGGTGAGAACTGTGTGGCTGGCTCTCAACTTGACTTTGCTCGTGTCAAATCACCTAGAGGGTCTGATAATCAGAGTTGCTGAGTCCCACCCCAGATTTTCTGATTTTCTGCATTTCTCACAAGGTCCCAGGTAATGTTTATGCTCCTGACTCCTTTCTCATTTTTTCCCCAAAGTTGAAAGTTTCCTTTGAAATAGACATGACTATGGGATACCTGGATGGCTCAGTCAGTGAAGCGTCTGACTTTGGCTTAGGTCATGATCTTGCGGTTCATGGGTTTGAGCCCCGCGTTGGGCTCTGTCCTGAGAGCTCAGAGCCTGGAGCCTGCTTCGGATTCGGTGTCTCCCTCTCTCTCTGCCCCTCCCCCGCTCACACTCTGTCTCTCTCTGAAAAATAAATAAGCATCAAAAAAATAAATAAAATAAAATAAAATAAAATAAAATAAAATAAAATAGACATGACCAGGGGCACCTGGATGGCTCAGTAGGTTTAGTGTCTGACTCTTGGCTTTGGTTCAGGTCATGTTCTCACGGTCCATGAGTTCGAGCCCCGCATTAGGCTCTGTGCTGCTGGTGTGGAGCCTGCTTGGGAATCTCTCTCTCTCTCCCCTCTCTCTTCCCCTCCATGCTTTTGCTGTTGCTGTCTCTTTCTGTCTCAAAATAAATAAATAAATTGCAAGAAATTTAAACTAGACACGACTATTCTCCAGGGTCTCACTGGGCAGGAACTGACTTAGTAAAATGGAAAGTACGGATAATACTTCTTTCTACAGTATTTTAGGAAGTAGGAGATCACTATCTGGCATTGCTAACTTAAATCCCAATAGATATTAAGTCTTCAAAAGATTAAGAATAAAGAAAAATGTGCTTAAAATGGTCAACGTGGAGACGCTCGTGTGCACTTCCTGCCTCGCATCTGTCTGCAACTGAAACCATATTGCTAAGACCAATGGAGTTTTGTAATCCTTGTATAGAGTCTACTCAAAGAATTTCAACCTAATTCTTTCCACTGAGCCAATGAAGTAAAGCGTAAGCAAGAGGAGACAGGGACTGGGGCCGTGAGCAAGCGTATGGTGAATCCCGCTGCAGGGACTGAGCTCTGAGCCAGGCCACCTGTATCTACAGATTCACCAGCTCACGGGGCACTGAACCTGTGCAGACCCCTCCACATTCTGCCAGCCGGACCCCCTGCAACACCTGGGTCTTCCCCCAACTCGTTTGAAACGAAGAATGGGTTTAGAAATCGGACACAAAGAGCACAAAGCACGAAGTGGACAAGAAATGAGAGTAAAAGCATTCTGCTCAAGTGTGTCGTGTTGCTCAGAGAAAGGTGAATATTTGGAAGAGCACCATCCCGATTTCACAATCGGCGAGACACAGAAACAATATAAATGAGCGGACCAAGACCAAAACATGCGGGATATACACAAAACGGGTACTAATCAGCCTTAAGAAAGAAACAAATCTGGGGTGCCTGGGTGGCTCAGTCGGTTGAGCGTTGACTTTCGACTCAGGTCATGATCTCATGGTTCGTGACCTCGAACCCGCATCGGGCTCTGTGCTGATGGCTCCGAGCCTGGGGCCTGCTTCGGATCCTGTGTCTCCCTCTCTCTCTGCCCCTCCCCCGCTCATGCTCTGTCTCTCTCTCTCCTTCATAAATAAATAAAAACATTAAAAAAATTTTTTTAGAAAAAGAAAGAAGGAAATCTGGGGCACCTGGGTGGCTCAGTCAGTTGAGCGTCTGCCTCCGGCGCAGGTCATGATCTCGGGTTCGTGAGTTCAAGCCACGCATCGGGCTCTGTGCTGATGGCTCAGAGCCTGGAGCCTGCTTCGGATTCTGTGTCTCCTTCTCTCTCTGCCTCTCCCCAGCTTGTGCTCTCTCTCACTAATAAAGAAATACACTTAAGCAATTATTGAGAAAATAAATTTTAAAATTTAAAAAAATGGAAAAGAACGAAGGAAATCTTGCCTTACACAACAAGGCGGGTGAACCTGAAGGGCGTGGCATTCCGCGAAATAAGCCAGACGCAGAAGGACAAATACCAGACGGTTGACTCACAGGGTGTCCAGCATAGTCCCTTCCTCCAAACAGGAGAAGTGTGGAAGATTCTGTCCCAGAGACCAGGGCAACGGGCACTTGTCCATCAATGGTAAAAATGTTCAATTCTGCAAGATGAGTAAACCCTCGACATCCGCTATACAGCGGGGTGCTTTCAGTCACCATGAACTGGGTGGCTCACCGACAAGACCAATTTGCTCCTCACATTTTGCGGAGGCTGAACGTCCAGGATCCAGGTGTGGGCAGAATGAGTGTCCAGCGAGGACCCTCTTGTGGTTCCCACACTCCGTCTTGAATGGCTGTGCCTTCATAGAGCGGGGAGAGAAAACCACATTGTCTCAGCCTCTTGTTATGAGGGCACGATTCTAATTCCATGATGTAATGTTCCCCCTCCCCCAAACCCCACCACCTAACACCACCAACCTGGGGTTTAGGTATCAACGTATGAATTTTGAGGGGACGCACACAGTCTGTGGCACCTCCAAAAAGAGAGCATCAACCCTGGAGACCCACGCCAACAGCACTCAGCCACGTGCGCGACCCACGGTCTGCCCACATGGTGCCAATTCATCCAGTCGAACCCCGCCTCTTCCATAGAGCACGAAGGAGTACCAACCAGATGGAAGGATTCAATCCTGTCTTCTAAAAACGAGCGTATTTCCTGTTGTCGTTGTGGAACATTGAAAGCCATGGATAAATTTGTGTTTTATTATTCATGTTTCGTTATTAAAGTGTGCCTTCCCACTAAAAACACAATGAGCCTCAGTGCTGTTTTCGGTGAAACGATCTATGTGTTATTTACAAAAAGTTCTCTGGTGATAGCGATGTTTTTTCCAGTCTGAGGAATCATTGACAAATGTCACCGCGTAAGTCGAAGGCATACAGCCTGACGGTTTGATTGATGATTGACATATTTGGCACATGATGAGTGCAATAGATTCAGTTAATATCCATATTCTCATGTGGATACAATAAAAAGAAAAAGGAGAATTTCTCATCACAAGGATCTGCAGTCTTTTTTTTTACATTTTTTTATGTTTATTCATTTTCGAAAGAGAGAGACAGAGCACAAGCAGGGGTGGGGTGGAGAGAGAGGGGGACACAGAATCTGAAGAAAGCTACAGGCTCTGAGCTAAGGATCTGCAGTCTTAAAAGCTTCCCTATATACTATGCATCACTGTTAACTGTGGTCATCGCGTTGTACATCAAGCAGGTATTTACCTTATAAATGGAGGTTTCTACCTCTTGACCACCTTCTTCCAACCCACCACCCCACCCCCTTCTGTCTCTGGTGACCATAAATCTGTTATTTTCTCCTGTGAGTTTTTCAGGGTTTTTTTTAGAGTCCACATATCAGTGACACCATACAGTGTGTGTCTTTCTCTGACTTCTTCCATTTAGCAGAATGTCTTCAAGGTCTATCCACATTGTGGCACATGGTAGGATTTTCTCACGGTTTAGGGCTGGATAATATTCCATTGTGGGTATCTCTAGACCACAACCTCTCAACCCATTCATCCATCGATGGACATTTAGGTTGTTTCCATGTCTTGGCTGTTGTAAGTAATGCTGCTCTCAGCATAGGGGTACACATAACTCTTTGAGTCAGTATTCTTATTTCCTTTACATATAGTCCCACAAGTGGAATCACTGGCTCCTATGATAATTCTGTTTTTTAATTTTTTTGAAGACCCTCCACACTGTTGTGAGAGTGGCTACACCAGTTTGTATTCCCACCAAAAACACAAAAGGGTTCTCCTTTTTTCCACATGGCGATATCAATTTTGATACAAGCTTTTACATCCAGATAAGGTCATCAAAGCATGGAATCTGTCACTTGGGGGAAGTATGGAAGAAAATACTGAATTTAAAAAGTGGCTCTATATTCCTGTGAAAACATCTTTTAAAGCCAACTGTGTTTGAAGTGAAAAGGACATAAAATATTCAAGTTCTCTGTCCTTCCATGACCCTCCCCAAGTCCGTTCTCCAGAACCACCTCCCCCCAGAGTAATGTGAAATTAAGATGAGCTCAGAAAATGGTTGTTAGACTTTTTATGTGAAGATTAATAGTTTGGCTCTAATGGAGTCTTCTTCTGGAGAAGAGTTGTGTAATCACTTTCTGTGCAAGGAGTTAGGATAGCTGTACAGATTTATAGGACTGTTAAATGATAGATCAATACATAGATACGTATATATAGATGACAGATAGATAGATAGTAGATAAATAGATGATACATAGATGGATGGATGGATGGATGGATGGATGGATAAGTGATAGATGACAGATAGATGATGGGTGGATGAATGAATGGATTGATGGATGGATAGATGCTGGAGAGCAGAGAGGCAGATGATAGATAAATAGATAGATAGATAGATAGATAGATAGATAGATAGATAGATAGAAATAGGTATGGATGGATGGATGGATAGATATGATGGATGGATGGATGGATAGATAGATAGATAGATAGATAGATAGATATAGGGATGGATGGATGGACGGACAGATGGATGGATAAGTGATAGATGACAGATGGGTATTTGATAGATGACAGGTAGATGATGGGTGGATGAATGAATGGATTGATGGATGGATAGATGCTGGAGAGCAGAGAGGCAGATTATAGATAAATAGATAGATAGATAGATAGATAGATAGATAGATAGATAGAAATAGGGATGGATGGATGGATGGATAGATATGATGGATGGATGGATAGATAGATAGATAGATAGATAGATAGATATAGGGATGGATGGATGGACGGACAGATGGATGGATAAGTGATAGATGACAGATGGGTATTTGATAGATGACAGATAGATGATGGGTGGATGAATGAATGGATTGATGGATGGATAGATGCTGGAGAGCAGAGAGGCAGATTCTAGATAGATAGATAATACATGGATAGATAGTGGATGGATGGATGGATGGATAGATGATAGATGACAGGTAGATGATAGATAGATAGATAGATAGACAGATAGAATAGATAGAACATAGGTAGATAGGATAGAGGCATGGATGGATAGATAACTGATGATAGGTAGGTAGACAGATAATACAATTAGAGACAGATGTCTTTTAGCAACATGGAAAAATAGCAAAGTGCATTAGCAAATTTCTAATATGTACTTAATTTTCAAAGAAAATGGACTATCATGAAACTAACTGTAAAACCAACAGTATGCAAGGCACTTGGGTTGAGTATCTGGTTGAGTAGCTGGTTGAGTATCTGACTCTGACTTCGACTCAGTTCATGATCTCCTGGTTCCTGAGTTTGAGCCCCACATGGGGCTCTATGCTGACAGCACAGACCCTGCTTGGAATTCTCTCTCACCTTCTCTCTCTGCCCCTCCCCCACTCACACTCCCTCTCTGTCTCCATCTCTCAAAAAAACAAATAAATAAATAAAAATTAAAAAAAATGGTTATGTGTTTCAATATTATTCTAGATATTTCTGCGAGGATGGATTTTGGATGAGATTAACATTCAAATCAACAGATCTTGAGTAAAGCAGACTGCCTCCATAACATGGGTGGGCCTCATCTAATCAGTTGAAGTCCTGGAGAGAAAAAAGCCTGATGTCACACACACACACCTTGAGTCCCCAGGCTGCCAGACTACCTCTCAAATTTCGGACTCTCTGAACCTCCAAAATCATGTGAGACAATTCTTTACTTATCTGAGTTGAAAGCCTGCCCAGCACCTGAATTCACAGTGATGATGTCAAGCCATTCGGTTTGCATGTTTCCTGAGATTCTCACTTCACGTGCACTTCCCTCCATAAGCAAGCCTGACTTGGAGTTTGAGAATCTTCTGGGACTATTTTTTTTAACGTTTATTTATTTTTGAGAGAGAGAGAGAGAGAGCGTGAGCAGGCGAGGGGCAGAGAGGGAGGGAGACACAGAATCCAAAGCGGGCTCCAGGCTCCAAGCTGTCAGCACAGAGCCTGACACGAGGCTTGAGCTCATGAGCCGTGAGATCATGAGCTGAGCCAAAGTCAGATGCTCAACCGAGTGAGCCACCCAGGCACCTGCTGGACAAAAGTAAGCAAACCCTTCAGACATGCTCAGTACCTCCGCCATTGTGCACAACCCCCTCCTGGGCCCCGTTCCCAGGCGTTTTCATCCCCCACAGAGAGGCAACCCCGTGCCCCGCCTGGCCCCTGGCATCCAGCCATCGGCTTCCTGTGGAGTCACACGTGATGGGTGCCTTTGTGTCAGGCTTCTCTTCCCAAGCATCATGTTTCTGACATTCATCCACGTGCAAGGATAGATCAGAAGTTTGTTCTTGAAAAACAAACAAAAACCAGGTTTATTGAGAAAATGGTACTTCGTGTGCATTGTCTGGATAAGCTGTTGGCCTTGTGGGGGAACTGCCCATGTGTCCATCTCTGGCCCCATCATCCCGTGTGGCTTGATTTCGGGTGCACCTTGAAAGACATCAGTTCAGGCTATTTTTTGTTGTTCACGCATTCACTAATTCATCCACACAGTCGCTACCGTTAAGGGGAACCAAGGGCGCCTGGGTGGCTCACTCACTTGAATGTCTGACCCTTGATTTCGGCTCAGGTCACCATCTCACAGTTCATGAGTTCGAGTCCCACGTCGGGCTCTGTGCTGATAGCACGGAGCCTGCTTGGGATTCTCTCTCTCTGCCCCTGTCCTGTTCACTCTCTCTCAAATGAAAAAAAAAAAAAGTAGAGATCGTAATCTGATTGAATTCCCGGTTACAGACCATTGTGTTTATTTCCCCAAAACATATCCATCGGTTTGAGTTACTTTGAATAACCCCTAAATGTTTAAGTTCTACACACCCATCCTCTCTCGGCAAAGTTCCCTTTGACCTGCCATGTAATAAATTATACAACTCTTGAAAACTTAGCAGATGGAGGGAAGCAGATCTGAGAAGGCTCTCGACGAAACCTCGTTCTGTGTTCCATCCAGGGCAATGTTGGAAGGAATGCACGGCAAACATCTGTCTTAAAACGTGCTTGCAGCCTTGAGAAGTCAGGGGGAAGGGGGGGGCAAGAAATTCATGTAATACCTTCCCCGGTGATTATCTGATTGCCAAATGCTTTATCAGAACCTGCAGAGGGAGGTTCAGGAACAGGGCAGGTGCCTGGAGTTGGGGTCATTATTAGGGCTCCTCCAGAGTATTTCGTGGAGCACGCTGGCATCCACACAGATGGACCGCAGATATATGCCATTCTTCTCACTTTCTTTCCATTCTGGTTTCATTAAGATGATCTTCCTTTGAAGAGAAGTAACCACGTTTCAACGCAAGAGAATTTCCATTTGTTCAGGGCGTCATTCCATGGGAGCTGGAGTTTAGAAGCAAAGGAAACCAGTGACCTCGTGATCTCGATAGGAATGCTTTTTAAGGATGACAGTGGGTCCGTGTGCAATGGCAAACCTGGGGATTGTCAGAGTCGAGGTAAAACTCTAGTTGCCTTGGGCTTTCTTGCTCTTTGTGACTAGTTGGAAAGCAGACGTGCAACAGAGTGAGTTTTAACTCGAATGCCGTGTGGCCACAGCAGAGGTGATGGGCTTTTTTGCTTTTTTTCTCTCTTTGTCTAAAGATAGCCCTAACACATTCCCACAGAGATAAGATAACTTCCCCTTTGCTGATAACACAGCCGACCCAGCCTCCAGACAAGACCAGCATAGACCCACTTCCTTCTGCAGCTTAAGACTATGTCTTTTCATTTCTTTCTTTCTTTTCTTTTTTTATTATTATATTGTGCTAAGGACTCTTAACATGAAATCTACCCTCCTTACCAATGTTTAAGTGTGTGATGTGTTAGTCTTGACTTGGGGCACGATGCGGGGAGCAAATCTTCATTTATCTTCAGTCGGTTGAGCGTCCGACTTTGGCTCAGATCATGGGCCATGAGTTCAAGCCCCACGTCGGGCTCTGTGCTGACAGCTCGGAGCCTGTATCCTGCTTCAGTTTCTGTGTCTCCCTCTGTCTTTGCCCTCCCCCTGCCCACCTCTCTCTCTCTTTCTCTCTCTCTCTCTCTCTCTCTCTCTCTCTCTTTCTCTCTAAACTAAATAAACATTAAACATTTTTTCTTTAAAAAAGTCAGGGGGTTTTGAAATCTCATAGAAAGACCACCAAATGTTGTGTGTGTGCATTTTTTTTAGGTCGTCTCTACTGTGCTTTTCATGTGTGTCAAAAACCTAACAACAACACAGATGGCATCCTATGTGGCAACCTGGACCCAGCTGTAGTAATTCTGTTAGTCAACCATGCATTCTTCAGATATATATGTAGGGAGAGAAAATATTTCATTCCTCCTATTTTAGAGAGAAGTGGTTTGCAAAGAGGGGTGATGTGGCTCACCCAGGGGACCCTCAGCCATGTCTGGAGACATTTCTGGTAGTTGAAATGGAGCTGTTGGGGGAGGGTGCTCCTGGCACCTGGTGGGTGGAGACCAGGGACGCTGCTCAACAGTCGACAGGGCTCAGGATGCCCCCGCCCCCACGTCAGAGTCACCTGGTCCAAAACATCAACAGCCCCAAGGCTGAGAAATGCTCAAGGAAACAAGATGCATAATTGTTTCATTGATGTTCTATGTAAAGGAGGTGGAAGGAAACACCAGCTGTAAAAGTTCCTGGACTTTATCTAGAGTGGATGTCACGCTCAGAAAGACAGCTCGGATTGGCCTGCAAGCATATCTGAATTCCAAGTAGGAGTTGGATCTCCAAAGGAGACAAAAACACAACCCACAAGAGCCAATCTCCACAAACACAACTGTGAAGAGCTGTGTGCATCCGTATGTGCCCCGTGGCAATATTGAGAAGAGCCAATCTCCACCGAGTGATGCATGGATAAAGATGGGGTAT
Source organism: Prionailurus viverrinus (assembly GCF_022837055.1). Classification (NCBI taxonomy): domain Eukaryota; kingdom Metazoa; phylum Chordata; class Mammalia; order Carnivora; family Felidae; genus Prionailurus; species Prionailurus viverrinus. Next base: position 1,358,572 of record NW_025927611.1, on the reverse strand, counting down.
GTATACGCTGGAACAGTATTCAGCCATGAAGAAGAATGAAATCTTGCCATTTAAAATGACGTGGATGGACCTAGAGACTTCAATGCTCAGCGAGATAAGCCAGTCAGAGGAAGACAGATACCATATGATTTCACTCACATGTGGAATGTAAGAATCAAAATAAGTGGGCAGAGGCAAAAAAAAAAAAAAAAAAAAAAGACACAGAGACAGACAGGCAAACCAAGAAAGAGACTCTCAACTATAAAGAACAAACTGGTGGTTACCAAAGGGGAGGAGAGTACGGGATGGGGCAAATCAGGGATTGGGGCTAAGGAGTGCACCTGTCGTGATGAGCACTGGATGTTGCCGGGAACTGGCCAATCACGGTATTGAACACCTGAAACTCATATTACACTGTATGATAACTAACCGGAATTTAAAAATAAATAAATGAAAACTGAATAAGCACGTCCTGGAGATCTGATGCAGGTGATAGTGAGTGACAGCGATTGCAGACTTAGATGCTTAGTATCACACCTGCTAAGACACTAGATGGTTCCCGCCACAGACAAGAAATGACAATATGCGACGTGACAGAGGCTCACGTGAGAAGGGCAATCATACCGCAACGTGTACATGTATCAAATCGGCATGGTGCACGCCTGAAATGTGAACGACGCTGTCTGTTAATTATATTGCAATTCTTTTTTTTTTTAATTTTTTTTCAACGTTTATTTATTTTTTTGGTACAGAGAGAGACAGAGCATGAACGGGGGAGGGGCAGAGAGAGAGGGAGACACAGAATCGGAAGCAGGCTCCAGGCTCTGAGCCATCAGCCCAGAGCCCGACGCGGGGCTCGAACTCACGGACCGCGGGATCGTGACCTGGCTGAAGTCGGACGCTCAACCGACTGCGCCACCCAGGCGCCCCTCTTTTTTTTTTTTAAAGCAGGAGTTGGTCGCTGTGTAGGAATGAGAGCTTTCTCTCCCACCTGGAAATTTAGGGAAGTTGAGGCATGTCTCACGCCAGGCAGCCCGTTCTTTCTCAGAGAAAAGCAGTAACGAGGCACATGGGTGCACGTGAGGGCCCTCCGACCCAGGGGGGTCCCCAGAGTGTTGCAGAAGAGACCTGGGACTTCTCACCAAGACCCCGTCTGTCTGTCTCACCGGCCACACCCCGAGATCTGCCACTGATTCCAGCCCATGGGACTGTCTACCATTATCTCTCCTTTGCACTGAGTTTGATGGACCTCAGGTCCTCAACCCCCTGGTACCTGACCTTAGGTTGGTTCTCCGATAGCCAGTTTATTAGGGTATCAAGTCCTAGAAATGGTTCATTTTTCTGACTCACCAAAAACATGTTGATAGGGGTCCCCAGGGAAGCCAGAGCTGTAGGGTGGGCCGTGTGCCAACTCACCTGTCTGTCTGCGTTTCCTACGGCAGAAGGTGGCTGCTATTTGCTCCAGCTCATTCCCCCACAGCAGCTCAGAGCTGGGGCCCAGACAAATTGGACATTCCTTAGATAGCCATTAGGAAAAGGAAACTAAAATCACCCAAGGAATCTTCAAAAGACACTTAAACCATCCAATGTAATATGAGTTGGCATAAACTTTATCAACGGTAAAAATGGTCAACGAAATACTTGCTGAAATCTTTGAAACCTGTTGAAATCGTCCATCATTTTTCTTCTATCCATCCGTCTGTCCATCCATTCATCCATCCTTACCAATATGTCTATCTATCCATCCATTCATCCATCCACCCACACATCTATCCATGCACCCATACTGTCTATCTATCCATCCATCCTTTGATTTATGAATCCTGTCTGTCAGTCCATCCATCCATCCATCATATCTATCTATCCATCCATCCATCATATCTATCCATCATATCTATCTACCCATCATCTTTCTCTATTATCTATCTATGTATCTATGTATCTATCTATCCATCCATCCATCCATTGTATCTATCTACCTATCTATCTACCTACCTACCTACCTATCCATCCATCCATATCTGTCTATCTATCTATCTATCTATCTATCCATCTATCTACCCATCCATACTTTGATTTATGAATCCTGTCTGTCAGTCCATCCATCCATCCATCATATCTTTCTATCTATCTATCCATCCATCCATCATATCTAACCATCATATCTATCCACCCATCATCTTTCTCTATTATCTATCTATCTATCCATCCACCCATCGTATCTACCTATCTACCTACCTACCTACCTATCCATCCATCCATATCTATCTATCTATCTATCTATCTATCTATCTATCTCTCTATCTACCTACCTACCTATCTATCCATCCATCCATCATATGTATCTATCTATCTATCTATCTATCTATCCCTCTATCTATCTATCCATCCATCATATCTATCTATCCATCATATCTATCTTTCTATCCATCCATCCATCATATCTATCTATCTATCTGTCCATCCATCATTTCTATCCATCCATCATCTTCATTATCTATCTTATCTATCTATCCATCATATCTATCTATCCATCCATCTATCATCTATATATCTATTTATCTAATATAAATAATCTCATTCATATTTTATATTATGACCTATTCTATTCTAACCTATTTATTATTTTACTATATATAATAATAGATACACAGATGATAGAAAAGTAGATGGACAGATATTTGTAAATACACAAGTATTCAAAATGAAACACTTTTGGGGGATAAAATGGGTACCTTTGTAAATACAGAAATTGCTCTTCCCGGAATCAGCTGTCAGTGATTGGCCTGATTCCCTTAGTATTGGGTCCTCGTCCTCATACCGAAGTACACGTAGGGGTCACTTGTGTGGATGGCCTGCCTCGCGTGCTCTGCCCACTTGTGCATCCCCAGCACTGCAGAGCCCCTGTCCATGCCCTGGGCGGGTCCTAAGGTTCATCATGTCCACTGTGATTGCTGGTTGGTTGTCCACCCCACTCACACACGTGTCCACCCCACACACACACATGCACACACACATGCACTACGTTTCTCCCCACCCTTGACCTGGTGCCGGAACCAGGACCCAGCTATCCACTTAAGCCAGTAACTGAATGGATGACTCAGTTTCTCTTAACAGAGGTGGCGGAAGGAATTCTAAAAATCTGAGTGCAGATTTTTAACTCCAGAGATCCAAGAAACATTAGGTGGGGGGTTTACAGCTCCAGAAAGCATCTGCAAGAAGACGGTAAAAGGCGCGTTGTTCCTCAAATCTGCTTTGGCGTTAGGTGCAATAAAACTGACATCCTGGAGAGTTACTGCAGCCAGACTTTCTCCACCCGCGGTTCCAATGCATCTGGTTCTACTTCAGGGCAAAGGGACTTAAATGGACTTCAACATGATGCAGTGTGGCACACATCTGCGGACACCCGGGCGCCCAGGCAGAGTTTTCTGATACTTGCGGGCGGTGGGGGCGAACAGTTCTGTGTCTCCCGTCCAGCAGCGGCCCCCACACTGACGTGTGTGTGAACCTACAGTTCATCTCCCCGCTGTGTTCTCCTTAATCTGTTTGCTTCCTCTCTTCTTACTGAAACGGACGTGAGTGAATGTTCCTGAAAAAATCATCACCAGGTCCAAATCCTGTCCAACTCCCAAGTACCTCCCTACACCAGCAAGAAAAAGGTTAACATTATCAATTGACTATTTAGCTGTTTTTGAAAGCTTTTAATTAAGTTAAATATGATAACAGGATCGGTAGGAAAATCCATGCATCACTGAAAATTGAATTTTACATACACTGACGAAAAAAAATATAGGGCATTCTGTGTGATGCCAGGGAGTTGAAATCTGATTTTCTCCTAAAAGGAAGGAGGCTGGAGAAATTCTTTCTTCCAAGTTTAGAAACCATTCAAACTTCATGAGTTTGCTGTTTTGATCATAATTTAAATCTCTTCCAGATTTCTACCCTTGGGGGGAAAAATATGGCTTCATGCTTTTAGCACAGAAAGATCAAAATAGTGTATTAAATACTCTCAGAAGACTTCTTGTACATATAAAAAATATTCACTGAGTTAATATAAAATAAATCAGAAACAGATAGCCTGATTCTCTCCTAGATTACACAAGCATTTGAGCATTAAGAAGATGAGGGCTAAAAAGTACATCAATGAAAAAAATATATCAATTACCCAAAGAGAAACATTTAAAGATCTCAATTACAGTTCAGAGTTGCTACTAACACTCCCGAGTCAAACTGTTCTGTGCAAATAAATAACACCATGTCCTCACACAATGTGGAACCTTCACCATGGGCTTTGTTGGACATTCCAATGTAGGGGTGAGCACAGTAAAGACATTGTACTATATACAAGTCAAGTAATCAAAAGCAAAATCCCGTCTAAAACCGGTAACTTGCTTTCACTGTGTCTAACTTCTCCTATTTTAAGAGAATTTCCCTTAGAAACCCAAGCTGACCTTGGCCTGGAGCCATAATATAAGCCACATACAACAAATGTGCCCTCCCAGGCAGCTAAACCCAGCTACCACCTGCCCACAGGCTCCCCGTTACATCACGTCACTTCTAGCCACACACAACCAACGATAAACTTCTTTCTCTGCCATATTAGAATTCCTTACGAAATAGACATGAAAGCTTCCACATTTCCATGAAATGAGCTGTTTGTTTGCTAAGGACACGTATCAGTTATTTATTGGTGCCAAACAAACAGCCCCAATACTTAGTAGCTAAAAACGACCGCCATCTTCTTTGTTCACATTTCCGTGGGTCAGCAATTGAGCCTGCGCTCCACTGGGTGGCCCTTCTGCTGATCTTATCTAGGATCTGCCAGTGTGGCAGCAGTCGGCTGGCCGGTTAACCGAGAATGGATGGATGACCCCAGCGGGGGCGCACTCCCATGCTTGGCTATTGGTGTTGCTGTTTCCCGGGTTCCTCTCTCGTGGTTGCTCATCTCAAAGAAGCTATCTTGGCTTCTTCACATGAGGTCTCAGGACTCTAGGTTGATGACCAGGACCACCCAGTAGGCATGGGAGTGAACTGGCTTAAGACCACCCAGTCTCATCCAAACCACCCTGATGATGGTGGCTGTATGAGTGACCCCACACGAGACCAACCAAAGAACTCCCCAGTGGAGACCAGCCCAAGTTGCTCATCATAGAGTTAGGAACAAATATAGTGGTTGTTATATTGAAGCAACAAACTTAGAGTTGATTTTACCTACAGCAATCAGTAACGGGTCCAGAAAGTGTTGCCTGGGGGAGGCTGTTCCTGTAACAAGAGCTTACACCATCCTGTATTGGCTTTGAAACTGAGTGGTGAATAGAGGTTGGAAAACTAATAATGAAATGGCTCCTGGAAGCTAGACCAAAAAACGATCACCTGTGGTATGTCGTGAAGAAAGACCAAAACTAGCGTGCAGTAACTTTGATGATAAAAATGTGCCTCATAATCCCAGCTTTGGACAAGGTAGGGCTTTTCAACCGCAGCACTCTTGACATTTGAGGTCAGAGAATTGTCATGGGCTGTCAGGTGCATCAGAGGGTTTCTAGCACCATGACTGGTTTCTGCCCAGTAGACTAAGTCCAGCGGGAACTGTCCCAGGGCGCGATGAGTGTAGAACACGCTGCCTTTCCATGAGCAAGCTGGTGTTCTGCGTATTCAGGTAACTGGCCCACCGTCACCAAGAGAGGAAGCTGTCGTAATTTCTTAGGGCTGCATAATCACTTACTCTCTTTCAACAGTGGAAGTCAGAAGTCCGACAAAGATCTCACTGTGCTAAAATCAACGTGTGCGCGGGGTTGCGTTTATCTCGGAGGCTCCAACATAGGATCCATTCCCTTGCTCCTGGAGGCTGTCTCCCCCTCTGTCTATCCTCAAGGCCAGCAAGGGTGGATTGCATCATTGTCACATAGAGTTAGTCTGATCTCTGCTGCCTTGTTCAATGTTTAAAACCCCCTGTGGTCGTGTTGGACCCACCTGGATAATCCAGGATCCCTTCCCGATGGGAAGGGTCAGTGGATTCACAACAACCTTAACCCCATCAGTAATTTTAATCTGCCTTTTGCCCTATAACCAAAAATATTCATAGGTCCTTGGACTTAGGACATGGACACCTTCACTGGGGAAACCAACATTCCACCTACAACAAAAAAGCAAAGGGAAAGAACACATAGCCCAGGATACAAGAAGAAGAGAACAACAGAGTGCTGTGGGGTGGGGGTGGGGGGAAGGTTTTATCAGAAAGGCAGGAGTTGCTAAAAAATAATAATTATCATAACTAAATAAATAAATAACCAAGGGAGGCTCCCAGCCCTGCCTGGGAAGTTCTGTGGAAGAAGTCACATTGAAGTGAAGACCGAGCCTCGTGGTTTTTCCATTAAAATTTGGACAGCTTGAATCATGCCAACTCTATTAAACTTGTAATTGTCGTGAGTCCGAAGGCGGGGTGGCTCGCCACGAAGAATTCAGTTTTGCTCAAGACTCACACACACATATTCTCGCCTAGATGTTAGCGTATTCATCGGTAAACCTTTTTCTTGACTCTCACGCACATTATACCACAAACAGGGAGGATAATCCCACAATGAAACCTCCCAAAAACCCGCAGGGCTCTTGGAAGAGAAAAAAGAAGGGCTATTTTGTATTTTGTCGATATAAACAGGGATTGCTCTACAGGAAGCCAGAGGCGAGGCTGACCAGGAAAGAGTGGGATCTCACGGCCCCTGTTCACAATATTCCCTGTCTATGCTCATTGTGTGGGGGGAACATGTGTATGTTTAATGGATTAGGTCATCCCTCTCTGTAGCTGAACCCATGTTGCGAGCTATAAACAGCCTCCCCATAAGCTTCCGTTATACGAAAGTTAATTTCTGCACTGGAAGCAAATTTTAAAAATGGAAGTTCAAGGAGTGGTTGCATCTGGGCACCACGTGTCTTGAAGGATGTTTTTAGATATGGGTTATGTCATTAATGGCTATGCTCGGTGTCACGTGCAGGGCTGTGCTGGTACTTGAGCACATGTGGGGTTCACAGTCTACGGGGAAAGAGGCAGGAGGGTGGCTCCAAGCCAGCAGGTGATATGTGGGACCACAATGGCGGCTAAAGAGAGGGATTCCTGGAAAGAGAACCCAAGAAATGTCTTTAGAGGAGCACCCAGTGATGCCCAGTGTTGAAAAACGGGTTTTATTTGTCCATAAGGACACGGAGAATGAATAGTATGCATAAATTCATGTTGTGAAACAAGGAAAGCATGAGGCACGTGAATGGAAAAGCAAACCACTTAATTTTGGGTGTTCTGGAGGGCAGGTTACTGGAACAATAAATCAATAATGATAATGGGCGTCTGGGTGGCTCAGTCGGTTGAGCGCCCAACTCTTGATCTCGGCTCAGGTCATGATCTCGCGGTTCCTGAGTTCGAGCCCCCTGTTGGGCTCTGCACAGACAATGCAATGTCTGCTTGGGATTCTCTCTCCCCTTGTCTCTCTCTCTCTCTCTCTCTCTCTCTCCACCACTCCTCTGCTTGTGCTCTCTCTCTCTCTCAAATTAAGCAAACATTAAAAATATGTTAAAAACAGTTATAAATATATACTATAGGAAGGGACTCATTTGCAAGACCTTTGTCACTAACACTTCACTCATTAAAAAAAAATTTTTTTTTAATGTTTATTTATTTTTGACAGAGAGAGAGAGAGAGAGAGACAGAGCATGAGTGGGGGAGGGGCTGAGAGAGAGCAAGACACAGAATCTGAAGCAGGCTCCAGGCTCCGAGTGTCAGCACAGAGCCCGACGCAGGGCTCGAACTCACAAACCACAAGATCATGACCTGAGCCAAAGTCGGGTGCTCAACCGACTGAGCCACCCAGATGTTCCCACCTACCCCGTTTTTAAATATTAATTCTACTCTGGATGTTAACACATAGTAGGCGGGGGTTTGCTTTGTTGTGTTTTGACCACTACTGGATCATTCCCGCTGCACGAGATACTGTCTGAAGGAAGTATGGGGTGACCGTACCACAGGTCCACATGGAAAGTTGTAGGTAAATCGCATCATTATGACGCTGTGAACTTCCAAGCATTTTAGGTTCCGTGCTCACGTTCCGAGCCAGACTTAGGGAGACGATTCCTCTTGCCAAGATTCTTCTGGGTTCTGTTGCTGATTCTCCAAAGTTACTCGAATACTCTCAATTCTATCGTTTTAGGGCAAAGCCAACCGCAAGGAGCCAGGCCAACGGCAGAGAAAGTTGCTCCCGTAACCCTCGCAAGAGGCTTGGCCCTATGTTTGTTCACTTGCTTTCCAGTTTTGTGGGGTTTTGAGTCATTGCATGCTGAGCTGGAGACAGGGCATCGCCTCCCCGGTGACAGACGGGTGCCGCATGTGGTGATTTGTGTGGAAACGGCGGTGCCTGTTTTCCGTGGGCTGGGGACGCGTGCTCTCGGCCCGACTGTGCCCCTGTGGCCCGGATCTCCACTGGCCTTTTATGTAAATTAGCGTGTCAGGACACCAAGTGCTGGAGCAGGGGCGTTTACACAGCACACGCCAAAACTGGGCCATAAAGGAAATGCTAATGGAAAGCAATGTCATTTGAAACAAGTCTCCACCTTACAGCTAGAGACAGCCCCATGTAAAGCCTTGTACCTACGTAAGTCGAGCTCATGGGTCCTTCTGGAAACCCACACCCTACCTGTTTGTCCGGGTAGACTGAGCGCGTGACCATCAGCCCCAAAGGCATGCCCCACAGATGAGACGGGCAAAGACCCCCTTACTCTTGGCTTTTTAAGATACCTTTTTGATGTTGAAAATATTTAATAATTGCAAGTGTTCCCCCAGCGTTCCCTTCTGGGAAGAACTGAGAAAACGCACTATCACTGGAAAGTCATCGAGGTCTTGCCTCCGTAGCAAGCGTCATTGATCACGGGCTCATCGGACCCCACTACCGACCGCCTCTTGAACTGCTTTAGGGAATCCACGTGTCCCAGAGCGCTGGATCCTTCGTGGTGTCTGCGGAAAGAAAATAGCTGCACAGCACACAGAGCAGAGTCGGGGAAATACTTGAAATCAGCGTCAGATACGGGGTCTTTCTATCTCTGCATGGCCTTCGTTCTTTCCCGAGACCAGTTTACGGTGAAGTCAGCACGCTGGCCTTTCCTGGACGAACCGCACCTAACATCCGCAGGGCGATGACCATGGTCCAGCGATTTGCGAGACGCAGCTGTTTGTGGTTACGACACCACATTTACACGTCCGTAATCATTTTCCAAGGGATCCTCCCCTGCAAGCGATTTTCTCAAGGTTACAGGCCAGGCTTTATTTTAATGCCCCAGCCCACAGAGGTCACCAAATGAGACCTCCAAATGTACATTTATATTGGATCAATCTGGAGGAAGAAAAAAAGAACACCCTTTCAAAAAAAAATTATTTTTGGCTCCCCTCTGCCTTTAGCAAACTGTCTCTGCTGAAGAAATTTTCCCCCTTGGTTTTGTTAGCATCAGCAACTTTTACCCAGAAGGATCTCATCAAAACCATGCCGTGTGTTTCTCTCGAGTCCAAGGATAAAGGGGAATATTTTCCTGTTTGTTTTCTCTGTCGTTTATCATTACTGAGGAAAGTTACCTTTTCTAAGTTGCATTCAGACACAAATAATCAGGGAAGGCTTACCACACATCAGACACAGCGTGCAGTAAACCTAAGGACACAACGTCACGTCACTTATAACATGTACAAGAAGACATTTGTAAGGAAAGATCAACCAACGTCCAGCTCAACTGGAGACGTGACATTGGGTTTGTTAAGTCTGCAGATCCTTAAAGGGTTGCATTGGGCAAAATGCAAGAACTTTACCAGAACACTGAACAATGTGCGCTGTTTTGTTCTAATACAGACAAGCGATCCAGCAGAGCCATAAAAGAAGATGCCTCGTATCCAAGAAGACAAGCCTATCCAACAAAAAGAAATCCGAAAAGGAAAACTCAGAGAGAAAAAAAAAAAAAAACAACTTCTCTGGGTTGGCGCAGAAGACGCAGATCAACAGATGAAAAGAAGCCCGCCGAATTCAAAGAAATGAACGGATAGTCTGTTCATCCCGAATCTGAATCCACATGACAAAGATAACCACAATGAAAAGGCGACAGACAAAATATACTTAAAATAATAAAAGTAAACAAAATAAAATTATAAAATAATAAGCTCACATTAATGTACAGACTGTATCAGCAAAATGCACACTGGAATGCCTGCTGGGTCCAGCAGGGTAGGTTGGTGACTGAGCCAGGTGGTGGTATGGAAACACAGGTGTCAATGTTAAGACTTTGAGCTGTCTGCTAAGTCACACTGAGGAGGTTCCAAATGGGAGTTTGTGTTCAGATGGAGGTGCCATGTTATAATTTACAATGTATGTTATATTATGATTTATAACATACTAATATAATATAAAATAATACAATGAGAATTATAATGCATAACGGTAATGTCTATAATCTAAAATCCGTTAGTAAATTCAAAGTTAAACACTCCGGAGCCCACGTATACAGCCCGCAAAGTCCCGTTTCTCCCACATAATGACCGGATTGTAAGTTCCAATCTACCCACCCGTGTCCCCAAATTTCACGGATGCTCACTCCCCACCCCCAACCGCACCCCTCACCTTGCCTTTACTCTTCCATTTTTTGGGTGTCCTACCTTTTCTCTCTCCAGTTGGCTTCTTCCATTTAGATCCCCTCTACCACCTGAGTTCATAAGCCCAGGGCCCTGGAGGAAGGACGGAAGGGAACAGAGATCAACCTGGGATTTGTATCATGGTGTCTACATTAGCAAATGCAAAGGGAAGATGCTCAGAGACTCTGCCCAGTAAAGGCTCTGCTGAATTGGGGCACTGTCGCCCGGTTACATGAGGTGGTAAGGATCCTGGAAAGGGACGGGTGAACAGGGAAAAAGCGTCAATGGGGAGACTGGGAAACCCACAATATGCCAGGCGTTAAGGAGGAAGAGGTAGGGAGAAGTTCCTCTTGTCACAGGTGCCTAAGAATGGTTACCGTGAGTCCAATGGTGGGAGTTGAGTTGTCTCCTCATCTCCTTCTGGCACCAATAAGGGCGATGCCTAGAACACACACAGGTCAGACGCGGGAGGCATGATGAGGAACAAGAGAAACGACGATGTGGAGGCTCTCTCCCCTGCTATTATGAAGCAGAAAGGATGGTGGGGTGGCACCCCGTGGAGGGATCTTGAGAAGACACAACTCGGAGCACATAACCACCACTGCCGCCAACCTGCACCTCCAGATATCCTCAGAAATACAGGGAAGAACACCAAGATCGCTGCTGTAATGAGATTACTCAAGTTCCTTTCTTATGAGGGGCTTCCAAGGGAAGGGTGACCTGAAATGTTTAGAGAGCTCGAAGCATCTACAGGAGACTTCCCAAGACCTGTCCGATGCACTCCCTTCTTGGGCTCTTCAACATGATCCCGGGTATTTTGTAAGCTACTCACGACCCTACTTTCCTCTTCCACAACCTCTTCTAGTGTGCCATCTTGCTTTCCCTTCCATAAGCCATCTTCAATGGGAGTGGCGGTGGCCCCTCTTCCAGAGGATGGGGGCAAGGCTTAAGAGATGTTTTTTAAATGGCACAACTGGGGATGCTACTCGTGTCTCCTGGGGGAGACCAGACACGCTGCTCAACAGCCTTCAGTTCCCAGGACGTCCTGCCATAAAGAATGATCCAGTCCTCAGTGTTGTGCCAAATGGGGAAACCCTAAACTAAAGCCATCATGGCGTCTCAACCTCCAACATCTGCTTGATTTTTCCATGCTTCCTCCCTCTTATGTGTTTTCCTGCCAAGGTTCTAGTTATTCATCTGTTTGTTGTTGATATTCTTACTTAGACCTCTGTACCAAGAGGTGACTTAATCATTGGTCTTACAGCCGCCAGCACCAGAGGCAAGATCTCCCCTTGTGAATGTGTGTCTTCCCCTTCGCCCGTGTCCCCGCTCTCAGCCCAGCAATCCACATACTCCACTGCCCGTGCAATCTGTCTAACATCTGCCCTTAACTATGCCTGTGGCTTGTAAAGGACATCGTGCTGCACCGCCTTGCAAGGATGTGTTTTCCATTTATATAAATAGCACAGTGCTATAAATCTCATCCTGTTTCTGAAACACTCAACAGAATGTTTTTAAGACCCCATCATGTTGCCAAATATCCGACTATTCTGTTGTATATCTGCACGTGGCATGCGACTACCACATTTTATGAACTTCACGTGCTCATGGCTACCTAAGCTGCTCTTGATTTCCTAAGCCACGTGGAATATGCTGGACGTGTCACTTACGCACTTGGGTATGAATTCCTCCAGGCTGTATACCTAACAAGGGATATTGCTGGGTCATGAGCTGTCTACTTTATTTGGCAAAAAATCTAAAGCCTGGCCAGAATGCTCCTCCGAATGGCAACCGCAATATTGATCATCACCATCAGGGCAGGAAAGCTGCTGTTTTCTCATGCTCTGGAGACAACTAGGTGTGTTCTTGTTTTATGTAGCGTGTAATCCCAATGCATACGAAACTGCCCCTCAGCGCTGCTTTAGTTTACAATTCCCTGATCATGAATAGTCATTTGGTAACAGGGTTTACTCATTTTTTCTCTGCATTGCTCGTTCTTGTACTTTGCCTCTTTGTTTCTATAGGGTTTCCAGGTTTTTATCGGATTCATTTGCAAGAGTACTGCCTATATTCTAGATAAGAATTCCTTTTTGGGGGGCATCTGGGTGACTCAGTCATTAAGCATCTGACATCGGTTCAGGTCATGATCTCACAGTTGGTGAGTTTGAGTCCCACGTCGGGTGAGCACAAGCCCTGCTTCAGGTGAGCTGGAGCCCCACTTCAGGTAAAAACATGAGCCCCGGATGAACCCCCACTTCTGTCTTTCTCTCTCTCCCTCTCTCCACCTCTGTCTCTCTCTTTCTCTGCCCCTTGTGAGATTCTCTCTCTCTACCACTGCTCTCTTACTTGCACACTCTCTCAAAAAAAAAATTACTTGGGGCGCCTGGGTGGCACAGTCGGTTAAGTGTCCGACTTCAGCCAGGTCACGATCTCGCGGTCTGTGAGTTCGAGCCCCGCGTCAGGCTCTGGGCTGATGGCTCAGAGCCTGGAGCCTGTTTCCGATTCTGAGTCTCCCTCTCTCTCTCTGTCCCTCCCCCGTTCATGCTCTGTCTCTCTCTGTCCCAAAAAGTAAATAAACGTTGAAAAAAAAATTTTTAAAAAATTACCTTTTTAAATATTTGGATATTGCAAGTACCTGTTTCCATCCTTTCAACCATCAATTAAACTTGACCATGATGCCTTTGATGCAACGCCTTCATTTCAATGGAGTAAAATTCCTGTTTTTTCCTTATGATCTTTGCTTCCAGGATCCTGTTCAAGACATCTTTGCTCGCTCCTAGGCCAAAAAGATACTCTTTTTTATTTCCTTTTACTTTATTTGATCATCAAGATGTAAGTGTGTAATCCATCTTTGTAGATGCTGAGACGGTGGGGACCCAGTTTTGTCTTCCTTCATATAGTGAACGAGTTTCCCCAATACACGTTTCTTGGGCGCCTGGGTGGCTCAGTCGGTTGAGCGTCCAACTTCAGCTCAGGTCATGATCTCACAGTTTGTGAGTTCGAGCCCCGTGTCGGGCTCTACACTGACAGCTCAGAGCCTGGAGACTGCTTCAGATTCTGTGACTCCCTCTCTCTGCCCCTCCCTTGCTCATGTTCTCTCTCTCTCAAAAATAAACAAACATTAAAAAAAAAAATTTTTTTAAGGGCCGTATCGAGAAGGCATTAATTTGGGGGAGCTCCCCTGTATCCCATTTTTCTTTGGGCTGCCCTCACCCCCAGTGCCTACGTGTTCTTGCAGCTTTGGCACTTAAGAACACCCTATCTGTCTGTGGGACAAATCCTCTCTTTCCATTTTCCCCCATGATGGACCTGGCTTGTCTCAGATGTGTTCTTTCCATGGGTCTTTTACATTAGTTTCACAATTGCTCAACAATCAGCCTCCTTTTTGGCATTATATTTAGATTAGACATTAATTTGGGAAACAATGGTCTTCTTCATGACAGCCGTGGGGTCCCCCAAAAGCAGGGCATGAGGCATAAGCCATGTGTAGGTACAATGCTGCGGGATGTGGTCTCAGTAGGCAGACATGAAGAATGGAAGGGGCAAAGCAAAGGACAAAGGGCCAGCATCAGGATGCACTATCGGTTGGCCCATCACCACGACTGGGTCCTTCTGGGGTGGGACACCGTGCCCCACCGTGCGGAGTGTAACGAGTGTAACGGTTGCTGCTGTGGATGCTACGTTTTCGGCCAAGTCAGAGCATCACCTCCTTTTAAAGCCTTCCTTGCATCCCGCCCCAGCCCACTGGTCCCTTAGGCAATGCTCTGCATATAGCGCAAGCTATCCAACCAAAAAGTAGGGAGTTGGGGGGTTAACTCCTCCAAAGCTTCCTCCCACAAACCCCTCACCCCCAATCACCAAGCACCTCTCTAAGGACACTGAGTTTGTGGAAATGCGATTCCGCTGGACCTCAACTGATGTGTTCTCATACAGAGAGGAGCCCTTCATACTTGTGTACTGGAGAACCACACACACGAAATACACAACACGTATACTGTTACTAAAATAGCCATTAACTCGTGACTTGTTTAGTTTTTTTAAATCATTCTGAGATCATAGCACGTCTACCTCCAATCTTTGTGTTCTCTCCCTTACACTGTTTCCAAAAAAACAGAGAGATGTAGTATTATTACCTTCCTCCCACAACAGAGGTTTTGAGGGCTTGTTTTTTTTAAGCATGGCCTTGGCCACAATGGCATCGTCCACAACCAGAAAAACAATGGACAGAAAATGAAAGGCCAGAGAAGAAGGTAAAATCCACTGAATTAGGGCAGGTGACCCCTCCCACATCTACACCTCACAAGTCCTCCTCAGTAGGACTCACTGATTTTGTCTCTTTTCTCTTGTGTATACACCTGTCACCAACACACAAGTCTCTCTAGCACACTAAACCATCTGGTCACCTGTTAGTGTCCCTCTCATCTCCCTTCCTCCTTCCTTCTCTCCTTCCCTCCTTCCTTCTCTCCTTCCTTCCCACCCTACCTCCTTCCCTCCTTCCTTCCTTCTCTCCTCTCCTTTCCTTCCTTCCTTCCTCCCTTCCTTCTGTCTTTCCTTCCTTTCTTCCTTCCTTCCATCCTTCCCTCTTTCCTTCCTCCCATCCTTGTCTCCTTCCCTCCTTCCTTCCCACCTTACCTCCTTTCTTCATTTCCTCCTTCCTTCACTCTTTCCTTCGTCCCATCCTTTTCTCCTTCCTTCCCACCCTACCTCCTTCCCTCCTTCTCTCCTTCCTTCCTTCCCTCCTTCCTTCCTTCTCTCCTTCCCTCCTCTTCCCGCCATGACACACGTTAATGAGCCTTCCGATAACTCACTTCTGTTCTATAGTTCATGGCCCAACATGTCAATAAAGTATTATAAGTGATGACTCTAAAAACCCAGGTCTCTGGTCCAAAAATAGCATAAATCTAAGGTAACCCAATGGAGGATCTGTACCTTAGATTACTACTGGTCCAAACTTTCCTTTTTGTTCATTAAAACCACTTCTGTGTTTTGGAGCCGTGCAATCCAGATGTCTTGTGGTGACCATCGGAAGACACATTCTCTGGCTTGTCTTTTCCCTTTTCTAGAATCTCAGGAAAAACCCACTTGTCATGACTGCCCGGTGGATGCACACATTGTTATTTGTTGCAACCAGTTCATGTGCAAAGCACATTTCGCACACACTGAGTTTGTCTCCAGGAAAAACAACTTCATTTAAAGCCGGTACGTCTCTCTCATGTTGGCCACACTTGGATTCAATAGACTTCTGCCTTCTAGGTCATTGTTTTACCAAAACAAAATGTCACAGCGCATGGCAAGCCAGCGAATTTATTAATTCAAAATGCTTTCCTTTGCCTGGGGAAATAAACCCCACCTGTATAAATATGGGATGGCCAGGAACGAACTGTTTACTTATTATTGTAAAGCCTTAAAGACAGTAGGAAGTGAGTCTCGTGTTTATTTTTTCTACACAAATTAGTACTGAAGTCCCCGGCAACATCAGGATGAGTGTGAGAACCTGAATTGATAGGAATATAATAAAACATTTACTAAATTGCACAGAGTATGTTGTCCGTAGTTACCGCACACAACGTCAGAATCGTTCAGTGCTCCTGGTGGACAGCAGGATATGCTTGCAGACAATGCCCCCCTGTCACAGAAATGCGAGCCCACTTGAATTTATTGTCCATAACGCGAACAGCTTTGCCAACTCTGGGACAAAAGCCAACCTGAAGAGTTCTACATTGTTAGCAAAAGAACTATCTTGGGTGGAATGACTGACTCTCATTCTCTTATTTGTTAAGATTTGTTTTCTTTAAGTCAATCCTATTTAGACTGCTTTTTGAGTGAAAGCATGTGGAGATCACAGGACGATTTTTCATCGGTCACAAACAATTTGCCACATCGTCCTCTGACGATGGCTGATGGTTTAGCACACGAGGATACGGGATGCACACTTACCCTTACCACTAACACATCAACCAGTTGCATTTGAACGGAGGGGGCAAAAATGAATGATTTGTAAGAATAAGTAACCACGTTGGAAAGAAAAACGAGCTATTTCTACAGTGTAAGTATGCTGCATGGAAATTTGGGACATACTTATACTTAAAAGTTACTTATGTTAAGTCTAAGTAAATAAGTTGTCTTAAATGAGTAACTTTTAAAGGATAAG
Source organism: Prionailurus viverrinus (assembly GCF_022837055.1). Taxonomy (NCBI): domain Eukaryota; kingdom Metazoa; phylum Chordata; class Mammalia; order Carnivora; family Felidae; genus Prionailurus; species Prionailurus viverrinus. The sequence continues at coordinate 1,341,797 of NW_025927611.1, read as the reverse complement.
TATGTCCCATGCAAATGTGGGACATGCTGGTACTTTAAAATTATTCATCATTGGGGCGCCTGGTACTTTAAAATTATTCATCATTGGCTCAGTTGGTTAAGCGTCCAACTCCGGCTCAGGTCATGATCTCATGGCCAGTGAGTTCGAGCCCTGCGTCGGGCTCTGTGCTGACAGCTCAGAGCCTGGAGCCCGTTTCAGATTCTGTGTCTCCCTCTCTCTCTGCCCCTCCCGTTCATGCTCTGTCTCTCTCTGTCTCAAAAATAAATAAACGTTAAAAATAAAAATAAAAATAAAAATAAATAAAATTATTCATCATTTACCCCAAACTCAAGTTTAACCGAGCCTCCTATATTTTATCTGGCAAAGCTACCATTACGAGCAGAAACTAGTGCTTTTGTTTTTAAGTAGCAGATGTTAGTATAATAATACCATCTTGATGTAGGAGGAACATTTAAACATGGTCCTTCTGTAGCCACTTTTGCAAATCAGACCTTATGTTGTCTTAAGTCTACGTGACTGTCCACCAGGGGCAATTTGCTCCAGACGTCTCTGCAGGATTAGAAGTCCGCACCAGTCACCAAACGTGTGACCCTCTCACTGTGCAATTTGATGCTCAGCCATGGAAACTGTCTGGGATAAAGCCCACAAAGGCAAAAGGGGCAAAACAAAACAAAAATCTCCTAAGGTGGCAAATGGTTGTCCTATGTGTTTGTACCTAAGTCAAGCCCTGTACTCATGATACCTACTTTTTTAGTTAATTTATTTATCTTCAAGAGAGAGAGAGAGAGAGCAAGGGAGGGGCAGAGAGGGTGAGGGAGAGAGAGAGAGAGAGAGAGAGAGAGAGAGAATCCCAAGCAGGTTCCACGCTGTCAGCACAGAGCCTGATGCAAGGTTTGAACTCATAAACTGTGAAGGGCACCTGGGTGGCTCAGTTGGACGAGCGTCCGACTTTGGTTCAGGTCATGATCTCACGGTTTGTGAGTTCGAGCCCCATGTCAGGCTCTGTGCTGACAGTTCCTGGAGCCTGCTTTGGATTGTGTGTCTCCCTCCCTCTCTGCCCCTCCCCTACTCACTCTCTGTCTCTCGCTCTCAAAAATAAGCATTGAAAATTTTTTTTTAAATTTGAACTCATGAACCATGAGATCATGACCTGAGCTGAAATCAGTAGTCAGACACTTAACCAACTGAGCCACCCAGGGAGCCCTGAGACGTCCTTTCTTAACTCATCCCTGCTTTCTGTTCCCTTGGTTTTTCTTTCTCTGTGAGGGGATAAAGGGGGTTTCCCTGGTTCCCAGCACCATCATGGGCCTTGAGACATTACAGACAGGGTGAACATGAAGAGGTTGCAAGTATGCATTGTTACAAAAAAATACAAAGCAGCGTCTCCTAGAATATTCAAGAATCAATGGTTTCTCCTTGAATCAAGTTCTAGAAAGCTTGCCCTCCTCATGAACGTCCAAAGCCCCTGCTTTTTTGCAGAGCGGGGGCCGGTTACTGGGGAGGGGGTAAGTAGGCAAGGAGCCCTCTTGGGGCTCTGGTTATTACGGATGCTCTGGACGCTGGGGGGCTATTCTGGATTCTGGCTAGTCTGGAGCACTTGAGCTAGAGACCCATGCGATCTGGAAAAAACATGGCCGACAACCGTCCCTACCAGAGAGGTTCCTGCAGGATGATGTGAGAGAGAGGAATTTGGAGAGCACCTCCTCCCCACGGAGCCTGGTTGGCATGGCCGCCCATTCACAGAGGAGACGTATCTGAGGAACAAACGTGGCCAGAGGTCAGCCTGACCCCAGGCAGGAGAAAATCAGAGCTAGATCAGTCATTCCCAATGTCCTTCTTGGGTCCAAACAGAAATGGAATTACTTTCAGTGTAGTTCTGCAGTGTGTGCATGCGACTCGCTAAGTACATCATCATTAATGCAAGAAATATGGTTCTTGCCTTCGCTGGAAAGCCGACATTGAACAGACATTATAAATCATTATAGGATCTACTGTTGATGGCGACATTATTTATTTACATCATGTTTTCCTAGCAGCCGGGATGGGGGAGTTCGCTCAACCAACTCCTGGCAAGAGCAAACACTTTCACAATTAGCTACAGAAAACTCGCAACAGCAGCATCATCTATAGGGCCACACACATCCTGTGTTCTTCCCATAATCATGGTTGTGGTCACTGTGCCTGACCTTTGGTCTTGATGAATGAATGGGGAAGAAGAGAATTCCAGTAACGAAGGTGTTGTCCCTCGTGAAAAATGACAAAGCACAGAGGCACCTGGGTGGCTCAGTCGGTTAAGCGTCCGACTTCGGCTCAGGTCATGAGCCCAAAGTTCTTCATGAGTTCAAACCCCGTGTCTGGCTCTGTGCTGACAGCTCGGAGCCTGGAGCCTGCTTCCGATTCTGTGTCTCCCTCTCTCTCTGCCCCTCCCCTGCTCGTGCTCTGTGTGTGTGTCTCTCTCTCAAAAATAAACATTAAAAAAATTGTTTTAAATGACAAATCACAGATGCTCTCATGCACTGTCCTGCATGAGGCTCAGCCCATTCTGTGTGCTGCTAAATGCCCATTTCAAGCTGTGCTAATGGTGTCCCGCACTGTTAAATAGTTCAACTGGACTAAGAAAAATAGAAATGTTGACACCTCCGTCTTGCTACACAGTGGCCCCACGAAAGCCTGATATTCTCATCTGTCACGTAACATAAACTCACAATGGGGTTTTACGTTTCCTTGTCTGTTGTTTTCTACACTTGAACACGGTCCTTACCCTTATTTGGAGGAGGTATACCAGGCATAACACATCGAAGCCAGAACCAGAGTTGATTTTTCCCTCCGGTCTCTGTTGGGTGGCCCAAACACGACAAAAATAACAACCCATCTCTTAACGCGTGAAGACTTGCTGTGGTACTGAAACAGATGTTTGAATTCATTGTATTGATTTATTATTTATTTTTCATTTTAAGTAGGCTCCACGCCCAACTTGGGGCTTCAACTCACAACCCTGAGATTCATACACACATGTTGTATTGACTGAGCCAGCCAAGGCTGCCCGCACCGAAATATATTTTACAAAGGAAAGGTGCTTTCGACTTTTGGCAACTTCCTGCAATACATTAAAACATCTGCGTTTTTCCGATGCTGCAGGCACCACACTATAACCCCAAAATAGACTCTGAAATGATCTGGCTTGAGGCTTGTATGAAACTAACAAGCAGGCGTTAGATGGGCTACCCCTATTTTTTTAAAAAAAGAAAGAAACCATGAAAACGTACAAAAATAATCACCATTCTCCCTCTAATGAGCCAAAAATTAAAAAGTACATTGTTCCTGATAACCTGTAGTTACCTAGTTGATGGGGGAAGGGGGATACTGTGCAGTGTATACTGGGAATGCCTCATTATTTAGACTGAACGTTTGCATAACGGTAATTTTCCAATTACTCTCAAAGGGCATCCTTTACCTGTTTCTAAGAACTGTGACGTATGGTCTCCTGAGGATTTGCTTTCTTGTGCGTGCCTGTCATGCCTAACACAAGTCTGTGCCTCTGCTGTGACACGGCCCACCGAGGCTGCCTCTGGAAATGCCCCAGAGAGAAGGGGTCTGTCTGCCCAGGGGGTCGCACTCGCCCACAACACGGTGGCGGTATTTAAACATGAGGTCTGTTGTCAAAACCCAAACTACAGGGCAATGGCGGAGAACCCATTCCAAGTTGTTCTCGACAATCTGCCTCCATTTCCCACCATTGCCACGTGCTTCCTGGCTAGGCTTCCAGAACTTTCTTTTGGATGCGGGTCCCACAAATGCACACTGACAGATGTATATAGTTCCCTCAGGGGGCATCCCTTTTACCCCAGAAGCAGTCACGCCGTACTCCGAATTTGGCAAATCGCTTTTTACATGTCGGTAGGTCTTAGAAATCTTCTCCTGACACAAAAGAGACGTTTATCCATTTTGTTTCTTTATCTTTTGAGCTTTTTTCTCCCTTTCAAGATTTAGTTGATGGTTATGTCCGAAGCCACTTTTCTCTTATTTTGGTTAGTTTCTTAGTACTTTGCATTGAGAACACTCAAAACAAAACAAACGGTCTGATAATCCCACTGCAGAGAAATTTTCGCTGCCCTTTGTTTCGGTAAGTGAGGTGCGTCCCCGGCAAGAAAATTCAAGAGTACCGATGTCGTACCTTGTTCGTACGTGTTTCGCAGATGTAAATCATTAAGAAAACGTAACAGAAGGGGCAGAAAACATAAACAAATATCTCACCCACTGAAAAGCAGCATGTAGAAAGTAACATACAAGAGACGGTCAATATGGTTCACTTAAAAAATGCCACAACTGAGCTGGCTTAGGTCATGATCTCACGGTTTGTGAGTTTGAGCTCCATGTCGGGCTCTGTGCTGACAGCTCAGAGCCTGGAGCCTGCTTCAGATTCTGTGTTTCCCCCTCTCTCTGCCCCTCCCCTGCTCTGTCTCTCTCAAAAATAAAAGTTGAAAAAAACTTATAATGAAAATAAATTAAAATCCCAGAAAGTTTTTAAAAAAGTCACACATCAAGGTGAAATAGTGCTTTTTGCCTAAAAATCTGGCAAAAAAAAATTGTTTTAAATCCCATGCAGGATCCATGCTGTCAGCACAGAGCCCGACGCGGGGCTCGAACCCACGGAACCACGAGATCATGACCTGAGCTGAAGTCAGATGCTTCACGGACTGAGCCACCCAGGCCCCTATCAGCATTATTTTCCCCGGGAGAAGTGACTCAGGCAACACCACTGCCCAGACCTCGTAAACAAATTAATATACTATCAGCATTATAATGCTATAGGTCATAAATTAAGATGCTATCATGATTATAATAAATTAATAAACTACTACAGTAAATTAATATGCTACCATCGGCTTTTACTTGGACCCAAGAATTACCGTCCACTGTAACCTCCTGGCTGTTCACAGCAAGTGGACAGTAACGTACTTTAGAAGATGTGCTCGTGTATTTTCAAATATTCTAGAAATACAGTGGGCCCACATTGGCTACCACACCTCCCAACGTTAACACACACACCATACTCAAAATATAAAGTGGCTGCCAGTGAAACATGAAATTAATGAAAGTTTTATTTGGCATTCATAACCTAAAATAAGAGGCAAGACCTTCCCTAGGGGATCAGGGGCTAAGTTCACAAGGTGAATGGATGGTGTAGAGTGATGTATAATGATTTCTTTATAACGTGTGTTCCACATCGTGACCCCACGGGAGAGCACGTCGTGCTGGAAAAGAGAAGCTATCTGTCGGGTTGACAGACAGACTCACGGAAGCAAACACAGAGTCTTGAGTCAGACTCGGGTATCCCGGGAAGCAGGAATGTCCAACAAGGGGACTCTTGTATACACAGGAAGAAGACAGACTCGGGAAAGACAGAAATGGGGCCAGGCAAAAGTCCTGTGGCAGGCGTTGCTGTAGGGATGTTCTAAATCAGCAAAGGGGCCAGGGCATCCAGAACTGAGTGAGCAGCGAAGACACAGAGTCATACGTGCCGGACGGCAGAGCGCGGGCGGCTTTGCACACATTGTAAGGATGCTGTCTTTGCTCGCGGTGCAACGGGGAGCCACTGCGTGGTGTTATGCAGACAGAGATGCAGGAGAAGAGCAAGCATCACTAATGAGTAAATGGGAGCACAGTGCATCTAGGTTGGCCGCCTTCTTGGCTCCAGGTAAACACATAACCTGGACTCGAACCCAGGTCTCTGAATCAGCGTCCAGGGTTCCTCCAACCACCCAGCACGTCTCCGTCTGCTTACAATTCCCCACACTGCTCGTTTAAATATTTTTGTCTTTGCAGGGGATCAAACATTGGTGACGTTCAGGAGAAACTCCAAGACAGAGTCAGAAGTAGGAAATAGAATCCATGAAAAAATGCCTTTGCACACCCCACAGCAAAATGCACACCCCACACGGGCATCTTCAACAGCTCCTTCCTCCCTTTGTCAGGTTCTTTCTGTCTGTCTCGGCGGGCAGACCTCTGGTTGCGTGAACTGGTTTGGATCCAACTGGAAGACTGCACAAGGCGAGTTCACACTCCTGGTTTGATGCGTTGGTGAGACGCATCCGAGCTTTCCAAGTGTGGTGATTCAGGCTCTTGCTTGGGCACCAGGATCAATCATGTTGTAAGCGTTTAAATGAAGCTGGTCACTGAGGTCTTGTTTTCCTCTTTGCTTTTTTTGTTGGCAACCCTTCAATGGTCCCTGACATCAAAATACTCTTTAAGACTGTGGTTTCGAACCCGGGGGGTGATTTTACCTCCAGGGGACATTTGACAACGTCTGAGGACATTTTGGGTGGTCACTACTGGAAAGGAGGGGGATGCTACTGGCATGTGGTGGGTGGAAACTTAGGGACACCGTTCAACACCTTATGGTGTATAGGACGCCCCACCCCAGAGAGTGATCTGGCCCCAAAAGCCCAAGAATGAACCGTGTAGTCAGCGGCCGACGTTACAAGGGGTGTTGTTGGTAGATCTCGAGGTAGAACTAGGAAAAGGTAAGACTAAAATCAGGAAGCCCCAGGGTTTCTTTATGAGAATACCATAGCCTGTCTCATTAGCCAAGAATATTTTATAAATAGAGAGTCTGAGTAAAAACAATAGAGAAAGACCACTTATACTTTTATATAGTTTAATACAACTGTAAAGTCGACGTAACCATGACCAAAGTAGACATTGATGACAGTCGTGTGAATTTATGCATGGCTAAGTAGGTTTTATTCCTGTGCTATGTTTAAGACATAGGATATTTACCACATTAACTAAATATCACGCTATCTATGTATTAGTATACTTAAAAGTGTTCAAAGATGGTAAAATCTTGGATTGCGAGTAACTTGTTCAGTGAGTGTTCCGCAAGACAAGCAAAAATTTCTAATAAATTTTCACCTGATAAACGAGTTACGTCTCACAATACAAGCGGTACCTAATGCGGAATGGCACATGATCAGAACTGAGCCAATGGGTGTTCTTTCTCTCTCTCTCTCTCTCTCTCTCTCTCCCTGTCACTGCAGGATAGTGAGCGATCGTCAATGCAGTGTCACATTTTTGAGAAATCCTCAAAAGGACGCAAAGGTAAGTGTCACTGGATAGGTTCCTTGTTAAAGCTGCACATAAAGAAAAACATTCCATTGAGCCAATAGATACGAGTGATTCCATTAGTGATAGTGAAAGTCGTCCTACACGATAACCCTCCTCTCTCTTGTCTCCCTCACACCAGCCCCGAAGGTGTTCAAAGGAAAGTGCAGGTTAACTTATTGTTTTCATTTTGTATTTTCTTTATTATTTGGTATTACATTACAGTATTGTAATCATTTTTATACGACTATTTTTGGGTTGTGGAACGAATCATCTGAGTTTCCACCATTATGAAGAAATTCGCTTTGATCTACAAGCACTTTGGATTACAAGCATGTTTCTGGAACGAATTATGCTCACAAACCAAGGTTTTACCACAATTAATTTTAAATATTCAATATTACAAAGGTGAGGGGGCCAACACACACCTCAAAACAAAGATTTTTAAAAGTGGGTTATCCCCTTTAAAAGTGGGTTATCCACAAAATCTGCTACTGTACCAAAACCCTACAATGAGTGTGCTTCATCATTACTTAAAGAATGTTCTTCAAAGTGCAGAAGCAGACTTTCAGAAGACCCATGCACAGAAAACAGGAATAATGAAAATAGATCAAGGAAAGAAAATAAAAGTCTGGGGTTGAGAGAGGGTACATGGTTAAGTATTTGAGGGGCTTCCATTGCTGGCAAGGACAAACTGGATTCTTTTTTTTTTTTTAATGCTTTTAATGATTATTTGTTTTTGAGAGAGACAGCATGAGCAGGGGAAGGGGCAAAGACAGAGGGAGACATAGAATCCGAAGCAGGCTCCAGGCTCCGAGCTGTGAGCACAGAGCCCAACATGGGGCTCGAACTCATGAACCGTGAGATCATGACCCGAGCCAAAGTCAGATGCTTCACTGACTGAGCCACCCAGGCGCCCAGCACAAGCTGGATTCTTAAGGCTCAGAAGCCACACCTCTGATCTGAAGTAGTCAAGAGAAATGCCTGGAAATCCCCAGTACCTCTTTCTCCTTGGAAAAGAGAACACTCCAGTGTATCGAGAACTCCCAACGCCTGTGCAGATTGTGCACAAGAATTAGGAAAGGTTCGTGCAGGGTCCGGCTGCCTCGTCGCCAGCTGCCAAGAGCTGACAAAGATATTCCACCTCCATTAGGAAGGGAGGTCCATCCAACTGGATTCCCAAAGCAGACTGTAAAATGTAACGGCAATATCCAATGACCATGGGAATTTTGACCCAAAGTTGTAAAACAGAAACAACCAAAAAGGAAAAAAAAAAAAGTTGGACCCGTTTTCTGTCAAAGTATAAATTTATAGAGATTGAGAATTAGAGCTGTGGAAAAGAAAATATTACATAATGACGGACCATTAATAACTGCCTTGTAAAATGCTCCTATATCGGCCAGAAGGTGGGTGTGTGCCGTGTGGGATCATGGGAATGGAAAAAAACGGATTCCAGTTCTTGATTCACAGATGTCATGGGAAAGACAGCAACAGGTTTCTTCTCGACCCCAGCTGGCTTTCGATCCTGCCTTCAATCACCAATACCAAGCTCTGATTTAACACGAAAAAGTAAAGAGAGTCAGTGTTTTTTCTAACACGGACCAAGATGGAAGCGTGGGTCATGCATTCAATTCGCTGGGTCCCCACTAGTACTAAAAAGGGGCGCCTGGGTGGTTCAGTCCACTGAGTGTCCGAGTTTTGTTTTCGGCTCAGGTCACGATCCCGGGTCATGGGATTGAGCCCTGAGGTCGGGCTCCATGCTGAACGTAGAGCCTGCTTGGGATTCTGTCTCTTTCCCACAATGTCCCTCTCCCCTATTTGCATTCTCTCTCTCTCTCTCTCTCTCTCTCTCTCTCTCTCTCTCTCTGTCTTTCTCACTCTCTCAAAATAATAATTACAACAATAATAAAAATAAATAATAATAAATTTGAAATGAAAGAGTGTCCTAGTTACACATTAATAAAGCCACATTTGAGAACACCATTTCTACATCATTAGCACAAGTCAGTATTTCTTGCTCACCTTTGGTTTCAGGTTTGGGTTTGTGTGTGTGTGAGTTCCAGACAGTTCTGCCAAAGACGCCACAGTGAGGGTCTGAAAAATCACAGCTTATGGGATCTCCTCTTAAGCCCCAAGGCTGTGTAAGATTATATTCCATAGCTAAAATTTAAAAAAAAGACAAGAAATACCCAGTGTTGTGGAAAACAGTATGGAGGTTCCTCAGAAAGTTAGAAATAGAACTACGCTACGATCCAATAGTTCCCCTACTGAGTACTTAACCAAAGAAAACACAAGCGTTAATTCAAGAAAGAAAAGAAAAGCGCGAATTCAAAAAGACACACACGCACGCCTACGTTTACAGCAGCATAATATTTACAACAGCCAAGATACAGAAGCAACCCAAATGTCCATCGATGGATGAACGGATAAAGAAGATGTGGTCTATATACACAAGGGAGCATTACTCGGCCATCAAAAAGGATGAAACCTTGCCATTTGAGACATGGATCTAGAAGGTATCACGTTAAGTGAAGTAAGTCAGACTTAGGAGGACAAACACTATGATTTCACTCATACGTGGAATCTGAAAAGCCCCACGTATGAATAAACAAGCAACCAAAAAGCAGAAACAGACCCATAAATGCAGAGAACAAAGTGGAGGTATGATGCCCCATGGTGGCTACACATGTGATGAGCACAGTGTCACGTGCAGAAACTCTGTCACGTGCCAAACTCTGTCCACGGCAAAACGGGTATTTCCAGGGCATTATAACGCCAAGAGCTCAGATCTCTGACCTTTGTTCATTTCCCACTTACTGGACTGATGCCACTTTGTAAACCTTGCCCGTTGTGGGGTTCCCCCCTTTTCCCAAGGCGCTGGTTTTAAGCGTCCTGCACACAAATTCTGATTCATTACTAAGACTCGTTCTTTGGCCAGTGGCTTTCCGAGACATTGCTCCCGAGGGGACTGTAAGAGCTGAGTCTGCACCGGGCTGGAAGCCAGACGTGTATAACGAGATACGAAAGCCCGAGTCTTTTCTCCGCGATGTCCTTGAGAATGAAGATCGCTTCGGATGAAACTCAAGGCCGGCAGGTCTCCGCCTCAGCTGGTCTTTGGCTGGTCTGGGTGACGCAAGATGAACGTTTTTCGGAGATGTACTGTCCCACACCGTGCATATACCTAGCAACCCTGTAAAGTGGACTGAACATTTTGTTGACGGTCGATCTCCTATTATGTGTTTTTTACCACCATCGAAAAAAAAAAAAGCTTATCTCAGCTTCCAAGTTCACAGGGTTTACAAGACCGTTTCTCGCATGCACTTCTGGAAGGAAACGTGCCTGTTCAAATAAACCCTGGGACCGGCAGACTGAGTGGGGGTTTAAGGAGATGGTAGTTTTCTGTGTAAAACAAAACAAAGCATCAAATGCCAAATTCTCGCATAAACACAGTCACTGTAGGTCTTGAGCATTTGACAGTTTTATCCAGCGTCCAGTGTTTTCGGGAGAAGGAACACAGAGAATCTGGTTCTTAGCCTCTTTAATGAACGTCTCGTTAGTTTTATTATGGAAGGGTCACATGGTTCACTGGAATGAGCAGGAACCAGATGTAGCATAAATCTGAGCTCCGTGACGTATTAACTGCGAGATCTCAAACAAATGACTTAGTCTTTCTCAGGCTCAATTCTGCTACCTTTCAAGTGGACACATATCCTATCGTTCACAGTATTTAAGTCCCAGATGATAATGTGTGCCCGGAAGTGGGATTGCTGGCTATGCTTGAACGTTTAAAGGAGCCTTCCTACTATTTTCCAGAGTGGCTACACCAGTTGGCATTCCGACCCGCAGCGCACAAGGGTTCCAACTTCTCGATACCCTCGCCAACGCTGGTTACGTCTTGTCTTTTTGATGAGCCATTCTAACAAGGGGACGTGATAGCTCACTGTAGTTTCGATCGGCATCTCAAAGAAATGTGTGCACAGCTCTGTTCACTGCTGCACTATTTATTCACAACAACCAAGATACGGTAACGATGAATGAATGGCAAAAAGATATGTGACACAGAAGCACCTAAGTTTTCCTTAACGTTCTGGGGATCCTTCTCACAAAAATGCAAAAGGACGTTAAGAGACTTGCATGAACACAGTATGCAGTGACTCTACAGAAATTCTGGAACAGTCCCTGCCCAGAAGATGTGGAACCAGAGCCTACGTTGGCCTGCCTGTCCCTGAAAGATTCCCTCTTCCAAGGGGTCTCCACGAGAGGGGTGCACAAGCTTGGTCACCCGGTAAACAGGCTTTTGTGTGACCCTCAGTTGGTCGCGACATTCTGCTCCCCGGCTGCAAGTGACATCAGTATTATCAACTATACAAGAGTGGGCTTCAGTGATGAAGGCAGGATGTTTTTACCAAGCAGCAAGGGTCAAGCCACGTGAGTAGAGGGAACGTGCAATCAAGTAACGTATTTGTTGATAATGATGTCGGAGGCACATTTTTAACAAGCGGCAAAGGCAATGTGCACGGTCACTCTCAGGCACCAGGTAAGAATCTGGCAAAGCGTGGCCTGAACAACAGATCCGGCCCCTGAACAGTGCTTTGTTTTAATAAAACTTTATTGGAACACATATTGTCTAGGGAAGCTTTCGCGCTCTCTCACAGACACAGTGTGCCCTGTAATGCTGAAAACATTTAGCATCTGGTCCTTTGCAAAAAAATGATACAATAATACTGTATCGTGTATTTGCAAGTTGCTAAGAAAACAGAATTTAAAAGTTGTCCACACAGGAAAAATAAGTTTGTAAGTATGTGTGGTGATGGATGTTGGCTACACCTACTGTGGTGATCATTTCTGCAATATATGTGGGCACCCGATCTTGTATACCCGAAACTAAATAGTGTCGTATGTCAATTATACCTCAATAAAAAAATTAAAAGTTGAATTGAAAAAGAGCCAGGGCTGGCCCCTGAACTAGACGAATATAGAAAAGCTTATTCTGTAAATGGAAAAAGCAGACCAGAAGCAGACTCCTTAAAAGATACAAAGTTTTATTAAACAATCCTGGAATGAATAGTATTATTACATAAATTAGGCAGCAGTAAAATTTTCCTAGGGTATATATACAAATCACAGTGATTTTCATTGTGCAAGATTTGAAAGGATTAGCGACAGGCTATTTTCTTTCTCCACATGGGAAGCTGTGACGACCCTCCCCACCCCCACCCAGGAATCCCCGTGCTGGCTCGCCGGGGCGCACCGCACCCGCAAAGGCACTCCGTCTCGTGTCTGCGGCCACCCCACTGGACCGCCACGGGGACCCGCGATGCGCGGGCGACCCAGCCAGGTGGCCCCGTTAAGCGCAGCGCAAGAGAGAAGGAAGCTACAGTCGTCACCCAGAGCTGAAAACCCATCTCAGAGCGCAAGGCGCACTGAGCGTCAGAAGGCCACAGCTCCCACCCGCTAAAGCACCCACGGAACGACACTTTCTCTCCGTTACTCTAAACACAGGGGCCGACCACGGAAGATCCCATGGTAGTGCAACAGAACGGGTTACAACACAGTAATTTATAGGGAACTGTGACACAGGACTTGCCTTCTACTCTGAAGGTCTGTTCCCTGGGATGCGAAAAGCAGACTCCATAGGAACATGCAACGCTTGCTGAAAACTCATGTCCTGCCCTCCACCGCCACTGAGACACGCACACACACAGACACGCACACACACACACACCAAACTGCCCACACGCATCATTAACACCAGCGGTCGTGTGCTTGTCTTCTTGGTTTTGGTAGGTGGATGTCGCCCCCTGAAGGTGGCATCATGAGAAGGATCTTCTCACTTCCGTGAGGAAATGGGACACACGGCACACAGGACTGGCCCCACGCCGACGAAACCCACACTCGGTGGACGGACCTCCGGGAAAAGAACTCAAGCCTCCCATGCCGGGATCCCCGCCGTGGGAGCCATCACGGGCTTCTGTGAACCTATTTGTTTCCGGATGTAAAATCAACTGGCTGGAAAAACAAAATCCAACCGAGTACTTCTCCCGCACTACGATAACCACGTAGGTGGGATGACAATTTTGAGGTCATCGTGGGACGGGACTCGGCGTGACATGCTCCCGGGGCGGGGGCAGCCCTGGGGACCCACGGGGTGGGGCGCTGGGGTCTTTAGGTGAGGGCACGGGTTCATATTTTCACAGTTAAAGTGGTCCAAAATCCGGAGGCAACTCAGGTCATACGGAGAAAGGGCCAACGCGTCCCACATGATGCGACTGGGGTACTGGGGATTCTGGGGGTGGGAACACCCACGGGAGCCTTTGAGTAGAGCGGAGAGAGTGAAACACAGCAGGGCAGCAGATGCTTACTCACAGGTGGCTGGGCAGGGGTGGGGAGAGCGATGTGAGAGCCTCACGATGGTGTGAGCGGGGCACGCGGCTGACATGTTGAGTTGGGATCTCTTTCGACGCGTCTTAACTCCAGCCTCAGAAACCACGATGTGACCCTTGCCTCAACAGATCTGTGCACGACACAGAGGGTTCCCACCTGTGTTTTGCAAGAAGGGGCTGGATGTTGTCGAACAATATGTAGGATATGCGGTTACGGCCAGTTGCGACTTTATCACCTTCTCAGTTTTGAAGATGTGTATCCAGGCGGGCTGGTGACCATCCCCTTAGGAAAAAAAAAAAAGAAAAAAAACGACACCCACCCCTACGTACTTCTTTGCGAAACATTCATTTCCTGAGGATGCTTTTTTAACGGTGTTTGTATTTCAGAAAATATTGCCAAGTCATAAAATTGCATAGGACAAAAGGACTGTACAGTTTTGTTTCTGGTGCGATTTTGCGAACATTTCCATGACGTTTTTTCATGGCTTTTTTTTTTTTTTTTTGCACACGGATATTTGATCTGATCCCTGAAGATTTGAGAGTGCCCCCCACCAAGTAAACTATTTTTCAGTTATATATAGTGACGGTCCCGGGGGGTTGGGACTCATTTTGATTAAGCCAGTGTTTGTATGACATCACCCTGCTTCATTTACAGCCCAGCCACGGGCAGTTAACACATGGCTTGTGCCACTTGGAATATTGAAATGGCAAGAATGAGCTTAACACCATCTGGTATTCTTGGAATTCCTTTTAATTTTTAATTTGTTTTGCATGGCTGATGGCGGATGACAATGTTTTTAAAGAACCGTGTGATCCAAGCGTTCCAACGTTGGGTTGTTTTTGTGTGTGTGTGTATCTGTCCAAAATTAAGGCAATGCGTTCCGTGCTATCTTGATGCAATTTTCATGCCAGATATTAAATCCGGGACGGTGAGCACGAAACCCAAAAATAGGCGTATGGGTCCATGTATCTCCGCACAATGTTTCATCGTGTTCAAGAAAGGTGTTTCATTTATTTTTATTTTTCTTAAGCACAAAGCTCCAAAATAATAATAATAATAATTTATTTTTATACGTCAGAGAAGGCGAGATCTCTGCTCTCCCTTGTGGGTTTATATCAGAGCGTACAAAGTGACTTTGTTGATTCCGTTTTGGAACATTCGATGGTGAAATAGTTTAGAATCCACTGGATGTGTGGCCCATTCTGGACCCTCTCCTTTGTCCAAATAGGACGGGGATCGCTCAGCATAGACTGAAAGCACCACTTTGAAACACCCTTTGAAAAGAATTGTTGAGTTCGTCATTACAAAGAGTTTATTTTGCTAAATCTTGTACTCACTCTGACCTTCTCATCGGAGGTCTACCTGAAGAGCAGGTCATTTACGGGAAAGGGGGACACGCTGGACGCCTTGAATTTCACGGTCTTTTAAAAGCTTTTTTATGTGCTGTTCACTCTACATTCAAGTACCAACAGCCCCGGCCTCCTGGGCGTGTGAGTGGCATCTGGCCGGACCTGAAAGACCACTGCATGGCCTCTGACACTTTGCTGCTTCAGAAAAATGCCTGACTTCCCCACAGGACAGGTCGTTACACCCGTACATGTAGCTGTAGAAGGGGTCGGAGGGGGCGCCTGGGTGGCTCAGTCGGCTAAGCGTCCCAATTCGGTTCAGGTCATGATCCCACGGTTCGTGGGTTCGAGCCCCACATCAGGCTCTGTGCTAACAGCTCAGAGCCTGGAGCCTCCTTCGGATGCTGTCTCCCCCTCTCTGCCCCTACCCGCTCACACTTAATCTCTCAAAAATAAATAAACATTTAAAAAAAATGAGAAGAGTGGTTCCATGCACAGGAAAGGCTTTCACAAGTGCAGCACTGGAAAAGTGTCTCCGATGGTGCAGACCCGGCAGGTGACTCAAGAACACCTGAGCTGTAGAAACCTTGAGAGGGTCCTCAGGCGACCCTCGCCCCACACCCACGTTCTCCAACACACCTCCCAGGGTATGCACAGCTCCCCTCCTGGCTGCCCGAGGACACGGATGTTTCCAGGCGAGCATGGGAAGAAAGGAAGGGTACAGAGGGGTCTTGGACGTCTGTGGAGGTGTCCTCCTGGCGTCGCCCTAGGCTCTGGAACCTACTAGTTAAGTGCACAGACATCCCTGCAGCAGAAGGTCCTGGTTGAGCCCTACGACCAGTCACACGGACAGATGTGAGGAGCTCTGCGTTTCCAGAGCACTCACAGCCAGGGGGGAACGGGCAATCCCGTGAGGTCCGTACAGCAAAGTTCAGAATCAGGAAGCGGAAACACAGGGCAGAAGGTCATGGATCACGGACAGCACGGACCCCGAGGACATCTTTGCGCGTCCCGTGTCCTGGGAAGAACCACACCTAGCAACACGCTCAGTGTGGACCACTCCACATCTGCCTTTTCACCGTGCTGCTAGATGTGTCTCTGCCCTTCTGGTTTCAAGAGCTAACGTCACCAGGTATGACGCACTAAAGACAAGAGACGCGGACCCACCACACGAAATTTTCTTCACAACCTACGAAATGCACAGAAGACGACACAAAATGCACACACCGTATCCGTTTTAGGTTTTGTCCCCAAGGAAACAGATTCTTGAAAGAGCGACTCGAAAAATAAAAATCACAGGCTGTGCCAAGTACGAACATGGACATCAATGCACGATTTGCACGCCACTCATAGTCTTTTTACACACACGCACACACGCACACGCACGCCATCTGTGGTGACGGCGGAACATGTTGAGTTCAAACTTATAAAGTGAAGTCTGGGAGGAAAACTGAGATATCACAGTAGGTTCATCACACTAAGAGAGAAGACAAAATCTACAACCAAACAATTTTCCGAAAGTTCCTACTGTGCAGTAGATTTCCAGTTGTTTAAATAAGGCCAGGTCCATGACTTTCTACGGGTCTCCAGGCTCTTTGTATACATCCAGATATATAGAAATACGGAAACGTCCTTATCCCGCGTAGACGACCCTTCTTCTGAGCCATCAGTGTCCCCGGCAGGTTCAAATCGTCCTGTTTCTCCCAGGAGACAAGATAAAGGATTTGGTTAGTTTGCAAAATAACGGGGTCAATTTTGTAATAACAGCAATAACTCAAAAGGAACTCAACGATACGCACACACAGGAGGAAACTTTTTCAATGAAATTCTTATTCCAAACATCCACAAGCAGGGATCGTAAGGGGTGTGAGATGCTTAATAAAACAAAACACAACAAACCTAAGCAGTCTTTTTATAAAAAATTTTTTAATATTTATTTATTTTTGAGAGAGAGAGAGAGAGAGAGAGAGAGAGAGAATGTGAGAGAAGGAGGGACAGAGAGAGAGAGAGAGAGACAGAATCCAAAGCAGGCTCCAGGCTCCAAGCTGTCAGCATAGAGCCCGACGCGGGGCTTGAACCCACAAGCAGTGAGATCATGACCTGAGCTAAAGTCAGAAACTGAACCGACTGAGCCCCCCGGGCGCCCCCAAACTAAGCATTCTTTTAAAGGTGGGTCTCAAATGTGATATGATGGTGTCATGCATATAGATCACATGGATTTCACAAGCAAATCTCGATCCTGTCTCGATGGGCTTCACCATAGAACCTTCCAGTTAGACAGAACACATTTTATTCTGAGGTCAAATAAAAGCTCAAGTGTGAGGTATCTCCCTTCCAGCTGTCCTAACATCGTCTTCCTTGGGCTAAAAAACATGGAGAAGGAACTCGCAAAGATGAACAGTTAAGACATACAGTTATCAGTCAGCTCTGGAGGGCAGTATTCACCCTGAGCCTGCCTCTCATCCGTGGCAGACCATTTCGTCTCCCGAAGAAATACCCTCCTGCACGGAGACTCACCCCTGATGACTGAGCACGGAAAATGCCGGATCTCTGTTCCGCCCTGTGTGCAAAATGACGGAGACAGATTAAAACGTTGGGGTGCCCGAATGGCTCAGTCAGTCAAGTGTCTGACTGTTGATTTCGGCTCAGGTCATGATCTCAGGGATCAAGCCCCACGTCGGGCTCTACACTGTCAGCTCGCACCCCACCTGGGATTCGCCTGCTCTCTGCCTCTGCCTCTGCTTATGTTCTCTCTCTCTCTCTCCCCCCCTCTCTCTCTGTCTCAGAATAAATAAACTTTAAAAAAAAATACGAAAATCAAGGAAAGTCAACACGTAGGCATATCGCTGGCAATATGTCGCCTTTCTTCCTTCACATCATTTTTCTTGCCTTGACGTGAGAAGCAAAGCCATAAACTCAGACATTCCACAGACACAGAGTCAGAGACCTTCGCAGGTTCCAAGACATGACAGACTCAAAACCCATCCTTCTAAATGTCACACTGAGCTTAGCCAATTTCATACGAGGGGTAAGCTGGTATGATCACTTTTTGGTGAAAAGGAACCTAAAAAAACAAACACCTTTTTGGAAATACGTGGTAAGTGTTACGGGGAGAGTGGAGTGGAGCTCAGGGCTTCCAGAAAAGTCGAGAACGCAGGGAGTTTTACGAAGGAGGCATGCGTCTCTACATTCGGGCACGCACACACCTTGCAGGGCTCTTACTCAGACGTACGGATTGTGCCCCTCAGGTCTGTCTGGGGAGGAGGGTGTGGGACGCAATACTGTCTCTGGGCCACCTTGAGTGACACCTTGAGTAACCTTGAGTAACATGCCCCGGGGGGCCGGGAGTGGGGGAATGCTTCTTAAACAAGCTGATGCTTGGAAGGACCAGGTCATGTTCTGCTCCCCTGCTCGTGTCCCACTGGATGAGGGAAGCCCCCGTCTTGGTCAACGCAACATCCCCTTGATGAGGGACGTGTCAACCTCACTGGAGTGCAATTACGGAGAAGAAGATATACCTTCCACGTGTGGATTCGCGTCCTCAGAAATTCTTGAAGACTTCCAAATCCTTCGGCGAGACGGGAGGGGCCGCGTTCCAGTCATTGTCGGGATACGCTTCGAAGTTGGAGGTATCGCCCTCGCCACACAGCTTGGGCACGATGGGTGGCTGTGGGGCCCGGGCAAGACACAAAGGCACAGTTAGGAAGGAACAAGGCGCACCGGGAAGGGACGTGCGTCGCAGCGTGTCTACGGCTTTACGTAAAAATGGAGAGGAATTGAGAAAAAATAAAAAGCACAGAAAACCCAAGCCGTCTTCCCTTTGCTTATGAACGTGGGAAGTTTCGAATCTGAAACTTCCACGAAGAGAGGAAACACGCTACCCAGCAGTTGCTCCTTGAAGTCTAGAGGGAGAACCACCCAGATCGCTTGTTAAATGCAGATTTCCAGGCCAGCCGCGGTCTCAGGGATTCTGAGGGAGCTGGTCCAGTGGCCAGAGTTTGGGAAAATCCCAGAAAGATGTCAAGCCTCAGTCCTGCGTTGGTAAGATGAGGTGATCGGCCACTGAGTAAATATTTTTGGTTTTGCCAGCTGTAGAATTTGTTGTGACCGCTCAGCTCTGGCACTCCGGGGTCAGGCAGCCTCAGACAAAATGTGAATGAAGGGATGTGGCCGTGCACTAATGAAACTTTATTTATAAAAATAAGCAAGGGGCAAGGGTGCCTGGGTGGCTCAGTAGGTTAAGTGGCTGACTCTTGATTTCAGCTGAAGTCACGATCTCATGGTTCGTGGGTTCAAGCCCCACGCAGGGCTCTGAGCTGACAGGGCGGAGCCTGATTGGGATTTTCTGTTTCTTTCCCTCTGCCCCTCCCCCATGTGCGCGCACGTGAGCTCTCTTTTTGTCTCTGTCTCTCTATCAAAATACATAAATAATCATGAGGATTTAAAAAAAATAAGCAAGGGGCTTAGGAGGAAATAGAGTAAGAGACTAACACTCAGCCATGGCAATGCGTACCTTCTAATATCTATTTGGTTTGGGGTTTTTTTTTTTCATTTTTTTTTTGTTTAGTGTTTATTTTTGAGACAGCGACAACATGAGTGGGGGAGGGGCAGAGAGAGAAGGAGACACAGAATCGGAAGCAGGTTCCAGGCTCTGAGCTGTCAGCACAGAGCCTGACGTGGGGCTCAAAATCGCGAACCACGAGATCGTGACCTGAGCGAAGACGGAACGCCCAACTGACTGAGCCACCCAGGTGCCCCCCTATTTGGTTTTTGAACAACGAAAATATGTTACTTATTGAATTGGAAAAAGTAAGTCAGTTAAGACAATAAAATACTTAAAAGTTAAAAGCAGCTCATTGAGACATTGGTGGTCTGGGCTGAATGTTAGCTTTTGGGTTGGGAGGCCGAGCATTAGCATTTTTTAGGTCTCTCCATCGAGTCCAAGAAGTATAAGGTTGAGAATGTCACCTAATTAAGGAGTCGTGTCAAAAGTACATTCAGTTTAAGGAGGCTCCTGGGTGGTTCAGTGGGTAAAGCGTCCAACTCTTGGTTTCGGCTCAGGTCATGATCTCGCAGTTTGTGGGTTCGAACCCCACATCGGGCTCCATGCTGACAGCGTAGAGCCTCCTTGGGACTCTCTCTCTCCCTTGCTCTCTGCCCCTTCCCCAGTCACTCTCTCTGTCTCTCCCTCAAAAATAAATAAATAAACTTAAAAATTTTTTTTCAAAACTACATTCAGTTTAGGGGCGCTTGAGTGGTTCAGTCAATTAAGCATCTGACTTCGGTTCATGAGTTCATGGGCTGCACAGTTCATGAGTTCAAGGCATTGAACTCACAGTTCATGATCTCACAGTTCATGAGTTCAAGGGCTGCATCAGGTTTTCTGCTGTCAGCTCAGAGCCTCCTTCAGGTTGTCTGCCCCCCTCCCTCTCTGCCCTTCCCTGTCTTGCTCTCTCCCTCTCTCTCAGAAATAAACAAACGTTAAAAACATAAGTAATTACTTAACTTTGTTTATTATTATTTATTCTCATTTTAATTATTTATAATTATATATATTTTTATATATGCATATCAGTATATATATTCACTTCAAAGAATGATCTAGAGAATATTCCTCATCTAATCTACTGCCAGGGGTCTCAACCCGTGACTTCCAGGTGTCTCTTTATCGCTAAGACTTAACACCGAACTGGGATGTTGTTGTATTAACGATTTGAGATGCTCTGCTCTGTTACACAAATTAAACAAGGTGTCAGCCACAAACAAAAGAGTCACAGGATCACTCTGTGCCCCTTGTTGACGAGTAAAAGACGCCAAGCTGAGACCCACCCGCTTACGTATGTTGTACCTTCAGTTTCCTTTGTGGGACCGCCTCCCAATCCACAGTTCGGAACCACCGGTGTCTTTTCACGTCCTCCGCTCCGTTCTTCAGAAGAAACAGGGACACCATCAGCAGACAGAATTTTGACAGGACAGGAAAGAAAATATTCCAGAGAAGGTCTACTGTACTTAGGTTAGTGCGTGCGGGCACACACATGCACGCACACACAAAGTTTGCTGTTTTGAGTAACTGTCCCTGGACCCTACGCTATGAGGGGGACACCCGTCAATGAAGCCCTTTGTGTTTTGTTCACTTTCCTTCATAGCAGCAACCTCTGGATCACACATGAACGTGTGATGCCAGCTCAGGCTCCCGAGATAAAGAGAGAGACACAGAGTCATTTCTGAATCTGTCACCTGTGTTCATCTTGATGATTTTCTTTGGTATTTAGTATCCTCATCATACAGACATAGGAACCAAGGTTCACTGAAGGATGTAATTGGCTCGGTATTGGGAAGCTATTAAGTCACATGACTAGGACTCAAACCCACGATGTCCAACTTCAGAGATCTTGAACAGCCACCCACTCAGCAGTACCTTCCAATTAGAGTCTTAGTGTGTTTGTGGACTAATAATGGTGCGCTAACGCCTGTGTGTTTCTCAAGTGTGATCTGATGGCCACATTGCAGACACCGACGGCAGCATGGCCTCTGAAAACCCCTCCCAAGTGTCCGGCCTTCGACCCTCCCTTTATTCTCCCTTTTTATGGTCCTCGGAGCAACTTTTTTAATCGATTAAATGTTGGAAACTGCGGAGAGAGAAATACACGAATTCTGTGACATGGGAAGAAGCCAGTGGATCTGAATGTAACATTTCGTTTGTGAAATGTTTTACAGTGTAAAGCTCATATTTTTAACCTTTTCAATTTTTCATCCTCAAACAACAAAGCTCTCAATTACTGTATCTACAAAAGGAAAGACATGGTGATGTGAATTGTTTCCACTTTTTCCCTAATCGTATTATTTTGACAACCATTCCTCTTTCCCTATTGGGAAAAAAATACTCTCCCTTCACTTCTAAGTCAAACAGCAAATACCTGTTGAGTGTTACTGTGAGTGATGTGGAGAGAAGGCAAGTAAGATTGGAAGTTTACTCTCAAGTAAGTGAAACTCTACTATGGGTGGTAACGGATTATACTATATAGATAGGGATAAGTAAAGAGGTAGGTAGTTAGATAGGATGGATAGATAGATAGATAGATAGATAGATAGGTAGATATGACGATGGATAGATAATAGATAGATGACAGGTGATGGATAGATAGGTGGTAATAGATATGATGTGTGCATACGCAGATAATGGATAAATAGATGAGGGATGGATGGATAGATGGATAGATGGATGATAGATTGATAGATGATGGATGGATGGATGCATGGATGGATGGATAGACAGATGGAAGGATAGATGATGGATAGATAAATAGATGATTGATTGATAGACGATGGATGGATGGATGGATGGATGGATAGATGGATGACAGATCAATAGATTATTGATTGATAGATGATGGATGGATGGATGGATGGATGGATAGACAAATGGAAGGATAGATGATGGATAAATAGATGGTTGATAGATGATGGATGGATGGATGGATGGATGGATGGACAGATAATAGATTGATAGATAGATAGATATACAGGGTGGATAGATGGATAGGTGGATGACAGACAAATAGGCAGACAGAGAGACAGGTAGAACACAAGGAAGAAAGAGTGCAGATAAAGGGCATTAACAGGAGAAAACCAGCAAGGTGGGCAGTGAACACGGAGAAAGGTGTGTGGAGGGGTGATTAGCCCACCACGGCTGGCGCGAGGCTGCACCATGAAGATCAGTGCACCCTAAGCTGAGCTGGGGAGGAACCAGGAGGCCGGTGAATGCCAAGCTAAGGCCCTTGGGCTCTACACTGGGAACACACGCCCTTTTCAATAGACAAATGAGTGCGTGGATGGAGAAAGCCTACAACGGGCACACGTGCAGCGGGAAGCTACAACCACCATCCCGGAAGGCAGGGACACACCCTGACAAGGACAACAACACCACGCAGAAGGGAGAGACGGTCAGCCTGGCGAAAGCACACACGTCTATCTACACGCAACCTGCACTAGACCGCTTACTACTCGGGAACATATTTTCATTTTGATGAGGCAGTCTCTGTAGCCTCTTCCAGCCAGTATCCACATGGCGAAACCCCACCCAGACCGTAAGTCCTAGCTTGGATGTCTGTGTGTGCTTTTTCCAGATTCCCTAGGTCGGAACATCCCAGGAGGCCTGGCGTGGTCACTGAGCTCCTCCCGTCACGTTCTACCGATGGGGCATCTGCGTCATCCTTGAAGTCGTGGCCAAGGACCCTGCTCCTAGCTGCGTGTTTGTGGCATTACCACGGCACGTGTCCACTCGTAAGAAGAGGCTGCTGCGAGGACACGTCCAGACCGCACTCCTGGACGGAGGGGCTCAGATGAAAGCCCGGAGCACCCATGGCCTAGCTCTGTGCCTCCTTCTCTGCAAACCCAAACTGCTCCAGGCAGGCCAGCTCACCTCCCCAGGGGCCAAGGTACCTAGAGAAGCACAGCAGGCCAGCCTCCTCTACCTCTATTTGGATGCGGTGCACCAACCAGCATGTGAGTGACACATGCATCGTACATTTTAACCGTCACCAGAGCTGTGTTTGATTGGAAGTCAACACACAGAAGCAGGTCCCGAAGACTTTCTGGGACACACAACACGCCGCCCCTACGTTTTTAGCAAGATGTCCACGTGAAAGAATTATCTTTGCTCCTTACAGGAAACAAACACAAATATCATGTCGTTATAACGCACGCCTGAAACCAACACAATGTTATGTCAATTACACCTCACATGGGAGGAGCCTCCTTGAAAACACAAACACAGGCAATATTCCCCCCCCCACCTCCAAAATGCATGTGACAGACCAAAGTGATGACATGAAATTATAGGAACTGAAAGGAACAGAGAAAATCCAATTTATCTCTGTGGGTTTGGGGGTCTTTAGTTGGGTGGGGGAAATCTTCCCCAAATCCCATAATCCTGGGCTAATCCTGACAGGAACATGTGACAAATCCCAGTAGAGCTGAATTCTACAAAATAACTGGTTAAGTCTTCAAACTCTCACGATCCTCAGCAACACAGAAAGCCTGAGAAGGTGCCACGGTCAAGAAAAACCAAAGGAGGGGCGCCCGGGTGGCTCAGTCGGTTGGGCAACTGACTTCAGCTCATATCACGATCTCACGGTTCGTGGGTTCGAGCCCCGCGTTGGGCTCTGGGCTGACAGTTCGGAGCCTGGAGCCCGTTTCGGATTCCGTGTCTCCCTCTCTCTCTGCCCCTCCCCCACCAACGCTCTGTTTCTCTCTCTCAAAAATAAATAAACATTAAAAAAAAAAGACAAAAACCAAAGGAGACATGATGACGAAACGCAGTATGAGACACCGATGTGATTCCTGAACACAAAGAAGACATTGGGGGAAACTGAACAACATCAAACAGAGTTGGACTTTAGCCAATCATGTCAGACATGGCACGCTGGAGTAGGATGTTCGGAATGAGGGAAACTGGGTGTGAGTATTCGGGAGCTCTCTGTACTATCTTTTTAGTTTTTCTCCACATCTAAAACTCTTCTGAAAAAGCAACATTTATTTTCAAAACATCAGGTTGAGGAAGAGTAGGGAGAGCTTCTGATCCTGGAGGGTTCCCCTCACTACTACTCCGTGGCTGTGGCATCCGACTACCTACCACGTGCAGTGGCCGCGTTCTTGGTTGTTCAAGTTAGAGTCCTAGGCGCTAGCCTCTTATGGATAACACCCCTCACAAGCCCCATCACACCATTTCTAATCGGGCAACGTAAAGAAATCACATGGCAAGCAATTCTAGCAAGGCATGGTCTTGGAGCTTAGCTGTGAATCCATCAGACAATTTTCACACGACTTGTCATAAAACGGCAGTAAGATCGAACGGAGAACTAATCTGTTTCGTGGATGTGTTCCCTGCACCGGTAACATCCCATAAATTAACATTTAAGACCCTCCTTGGAGACGTGGACATAGGAGCCAGTGTCCGTGAATGATGTGAAGGACAAATGAGACCACTGTTATGGGTTGAATTGTGCCCTACGCAAAAGGGATACATCGAAGTCCTAGCCCTGGTACCTGTCAGTGTAATTGTGTGGAAATAGGGTCTTTGCAGATGTAAACAAGTTAAGACGAGGTCATCAGGGTGGCCCTAAATCCAGTGACAGGTGTCCTTATAAGAGACAGAAGAGGAGAGACACAGACACAGAGGAAAAGCCAAGTGAAGGCAGAGGCAGAGATGGGAGGGGCGTGGCCAGAAGCCCAGGGACGCTTGGAGCCCCAGAAGCTGGAAGAGGCAGGAAGGACCCTTCCTTGGAGCCTCAGGAGGCCGCCCAGCCCTGCTCTGCCCGGATCTGAGTGGTCCTACCCCACCTGGATCTCAAACTTCTGGTCCTTTGTTGCAGCAGCCACAGTGACACAAATACACCCACATACACAGAGCAACCCGAGAGTTCACTGGAGACCAAGCCTCACACACGGGTCTGTGTCCTCCAAGATTAGAGCAGACAAGGCCAATGCACTGGCCCAAGTTTAAGCTCCTCCATGGACGTCCAGAACTAGAAATAGCTAAGAAGATGTTCACGCCCTCTCTTAGGCTCCGAGATCCCATAACACAACCACAACATGCATAGAAGATACCATACCCTTTATGCAACAATCCCTTAAATACATTGCCCTCCACATGAAAAGCGTGTGGAAATCATACACAAGATCCACCTCAAATGATTAATTCGCACGCAAATGTGCACACGCATGTTTATCTCGCCATTCACAACAGCCCAAAGGTGGATCAACACAAGCGTCCATCAACAGGCAAATAGGGAAACACAACGGGCTCCATCCATGATCAGGGTATGATTCAGTCATAAAACGGAATAAAGCACTAACACCTGCTAGCCCACGGATGGGCCCTGAGAACATGACGCTCAGGGAGAGAAGCCAGACACAAAAGGTCACTGATGGTGTGATTCTTTTACAGGAAAGCCCAGAATGGGGAAATCCACAGAGACACAAAGTAGATTAGTGGCTACTCAGGGCAGGAGGGACAGAAGGATAGCGTAACGACAGCAGAAGGGTATGGGGTCTCTTTCTGAGATGAAGGAAATTTCTGTAACATTGACTGTGGTGATGGCTGCACACGGTATGTGACGTGTAGGTCAGTAACGCTATTCGAAAAGCAGAAACAAACCAGCAAAATACCGAGAGCCGCGAGATCACGGTTGAGTCATTTCCTCGTTGGGAGAGAAATGGGATGGGGTGTAGACCCAGTCGGACGGGGCACACCCAGACACCCAGATTTGAAATCTGTCCAATCACCAAACACCAATACCGTGCCTTTGTTTCCATACGTAGGGATGTGTGGTGAGAAGTGACAGGGGCACAGAGTGGTGATACGTACGGAAAGAAACACTGACCTTCATGTTTCCGAGCCGTCTCGTTCTGTCAACGACCAGCAGTTTCTTAATGAGGTCCCTATTGGGGGGAAAGAGACAGAGAGTATACACATCTTGATATGGAACCGGGCAAACACAGGATGGCCACAGCCACACGGTCGGCATTTGGAGAGAGGATCAATTTCCCTTTGGCCTCAACCTTTTCTAGCCCTTGTTTCTTAACCGATTATCAGTTTCTAAGTTACGTATGCAAAGCTGGGTGGGCTACACAGAGATCCCAGGGCTGAGGAAACGTGGATGAAATCATTGTGCAGGCTGCTGGTGAGAACGCAAACTGGTGCAGCTGCTCTGGAAAGCACAATGGAGGCTCCTCAAAAAATTAAAAATAGAACGACCCCACGACCCAGCAATTGCACTACTAGGCATTTATCCAAGGGATACAGGCGTGCTGTTTCGAAGGGACACATGCCCCCCAATGTTTATAGCAGCACTATCGACAATAGCCAGAGTATGGAAAGAGCCCAAACGTCCATCGATGGATGAATGGATAAAGAAGATGTGGGGGGCGCCTGGGTGGCTCAGTCGGTTGAGCGTCCGACTTCGGCTCAGGTCGTGATCTCACCGCTCGTGAGTTTGAGCCCCGCGTCGGGCTCTGTGCTGACAGCTCGGAGCCTGAAGCCTGCTTCGGATTCGGTACCTCCCTTTCTCTCTGCCCCAACCCACTCACATTCTGTCTCTGTCTCTCTCAAAAATAAATAAACATTAAAAAAATTTTTTAAAAAAAGATGTGGTGTATACACACACACACACACACACACACACACACACACACATTTGCCACCACGTGGATGGAACTGGAGGGAATTATGCTAAGCAAAATTAGAGAAAGACAAGTATCATA
The DNA here is from genome assembly GCF_022837055.1 of Prionailurus viverrinus. Classification (NCBI taxonomy): domain Eukaryota; kingdom Metazoa; phylum Chordata; class Mammalia; order Carnivora; family Felidae; genus Prionailurus; species Prionailurus viverrinus. Next base: position 1,314,699 of record NW_025927611.1, on the reverse strand, counting down.
AGATTTCATTTATATGTGGAATTTGAGAAACTCAACAGATGAACATAGGGAAGGGAAGGAAAATTAAGATAAAAAGAGAGAGGGAGGCAAACCATTAGAGACTCTTAAATACAGAGAACAAACTGAGGGCTGCTGGAGGGGAGGTAGGTGGGGGATGGGCTAAATGGATGATGGGCCTTAAGGAGGACACTTACTGGGGCGAGCACTGAGTGTCATTAAGTGACGAGTCGCTAAATTCTATTCCTGAAATCACTATTACGCTATGTTAACTAGCTTGGATTTAAATTATGAAAAAAAATAAAGAAAACATTAAAAACATTAAAAAAATTGTTGTGCAGAAAATGAGCCTTTTAATATAACATGCAAAAAAAATAGATATTGAAACCCCCCAGGCCAATCGAAAGACCCACAGCCCAGATTCAAAAACTCCATGATGCAGCTTTCAGTGACTAAGCTTTCCTGATGGGCCTGATGTCCCCGGCTCAGGAGCACATAGCCAGACTCACACTGCGCCCCGGGCTCCATGACCAGCTGGGACGGCTGAGATCCCAAGACCCGTGGTGATCTATGTAATGGTCCAGGGTCCCAGGGTCCCTGGTTGGACCACAGGATGGAAATTCTATACAATATTTTTCATTTCTTTCGAGAGAAAAGAAACCTTTTTGCGTGCTGTATCTGTCTTGGCATCTCAGTGTCTTCGTATTCACGGCACAGGGTGTCCCCCTTCTGGATGGTTATTTTTAAATGGAACCTCCTCTTGCTAGTCTTTTAAAGCCTGCCTGGAGGGGCGCCTGGGAGGCTCAGTGGATTGAGTGTCCGACTTCGGCTCAGGTCACGATCTAACGGTTCATGGGTTCGAGCCCCATGTCGGGCTCTGTGCTGACAGCTCGGAGCCCAGAACCTCCTTCAGATTCCGTGTCTCTCCCTCTCTCTGCCCCTCCCCTGCTCACGCTCTGTCTCTGTCTCTCAAAAATAAATAAACGTGAAAAATAAATTTAAAAAGAAACCATCCTTGTGTTTTTAAAAACTTAGTTTTGGGGCGCCTGGGTGGCGCAGTCGGTTAAGCGTCCGACTTCAGCCAGGTCACGATCTCGCGGTCCGTGAGTTCGAGCCCCGCGTCAGGCTCTGGGCTGATGGCTCAGAGCCTGGAGCCTGCTTCCGATTCTGTGTCTCCCTCTCTCTCTGCCCCTCCCCCGTTCATGCTCTGTCTCTGTCCCAAAAATAAATAAACGTTGAAAAAAAAAAATTAAAAAAAAAAACTTAGTTTTCCACACCCCCCCGCCACAAATTTCATGAAATGCATTCCCAAAGTTACTAACACTGAACCCACAGAAAAGTTCTTGTAGCAGATGTTCATCAGTCTAAATTTCAGCGTGAAAGAAAGAATTTAGGAAGGAAAATAATTCAAGCAGGAGAAAAAAAGACAAACGTTGCTAAAGCCATCCGTGTTTCCGCCAACCGTAAAACTAGCTAAAGGAAAAGGCGGGGGGGGGGGGGGGGGGGTGGACGGGGAGGGGGGACCCTTCTCGTCAAATACCCGAAGGGCTCTCTTAGTAAATGCAATTAACAAATGCCTTCACTGGCTACTTGTAAATGTCATTTCTTTCAAAAGGCATAAAACCCGGCCAAGAGTCGTGAAAAGGGGAAGCATCATTATATGAGAATAATGACAACGTTTTCCCTTCCAGGGGAAAAGAAAATGACCCAAAGAGTTGTGTCACGACACGTTCATAATGCAAGATGCTATGCTGCTGGGCAGATGCCGTGTCTGGGAAATCTGACGTCTTTCCAAAGCAACACGCCCCCACCACCCCCACCAGGAGGGGGGAAAACGGTTTACTTACTTTACACTGAAATCCAAGTGTCTGGGGAAATCTATTTTGCCCGCGAGAATTTTTTGATAAATGCCAAATGGGTTGTCATCAAAAAACGGAGGAAACCTGTAAGAAAAATAAACATCTATTTTTAGCGGAGAGCAAGCATGGAAAAAATCCTGCTTCCTAACGATTTCCACTCAACACACATGCAGGGCACAATTTGTTGCACATGGACTCCTTCCTTGCACGCTGGGGACGCCGGAATCTTGGGACACACGGAGCACGGCTGGATCCAGGAGGAAAAGAATGCAGCAGAGGAATGGCCAGCGTAGACAAGGCAATGACCATTAGAGCACGTGATCGACGGTGGGGGTCGGTCTCTGGCATTAAAAATGTCACCCCATCACAGGGTGCCTGGGTGGCTCAGTTGGTTGAGCATCTGACTTCGGCTCAGGTCACAAGCTCATGGTTCGTGGGTTCGAGCCCCACGTCGGGCTCTGTGCTGAAAGCTCAGAGCCTGGAGCCTGGATCGGATTGTGTCTCCCTCTCTCTCTGGCCCTCCCCTGCTCACACTCTATCTCTCTGTCTCTGTCTCAAAAATACACATAAAAAACCTTCTTTAATTTATAAAAAGAGAAAGCAACATATGTATCTTCTCTAATAGCTTGAAATAGAAAAAATATCTGAAACAAGAAATATAGTTAAAACTGCAAAGAGGAAAAAAAATCCAGAAGTTAATCAAGAAATAAATCCCAGATCCCTACCTACATGCCCGAGGCACAGGCTGTACTTTGGATACTGGCTCATAGTTCCTTCCCAAGGCTAAGACCCTCAACTCAAAAGTATAACCGTTAATTGGATTCTTTAGAAGTGGAACTTCTAATTAAGTGAAACAAGCCGTGAAAATAACTTATAACCTTCAATACTCTAAATTAATTTCTGACATTAAAAAAAAAACAACAGAAAGGTGCCTGGGTGGCTCAGTGGGTTGAGCGTCCAACTTTGGCTCAAGTCATGATCTCGCGGTTCGTGGGTTCGAGCCCCGTGTCAGGCCCTGTGCTGACAGCTCAGAGCCTGAAGCCTGCTTCTGATTCTGTGTCTCCCTCTCTCTACCCCTCCCTCACTCATGGTTTCTGTCTCTCTCTCTCTCTCTGTCAAAAATAAACATTTAAAAAAATAAACAAAAAATTGAAAAAAATAAAAACAAATGACAGAAAGCAAAACAGAGCACAGTTGTTTTTATTTTTTTCAATTTTTTTCACCTTCTTACCCTGCCAATCTGTGAATATGAGCTTATTTGGAGACTCTTTGAAAATGTGGGTAAGTGAAGGGTCGGAGAGGAGCTGATCCTGGTTGAGGGTGGCCCTGAATCCAATGGAAGGGTCCTTGTAGGAGACAGGAGACACAGACACAGAGGAGAAGCCGCGTGAAGAGGGAGGCAGAGACGGGAGGAACACGGCCACGAGCCCAGGGACGCCTGGAGCTCCAGAAGCTGGAAGAGGCAGGAAGGACCGTCCCCTGGAGCCTGCTGGATCTCAGCAGCCCTGCCCGTGCCTGGATCTCAACCTTCGGGTCTCCAGAACGGAAAAAGGATAAATTCCTATCCCAAGCCACCTTGGTTTTAGCCATCTGTCCTGCCAGCTACTGATGCACAGAATAGACCCATTACCTCTGCACGTATATTACAGAGAAGTGGAAAATGGAGAAAACAAAGAACAGAACAGAACGTACAAAAAAAGGAAATGAATGGGCACGTTGAGGGAGAGGAGGCAGGTGAGAAGGGGACGTGGAAAACGCTGCATAAAGGTGAACGTGTGGCCGTGGGTGATGCAGGCATGAAATCGCGTTGTTTTCTGAAGTGACGTTCCAGATCCATAAACAGAGGCTCAGCGTCGTGCAGACAAGCGCCGTGTCTCGGAGCGGCCGGTGATTAGGGTTTCGTGACTCCAACTCCTCCGACCACCGTTGCTTCCAGAGTTACGAGCTGCCTCGTACTGGGAACCCGGCCAGACCAGGCTCGGGAGGAAAGGTCTACACGCACGCAGATTCTCAGCCGGTCCTCACCATCCGACTACGCCTATCAAGTTAACAGCTCCCGAGTCAACCTTCCCTCGTCTGCCAGATGCTTTGTGTAACCGGGGTTGGGAGAGTCGTCGTCGTCCGTTCTTGGGTGGCGGGCCCATCTGAGGACACCGGGCCGTATGATTTCATCGGGGAAACGCGCTCGTCCGACACCAGGAGACAATGTGTCATACGTACCTAACGACGTTTAAGGACGGCATGAAACAAAGTGTTCTCAGGAAGCAGGCGTTACAGGACCACGTCACCGGGAAGCTATGTCAGCAGGAGTTTAACAAGCGGAAAAAGAAGATCATCGCTGCGCGATGCCTTTTCCAGATCCGACTCAGCCACCTACACCTTCCAGTAGAATGGATCGTCCAGAAAGAGGCACCACATCGTGCCAACGTCACGTTCCCCGTCACCCTCTTAGAAAACCACACTGGGGGCGAGCCTGGGGGACATGGGTTCGAGGCGAGAGTCTGTCAAGAAGAAAGAACTTTTCTGCAGAGAAAACAGGAAGGGCAGGTGCGACCCGTTCGCCATGCTTTTCGATGCTTTTCCTCAAAGACCTGGGACTTGCGTAGAAAACGTTAAAACGTGCGTCCTGTAGGAAAAGGGGCAAAGACAACGAGCTGGGCTGTGCGAGGGGGTGAGGGGCCGAGTGTAGGGTAAGAAAGAGTCTGAGGGGCACTCGGTGAAGCCGGCTGGCCACGATTCTCAATACGGGGTCCCAGGGAACCCTAGGGTTCCTTAAGCGTCTTTGAGGGGTGTTGCGATGGCCTTTTTTTTCTGACGGCAGAGCTGAATGTGCATACGTTTTTGTTCCTGTTTTCCCCATACAGCTCCAGCAATGGTGCCCTGGTTGGGGGGGGGGGGGGGGGAGGGCGGACAACTCCAGCTCCTGCCAGGGAAATGTCCCCTGGCCAACACAGGGAGCAGCTGCAGGGGGCAAGGAGGAAATTCAGAACGGGTCCAGGTGAGGGCGGAGTCTCGTACAACAGCAGGGACCAAGGAATGCCCAGGAGGGATCAGCCAGGCTTGCAGCACAGACAGTCATCACTGTCAAGAAATCCCTCCAGGGGCGCCTGGGGGCCTCAGTGGGTTCAGCGTCCCACTTCGGCTCAGGTCATGATCTCGCGGTTTGTGAGTTCGAGCCCCGCGTCAGGCTCTGTGCTGACAGCTCAGAGCCTGGAGCCTGCATCAGATTCTATGTCTCCCTCTCTCTCTGCCCCTCCCATGCTCATGCTCTGTCTCTCTCTGTCTCTCAAAACTAAATAAGCAAAATAAATAAATAAATAAATAAATAAATAAATAAATAAATATTAAAAAGAAAAGAAAAGTAAAAGAAATCCCTCCAGAAAACCCAGACTCACTCCAACTGGAGATGTGTAAAACAGAAATATGTTAATGTAAACGCATAGGTACCTGCACTATTTTCTATTCTACTCCTGATATATTAGAAATATATTAGAAATCGATGATATTCCATTAAAAAGAGAAACGTTCTATTTTCTAATATTCTAATATAGTGTTTTCTAATATTTGAATGGATTATATATATCCTAATAGTATTTTAATCATCCCAATAATTATTTACATAATTATCCTAATATATTCATTCGAATATGTCCTATTATAATCTAATTTTATTTTATTCTATTTAATTCTATTTAATTCCAATAATTCCAATAGTCTAACAATATGTTCCAAAACTGTACTTACTAACAATATTTCCCATTATTATATTCTATAAGTAGAATGTATCCTAATAGAACGTACCTAGTAATACAAAGAAGACCTTGCTCGTAACCTCATCTATTAAAGCCCTGGACGCCAAGGTTCATTTATTGTTAAGCAATGGTGACCTCTAGCGGTCAATAATATGAAGGAAGGGATATATGCTGCAGGCCATCTGAGGGGAATCTGATGAATTTGGACGTATAAATATTCACAACCGTTTTATCTTCTTGACGGATGAACCCTGTGTGTGATTCATATTAACCTTCTGGTCTGCCTGACACTTCACGGGCTGGGTGTCTATTAAGAAATTTGTTTCTGTGTGATTTGCTAGAGACATCTGAGCGAAGAGTTAATGGAAAATACAGAAGACCAGATAGATGACAGACAGGTGATGGGTAATGGATGGATGGATGGGTGGATAGATGGATGGAGAGATGGGAGAGATAGATGGATAGATACATACACAGATGATAGGTAAACAGACAGATGGACAGAAAGATCGGATAGATAAATAGACAGGTAGGAAGACAGATAGATAGGCAGAAAGACAGATAGGTAGGCAAATAGACATGTTGATAGATGATAGATAGATAGAGAGATAGATAAATATAGATGGAGAGCTGGATAGATGGATGGATGGATAGACAGACAGTCTGGTAGGTATATAGAGACAAGTGGATTAGATACACAAACAGATAGGATAGATACACAGAATGCATAGACAGACTGGTAGAGAGGTGATCATAGACGACAGACACATGATAGCTAAAACATGATAAATATATAGGTAAACAGTTGATAAATACTGAGATAATCAATAGACACACAAAGAAATTCAGGCTTTCACAGATTCCACGCTGGCCACACCCTCCGTACAGAAATACACCCGTTTCCATCATTTTTTTTCAAGCCAGGGGAAGGTTTCCAGGCAAAACTCTGTGGTCTTGCCCTACAGGGATATCAGGTGTGGAATGGGGTCCAGGTTTGGCCGAGTGTCTGCTGACCTCTCCAGCAGGAAACAAGCAAGCTAAAGACAGAGGACAAAGGACACGGAGTGACGCCCGCACATCCAGGAGCCCCCGGTCAGTCTCCTGACACCTGACACACCGGATGCCCGTCGTCCGCACCATCAGAGAAGACCTTTCCTCCATGGGACCGGGAGGAATCCCCACATCCACACTTGCTAAGCATGGGATGCTTGCTTTATGCTTCTGGTAAAAGAGCATCACACTCACGTCATGCCTAAGCCAGACTGGAGTTTTTCACCATGACGATGCCTTGATAACATGTGAAACACCTCTGGCATCCGGACGACGGGACAGGGTGACTTTGTAAACGTCACGCAAAGCGACCATGGGCACGCTCTCTGCTTACTGGCTCGCTGCTCCTTCATAACGTCCTAAACTCCATGCGGATTTATTTACTTTCATCCGAAACGTGCTCTAATTGCTTAGCTCTGTCCACTGCTCCAAAAGGGTCCGAGCGGAAGATTTAATATTGTATTCACGGGAGGCAGGAACACTTAGACACAGGGTAGAGGTCCCAACGGCCGGTGCTTGTGGTGGGTGCTTTTGCTCTTATGAAAGCGCACTTACCTGTGGGTCCCCGTGGTCATGGTGGCACCGACTGGGAAACTGGCACAGGTATTTGCCAGTGGAAAGCACGGTTCTAGAAGCAGGAAAGGGAGGTACCCCGTCAGCAAGTGGACTTCCTTTTTCTCCACGGGAGCCCTACTCACCCCGAGTGCATCTCAAATATCAGGATGCCAAGCGCCCACCAGTCCACAGCTCTCCCGTGGCCCTTGCTCTGGATGACTTCGGGGGCCAGGTACTCAGGCGTGCCACAAAGCGTCCACGTCCTGGGGACAGAGAACAGCACGCACAGAAGAGTTAGCTGGGCTCGGCGAATGCGTGTGTCTCAGGAGGACCGCGCGTGACAATGGCTTCGGCCATTACAGCCATGTCCCTCCCCATCCCACAGACACACCACGCTGGACAGAGATACTGGCATTGTGGACCAGGATTCGTTCCCTTACCAACACTCATCTATCCCGATACAAGCAAAAATACAAGCTCGGTATGACCACCACCCGCCGTTGGCTGTCGTTTCACCATTATTACTCGGAATGCAAAAAAGCCACAGTACCTGTTTTCCTAGGAAACGATACGGAAAACAAATGCAAGAATTCGTTCATAACCTCCTGTCTTGGGAGTCCCATCAAGAGCCCCCAGCAGCAAAGTACTTCTGTCCTTGGGGAGGAAATGCTGTGAACTTTCCACCTGTTCCTGAAAAGATCTGATGCGTTTTCAAGGTGTCTGTGGGTTCTAGGTCATTTTACTCTCCCCAGTGGCTTCTAGAAATCCTGAGGTTAAGGGACCCTGGGATATTTGGGGTTGAAGTGGAGCAAGGAGGGGGCTTTGGGAAGGATTTTCTCCACAGAGGAGGTGAGACTTGCCAAATATTTAGCTTCTAGCCCCGCGCGGAGGACCGTGGGCTGGAAGTGAGGAACCGCAGAATGTCGTCATCCGAGGCCCCCCCGGTCGCGGTGCTTTGTTACAGCAGCCATGGGAAAGGCACGCACTCCCCACACCGGCCACTCACACGCAGAACCTTCCTTCTGAAGCACCTGCGGGCTGGACCAGCACGTTCTACGGGACACGGTGTGTCGTCTAAGGGAACATAAGCCAACTGATGGCAGGGAACAGAAAACCTCTGAAAACCCAAGTTTGGAGGTCCAAAGACGGTCATACTGACTCCCACGCGGTCTCGCTAGATGGCTGACGACCCCTCGCCCACTAAGACTCTGACACGTGAGACCCTGAGCCCATCTCCAGAACACCTCTGCCCACCTTGCCAACTTACGGGCTCCCAAGGCTGCCTGAAGCCAGCTGGCAATCAGGCTCTGAGCTCCTAAATGCACAGGTGGCCGCATTATATATACATTAGGTACAGCGTCTCCACTTCCACTCGGAAAGAGGAGTATCTTTCTGGCTCTGTCCTAGCGTAAGGGACACAGAGGGAATTTCTAAGTGGCCTGAGGTAGGCGGACACCTCTCTAGAGGAAGAGCCTCCGGCTAAAGCGTCTGGTGCTTCTTGGCTGCACAGAGAGGCGTAAATTGCAACAGAGAGCTTCGGACCTCAGTAAGTAGGTAAAGACAGACAGACAGCCCTGGATGTTATGCAGAGACCGCCGGTGCAGGCTGTGAACTGTCTATGCACCTGGTCTCGTGTCTCTCAGCTCACTCGGCTCTTGGAGAGAAGGCAAGGGGACACCCGAGGTTCTCAGTTTGCGCACGGCTATCACTTCCACTGCCGTGGGCGCGTTAACGGAAGAAAAACACGACTCTGCAAAGCGCACCTCGAATCGCTCGTCATGGCACCTGTACGGAGGTGAACGGTCTCCCCCCAAAAGTCCTAAACCCCAGAGCCGTGGATGTGATCTTATTTGGAAATAGGATCTTGCTAATGGAATCAAGTTAAGATGAGGTCATATTGGATGAAGACAGACTAACTCGGTAACTGGTGTCCTTATAAGGAGGGGGACAGACAGAGACATCTCTTTGTACCATGTGAGGACACGGTGAGGGGGCAGCCATCAATCCTATCATACTAGGATCTCACTCTCCTGACCTCGTTTAACCTCAAGTACCTCCTAAAAGCAGTATATCCAAACGCAGTCACTTCGGGGGGTTAAAGTTTCGATATATGAATTTTGCAGAGCCATAATTTAGTCCACAGTAATGGTGGTGATGGAGATGGTTGTGATGGTGATGACAGTGATGATGATGGTGATGATATTGATGATGATGGTGATGATGACTGTCATAGTGATGATGGTCATGGTGGTGATGGTCATGGCAGTGATGGTCGTGGTGGTGATCTCGGCGATCATGGTGGTCATAGTGATGATGGTCAAGGTGATGATGATGTTCATGGTGATGATGATGGTCATAGTGATGATGGTCAAGGTGATGATGATGGTCACAGTGATGATGGTCAAGGTGATGATGATGGTCAAGGTGATGATGGTCAAGGTGATGATGATGGTCAAGGTGATGACGGTCAAGGTGATGATGGTCATGGCAGTGATGGGCATGGTGGTGATGGTGATCTTGGTGATCATGGTGGTCATGATGATGATGACAGTCATAGTGATGATGGGCATGGTGGTGATGGGCATGGTGGTGATGGGGACAACGGTGATCTTGGTAATCATGATGGTCAAGGTGATGATGATGGTGGTCATAGTGATGATGGTCATGGTGGTGATGGTGATGGTGGTGAACTTGGTGACCACGATGATGATGATGGTCATGGTGGTGATGGTCACGGTGGTGATGGGGACAATGGTGACGATGGTGATCTCGGCGATCATGGTGGTCATGATGGTCAAGGTGATGATGATAATGGTGGTGATGGTGATGAAGGTGATGACAATGGATGGTCATAGTGGTAATGATGGTGATACTGATGGCAGGGATGATAAAGTCAGAAGCAACATATGTATGCTCAGTGCTTACTATGTGCCTGGAACTGTCCTAAGTATGTACTTTCCAATTAGCAGATCCATCCATTCTTACCAACAATCCTAAGGAGTAGGAATAATTTTCACTTCACTGATGAGCAAAGCAATGGATGGCAAATATCCTCAGGGCATTGGGGTGCTTGGGAGGTTCAGTCGGTTGAGCGTGGAACTTCAGCTCAGGTCATGATCTCACAGCTCATGGGTTCAAGCCCTGCATCGGGCTCTGTGCTGACAGCTCGGAGCCCGGAGCTTGCTTTGGATTCTGTGTCTCCCTCTCCCTCTGCCCCTCACCTGGTCTCTATCTCTCTCTCTCAAAAATAAACAAACATCAAAAAAAATGTGATAAAGTATTGATGTTATTTTTTTAAATCACTCTCCATTAGAGATAGCGTGGTGAGTAATTACTATAAAATAATGTAAAAAACAGTGGCGCCTGGGTGGCTCAGTCGGTTGAGCGTCTGACTCTTGGTTTTGGCTCAGATCAGGATCTCACAGTTCATGAGATCAAGCCCCAAGTCAAGCTCTGTGCTGACAGAGCAGAGCCTGCTTGGGATTCTCTCTCTCCTTCTCTCTACTCCTCCCCCACTTGCTCTGCCTGTTTCAAAATAAATAAACTTAAAAAAAAGTTTGAAAAAATAAAAAGTAAATAATGTAAGAAACAAAAATGTGGGAGAGGTAAAAACTCAAATCAGGTTGAGCACTGGGTGCTGTATGGAAACCAATTTGACAATAAATTTCATAATAAAAAAAATAAATAAAGCCCCCCCCCCCCCAAAAAAAAACCCTCAAATCAGGTGGCAAAGGTTTGATGCCCACTGAATCTGGGTGACAGGCATACAGGATTCAAGGTCAACAATTCTCTTCCCTCTGGTGGGTGTTTGAGAACGTTAAGGAACTATTGTAAAAGACTGGGAACAATGTTACTTATTACTAGCAAGATGTCAGGCACGACAATCCAAAGGACGGCACTCAATGAAACATGTGAATTTTAAAAACTACAGAGGCGCCTGGGTAGCTCAGTCGGTTAGGCGTCCGACTTCGGCTCAGGTCGTGATCTCGTGGTTCATGAGTTCGAGCTCCGCATCGGGCTCTGTGCTGACACCTCAGAGCCTGGAGCCTGCTTCAGATTCTGTGTCTCCCTCTCTCTCTGCCCCTCCCTCACTCACTCTCTCTCTCAATGTCTCTCAAAAATAAACATAAAAATTTTTTTTAAACTACAACAGAATAACTGAAGTAAATGTGTCAGTATTTTCTTTTGATCACTTCAGAAACTGGAAAATAATTCTAGCGTGCCCCTTCATCTGCTGGGAAGGCTACGTGCAGAATAGAAAGTGTGTGATAGTTTCACGCAACAATAAGAAACACCAGTGTAAAAAGAACTCACCCTAAGAAAATAAGAGTTCTGTAAAATTAAGACACAGGAGGGAAAAAATACACCTGCTATTGAGAACCGAGGGAAAGCTTAAAAAATTAAGTCACTACGAAAGAAGCAGATGGACCACCAAATTACGTGCTCAACCACACTGCACGCGATGTTATTAAAAAGCCAAGAGAAACACACTTTTCCACATTATGTGTTCAAAACCATTCTTGCAGGAGCGCCTGGGTGGCTCAGTCGGTTGGGCGTCCGACTTCGGCTCAGGCCGTGATCTCGCGGCTCGTGGGTTCTAGCCCCGCATCGGACTCTGCGCTGACAGCTCGGAGCCTGGAGCCCGCTTCGGATTCTGTGTCTCCCTCTCTCTCTGGGTCTCTTACACTCACACTCTGTCTCTCTCTCTCTCAAAAATAAATAAGAACATTAAAAAAAACTTTAATAAAAAACAAAAAACATCACTGCAGATGAGTCTGTGGTTGGTTCCACGTCTTCTGGGCTGATCCCTGTGGACGTTTCCTTCCCCCTTTATGCAAAAATCAGGTCTGTTGTCGAATCCTGAACCAGAAGAGAGGACGTGACTATGTGCCCACGGGCACCACGGGTCCAGAGCTGGCCCAGAAGGGAGAGACTTCACCAAGCAAATCAAGAAGAACAATTAGGAAGGGGGGGGGGGGGGGGGGGAGAGTTTTTGCGGTCTACACGGCCCATGCCTGAAAAATGAAGTTGTTTGTCAAAGCAATAGATCGAGATGGTAATGAGGCCTTCTTTCCCCGAACTCAATGTCTCAAGTAAATTAACGGCGTGACGTTATCTACAACACCACCGTCAGTCATCCATTTAGTCTTAAATGGACACGATGGGTTAACTGCAGAGGAACACTGCTCGCCAAACTTAGAAGCAAGCGAATGCGTGAAACATTTTAAGGCGGGATGGTTGGAACCAGACTTCCAAATAAAAGGACTTAAAAAAAACGAAAAGCGGAGAAGGGGGTGTAAGGACTTTCTACGACGTGATGCCAACGGGGGACGGCCCCAATATTCTAAACCAGCTACGATGTGTTAATAGGGTCTCCGTTCACAGGGGTATGGAAGACCAGTTTGCTTTTATGGGCCTTATTCTTACAAAGGGAATACGGGAAATTCCTCAGGGGATAATCAGATGGAAGTTGACCGCATCACAACGTGCAAAACTGCTCCCGACCAAAATCAACGTTCTCATAAATGCAGACGTTTCCATAACATGAGGAATAGAATTATCACCTTAGCCATCCCCACGTCATCAAGAAATGGAAAAATATGGGGAGATTCTTCTTTTCTTTCTTTTTCTTTTTTTTTTTTTTTTAAGATTTTATTTGTAAGTAATCTCTACACCCAACATGGGGCTCAAACTCACAACCCTGAGATCATGACCTGGAATGACTATGGAATTGAAATTTTAATCCACTTTTAATGAATTTAAACTTAAAACTTGTTTAATGTTTATTCATTTTTGAGAGAGACAGAGTGAGAGCGGGGGGGAGGGTCAGAGTGAGAGGGAGACATAGAATCCAAAGCAGGCTCCAGGCTCTGAGCTGTCAGCACAGAGCTGGACGCGGGGCTCGAACTCACGAACTGCGAGATCATGACCTGAGCCGAAGTCAGACGCCCAACCGACTGAGCCACCCAGGTGCCCCTACACTTAAATTTAAAACCCAATACTCACTACAGTTGCTGAGAAAGTTTCCAGTATTTTTGGAAAGCCTGGCCATGTGCGTCTATCTTCCCAACTGTAAATTTTATGGGTGAAAGCACAGAGCAGTGTTTCTGATGAAAACGTAGTACCCTGAGATGCACCAAAAATTCACATAAACGCGCCCAACTGTTTGCACGGGTTATGTGTTGGAATAATCATATTTGAGATGCAGTGTGTTAAGTATGCTATCTTATTAAAATTTTAGTTTTTAAAACAAGGCTTCTTGGGGCACCTGGGTGACTCAGTACGTGGGGCTTGTCGGGGTCTAAAGGTTTGGTTTTGGATAGAATTTTAGATTCTGAGTCCAAAGAGGCAAGTAAGGCAGAAGGATATAGAGACGGGTGTGGAAAATTTTCTTTCACGCTGTGTAGACACTCCCATCACATCGCACATCAGTTTTGTAGGTTTTTTTGTTTCTTTTGTTTTCAGGTTATTTGGATGAAATATTTTTGATGAAATATCTGATGAGGTATTTTTGATGAAATATGCCACGAATGCGCCGTGCTTAAATGCATGGGATTTACGGTACTGTCTGCCTTGAATTGTATCTATAAAGGCTGAATTACTCCTCACGGAGAGAGAATATGGTCTCTGTGATTGGCGGCACTTAAAGACCCGTGGAAATCAACACACACGGGCGTTACAAGTGCATTAGCCTCACTTATGCCAAAGGCTGGACGTTTATACGTTGTATATTCTATAATCGTACACACTAGGTCCGAACATGTCCTCAGCTAAATGGAGCACTGCGGATCATTGGGCGAAGCGCACACAAAAAAAGGCATCTGTGCTCTTACTCTCACGGTCGCTCAAACATCGTAAGCATTCAAGAAAATTTTTTTAAAAAAAGAAATGGCCGGGGTCGGGGGGAGGGGAGAGAGCTCCGTGCACAGTACACATGCACCTGTATGATTCTGATAAAAAGAATCACTAATTCGACATTCACCCCCGCACACCTGTCAAGGGCTGGAATCAAAAAGGCAAGACAGGACAGGTGTTGTCGAGGATGCGGAGAAAGGGGAACCCTGGTGCCCGGGGGAGTATTATTCGGCCCCGAAAAAGCAGGTCTTGCCATTTGCAACCCCACGGATGGACTTGAGGCCGCTACGCAAGGAAGGGAAGTCCGGCGCAGAAGACAAAGAGAGCAGGACGTCACTTACACACTCGCGGCCACGGAGCACACAACGCTGGCCTCCGGACGCGGCACCGGGCGAGCGGGCTGAAATGGGTGAAAACGGTCACTTACTTGTCTACCAGTTTCTTGGCGAACCCAAAGTCGGTGAGCTTGATGTGGCCATCCCTGTCCAGCAGTATGTTTTCCGGCTTCAAGTCCCTGTAGACGATCTCCTTTGAGTGCAGGTACTCAATGGCGCAGACGATCTCCGCGGAGTAGAACAGCCCGGTGCTGCTGGAGAAGCGGCCTCGCTTCCGCAGGTAGCTGAACAGCTCGCCGCCAGGCACGAACTCCATGAGCATGTATAGGAAGTGCTCATCATGGCATGTCCAGAACCTGCGGGACGGCACATGGGAGTCAGAGCTGCGCCAGGGACACACAGACGTCAGGGCGCGGGCGTGAACGGACAGTAAGACGCCATATGGACAGGAGTGCGGGGCGGGCTCGGTCGGTTAAGGATCTAGCTCTTGATTTCGGCTCAACCCACGATCTTATGGTCCCTGCGTTTGATCCCTGCATCAGGCTCTGCACTGGCAGTAAACAGCCTGTTTCAGATTCTTTCTCTCTCTCTCTTGCTCTCTGCCCCTTCCCCACTCTCTCTCTGTAAATAAATAAATAAACTTAAAAAAAGAGGTGCCGTATACTTATTTTTTTTTTAATTTTTTTTTTCAACGTTTATTTATTTCTGGGACAGAGAGAGACAGAGCATGAACGGGGGAGGCGCAGAGAGAGAGGGAGTCACAGAATCGGAAGCAGGCTCCAGGCTCTGAGCCATCAGCCCAGAGCCTGATGCGGGGCTCGAACTCACGGACCGTGAGATTGTGACCTGGCTGAAGTCGGACGCTTAACCGACTGCGCCACCCAGGCGCCCCTATGTGCCGTATACTTAGATATTGAGATATTCATATAGGGGAACGGATGCTTGAATATGCGTATGTAGATGTAATCTGTTACCATGTTTTTTGTTTGTTTTTTGCTGTTTATTTTACTTTTGAGACAGCGCGCGCACGGGGGAGGGACAGAGGCAGAGGGATACACAGAATCTGAAGCGGGTTCTGTGCTAAGCAGAGAGTCCAATGAGGCGCTCAGACTCACAAACTGTGAGATCATGACCTGAGCTGAAGTCAGCCACTTCACCAACTGAGCCCCAAGAGCATGTTGTGATAACAAATTGTCCCACAGGCTGAATTCTGTCACCCAAAATTATATGCAGAAGCCCTATGCCCAGGACCTCAACATGTGATCGTATTAGGGGATAAGGTCCTTAAAGAGGGGGGCTCAGTCGCTTAAGCGTCCGATTTCAGCTCAGGTCACGATCTCGCGGCTTGTGAGTTCGAGCCCCACGTCGGGCTCTGTGCTGA
Organism: Prionailurus viverrinus; assembly: GCF_022837055.1. Lineage (NCBI taxonomy): Eukaryota > Metazoa > Chordata > Mammalia > Carnivora > Felidae > Prionailurus > Prionailurus viverrinus. The sequence goes on along the minus strand of NW_025927611.1, from coordinate 1,298,915 downwards.
CAGCTCAGAGCCTGGAGCCTGCTTCGGATTGTGTCTCCCCCTCTCTCTGCCCGTCCCCTGCTCATTGTCTGTCTCTCTCAACAATAAACGAACGTTAGAAAAATAAGAAATGAAATCAAAATTAAAATGCATGTTCGTTTTGCCGACCATTGACGGGTACACGTGCTACCAAGCCACGGTCGTATACACAAAAGGCGTCCGTGAAATGCGTGTGCAAACGCACAGCGCCTTCGGAGTGAGGATGCCTTTCGGGACGGCACCTGTTTGCTCGCGGCCTCTGCACGGATACCGTGTTCTCTCCAAGCTGGTACAGGGAGTGCGGACGTGAGGACGTGCAGGAAGTCCGTTTCACTTATTGAGAGCCGAGCCCGGGTCTCCCGCTTCCCCTTCTCGCTTCCTGCCGCTGGGAGGGCCCATGATGTGCGGGATTGAGGCGTGAAGGCATATGGGGAGCACGAACGGTGCTGGCGGGGGCAGAGGGTCCTGTTCTGCTGCTCTTCAGACTTTCTGGAGAAATCTTTCTGCAGTGACACAGACTGACCAGACGGCCACGTTCTCTCTAGCATTGAAAGTCCAGAGGAGTATTTCCTTGTGGCCACACGCCCTTGACTTCTTTTTTAAAATTTTTTTTTAAGGTTTATTTATTATTGAGAGACAGAGAGACACAGAGCATGAGCAGGGGAGGGGCAGAGCGATGGAGAGACCCAGAATCTGAAACAGGATCCAGGCTCCGAGCTGTCAGCACAGAGCCCGACGCGGGGCTCAAGACCGTGACCCCAGCCGACGTCGGACCCTTAACCAACTGGGCCACCGACTGACTTCTTGATTAGTACAGCAAGAACATTCCTTCCGGGGAGGCTTCACTACCAAGGCTCGGTGTCACAAATGCATATGGCAGACACACTCTGCTGTCGTGGGGATCCAACAATGAATCCACCGTTCTGGTGGGCAAATATGGTCTAGGCTCCAGATAGCACCTGGGTGGTACACGTGTAGCATGAAACCTGTATGTAAGCCGGAGACGTTCTGGATTTCTCTGGAACAGGATGGGTGGTAAATTTGGCTAGAACCCGTCGGAAAAAGCATGGTGTTCCGGAGTTTGCGCATGGCGCTCAGCCCTTGAAAAGACCCCAGGTGGCCAAAACTACGCAGGTCACGGCACTAGCGTGTTCTACAGCTGTGAATTTGGTTGAAAAGCTGAAAAAATACGCAGAACCCTACCTTCCCACCTCGCAAATGCGTAAGTACGTGCATGCGTGTGCACGCACATGCGCACACAGTCTCTTCATCAATTAGGATGCACCCATTCTGTGGATACAGCCTATTGTCGCTCCTACTGATTCACGGCCAGGATCATAATCCAGGCAGAGCCTTTCTCAGCTCTAGAGAACAATGCATCGCCATGTTTTCATGCA